>NW_017731634.1:928158-934861 GCF_001890085.2 Hipposideros armiger | reverse complement strand
GCGACTCATGGCAGCCTAGCTCCAGGTTGAGCTGTTGTTCAGCATCTTAGCTGTAGAGGGCAGTGTCACTGGCCCTCATATGTGGGATCCGAACCTGGGTCCTCTGGCGTCCCAAGCTAGTTCTTAACCATCGCGCCACTCGGCCGGCCCTGCTGTATACTTTATGAGCTACAGTGGGAGACGGTTTCCAGGAGTATTGCTTACTCTGTAAAAACCACCTTTTCAGGCCCCCAATATGTGAGCTCCTGGACATGATGAAGGTAGGTAACTGAGCCCCAATAGGTAAGATTGGTTTCTGATTGCATCCAAGCCATCTCTGTTTGCTTGGGCCGAAGTTTCCCTGTTTTTGTTGCCGTATGCTCTTCTCTTCTCCTGTGGCTGGCCGTTGGAACCATCAAAGAGAGTCTTTTGCTGACTTAATAGGAAGCATTCTCTGGTCTGGGCAATTTGACTGTTCAATGTTGCCTGTTTAGCTGCAGCATCCGCCAAATTATTTCCTTTTGCTTCCATGGTGGCGACTTCAGAATGTCCTGACATTTTGATAATTGCCAATTGTCTTGGTTGTTGTATGGCCTCTAATAGCTCTGCAACCCGTTTTCCATTCTTCCTGGGCTGCCCTGAGGAAGCCATGGAGCCTCACCGCTTCCACAGCGTTCCACAGTCACGAGCTACGCCAAATGCATAGCAACTCTCAGCGTAAATACTGGTGATTGGATCTTTGGCTGATTGACATGCTCGAGTCTGAGCAATTAACTAGGCTTGCTGGGCTGATCTCATTCCAGGTAAATGAGCACCTTCAATTGGAGGTTACTGCATCTCTAGCTAGGTAATGTCCTTGTTCATCTTTCTGATAAGAGCCACCTGTAAACCAGGTTAAGTCAACATCATCAATAGGGGTTTCCTGTAAACCGTTCCTAGGAACAAGAAGGTGGACAGTAAGCAAAACAGAATCGTGGGCGACTCCATCCTGTAAAGAGGGTAACAGTTGCTGGGTTCAGACTGTCACCCCAAGTTAAAGTGACATTTCGTGCAAAAGAAGGAGAATGTACCAATGGTACTTCCTGAGAAGCCAGTCGACTGACAGACGTGTTGAGTGTGATGCGAGTTCAGTAAGGATTCAACAGAGTGAGGAACATACACAGGTTAAAGAGCGCCCATAATGATCTCTTCTGTTTGTTTGCACAGCGTGGCTGTAGCAGAGATGGAGGCCATGCTGGGAGGGGGCCCTTTGGCTAAAATGATGGCCAATCGCTGGCCGTAATATCCTGCAGGCCTCTGGTGGGCTCCGTGTTTCTGAGTTAGAACTCCCAAAGCATTTCCTTTATTTTCGTGTATGAGAAGGAAGATAATTAGGGAGCTCCAGAGCATTTTTCCTTTAGAGCTTCTTCTGCTTGTTTTCTTTCTGGGTTCCACTGAATTGGAGATCAGACCTATAGAGCCCGGCTCNGAGGGCAGTGTCACTGGCCCTCATATGTGGGATCTGAACCGGGGTCCTCTGGTGTCCCAAGCCAGTTCTTAACCATCGCGCCACTCGGCCGGTCCCCAGTGACCATTTTTAAACAAGACGACAGGCAACGCTGAACAATCTTTTTAATTCTGCTGATGACAACTCGGGGGCAATATATGATTTACACTGTAAAAAAAAAAAAAGAAAACTGTAAAAAAAAAGCTGTGAAAACAGGAAATGCACGAGCCACCAGTGGAGCCCACTTCCCTCCGTGTTTCCGGTTCTGAGCTGAAAAACATGGGTGGTGAAATCCTGCCTACCCAGAATGGGGCAGGCAGACTACATGACTTCAAAAGCAAAATACCAATTTTGAGTGCGTCTCATTTTATTTTTCATTCTAGTTGCACTTTTTGTTTTGAGATGATTCACAGGGAATTATAAGAAATAGTACAGAAAGGTCCCAGGTACCCCTCACCCATTTATGTCTTTTAAACCTTCAGTACAGGGCCACGTGATACTGACACAAAGCTGATCAAGACACACACCATCACAGCACCACGAGGACGCCTCCTGCTGTCTTTTAAAAACCCCTTGGTTGATTTATTTTAAATCCTGATAAAACACAGACAATATCCGATTTACCACCTTAATTATTTGTGAGTATACATGTCAGTGGTGTTAAGCACACTCACTGTGTTGTGCAGCCATCACCACCATCCTCTCCAGAACTTTCCATCTTCGCAAACTGGAACTGTCCCCATGAAACACCAACTCCTCGTTTCTCTCCCACCCCAGCCCCTGGCCCCGCCATCTACCTTCTGTCTCTATGGGCTTGACTCCTCCCGGGACCTCATGAATGCAGTCACACAGTTTCAGTCCTTTTGTGTCTGGCTCATTTCACGGTGCGTCCTGTCCTCCGGGTCTACCCATGCTGTGTCAGGTGTCAGAGCTTCGTTCCTTTTGACGGGTGAAGAACATGCCGTTGTCTGTAGATATCACGTTTTGTTTATCTGTCCGTCTGTGGACACTTGGGTTGCTCCCACCTTCTGGCTACTGTTGCTGTGAGCATGGGTATGCCAGCTCTTGGGGGTGCCTCCTGGGGGCAGGAGCTGGACCTGACTTATTTCTAAACCCCACAGTCCAGGGCTGAGGGGTGGGGCCTGGGATGGAGGGACCCGAGGGTGGAGGTGGGGACAGGGATGTACAGCAGACAAGAACCACCCAACTACATGGCAGAGCTCCCTTCTGGGGAAATCACGGGGTCCTCTGGGGCTGGCCTGGTGGCCTGGACTTCACCAGTAGTAAATGTTAATAAGGCACATGATCAGAAAGTGGAAGCTGTGACAGCCCTCCCCACCCCCGCCCCCAGGGGAAAGACACCTGGCGTTTTCAGGACACAGAGAAGCAGGTACAGGCAGCCACTTTTAGCTGTTGTTACACACATTATGGGTTGAGTTTCTCTGTCCCTTTTCAAGTCCTTTGGCCTCCCTGTCCTCCTGGTTGGGACGTGAGTGCACGTGTGGGTGTGGGTGTTAGCAAGTCAGTGTGCCGAAGCCATGCTCCAGGGCGATCACATTCGCAGACACAGAGTGCTCTTTTCATCTCGGTGGCCACCTACTTGAAGACCCCAAGCTCTGGTCAACGGCCTGCAGCCAGCCCTCCAAGAAAATCCCCGAGGGAACGCACTGCAGGGCCCAGGCATCCTGGTGAGGGGTGTTAGACAGGAATTGTGGGTTCCAGGGTGCTGGGGAATTAGGCGCCAGAGTGACTGCTGTCAGGGGCAGGGCCAGTCCATTGCGGGGACCTCGGCATGGAGTGACCAAAGCTGAGTGGTTGGCAGCAGGAGTGGCATCTCCTGTTGGAAGCAGGGCATTGGGGGTTCAGTCGTTATGGCCTGGCAGTTACTGCATTTTCTCCGAGTTCACCCCTGGTCAGCGTGTCCTTGTTGGCATCGAAATAACATCCAGCCTAAGAGAAAGCCTATAAGAGTTTATTTGAGCCAAACTGTTGACAATTCCCGGAAAGCAAAACCTCAACAGTTTGAGAAATTGCTCCAGAGAATAACAGGTTGCAACTTATTTTATACATTAGGATCAAAGGAGGAAGGTTACATGAAATCCATTGGTTGTAGATTAAGGGGGTGGGAGAAAGCAAAGCGGGGAAATCTCTGGGATTGGATGAAAAGCAAAAATGGAGAGACACACACTCCTTTTACATTGGTGAGTACAATTAACATTTTACAGCTCATAGAGATGGTATTCGGGGAATAAGATAATAAGGAGGCGTTCTGTGGTCTGGGCTCTGATGGTGGGTGTGCCCTGAGGGGTTCGGACAAAGGGATGACTCTGACATCCCAAGGACAAGTTATCTTAGAGGAGAAAAGATAATAGACAGGCTCTCTTCAGGTAAAGACTGACCTTTATCAAGTTTACAGTAAATGCTAGGGAATATGCTGTAATACTGAAATTACAGGCAAAATAACTTTGCCTGAGGTTAATGAAACCCATGATAATATTGATACTGAAAATCCAATGTATTGGGAAATTGAACTTAACCCTCCTTCATGAAGTCATTTCTATGGAAACCAATTGGCCAGAAGAAAAATTAGAGCTTTGGGCTCATGAAATAGTAGAGATTCTTCATTCGTCTGGCCAAACTTCGTGTCATTACAATAGAAATCAGTTAGTATAACAGAAAAATTTTCCAACCCGCCCCTACAAAAATGCCCCGTCCTATATACCATATATTGTTGTTTGTTGGGGTGGATAGGATAGGCCAGGATTGGGCGAATTTAGAATTCCATATAGACTGGGGACAGAACCATTCACCTTTCCGATTTTCACAATCAGATAATGAGATGGTTTCCCACTTTTTATTTTTATTATTTAATATGGCCCATCTACTTCCCACTGAAAGTATTCTAGTATTATTAAGGATGGTCCCTATACCAGCTAGCTGAACTACCGAAAATCTTAGTGTAGGATTTAACTGAGGTGCCTGGGCTATTAAGATACAATGTCGTAGGTCACACCTTCCATCTAAAATTTTCCAGAATCCAGGGGGACTGTAAGTGTCCATAAGTGTCCGGCCTGGGCTTCTGCACCCGTTATAGTCGGCCATTGTTTCATAGCTACTTCGGATTCCATTTGAATTAGCATAGGGAATAGGCCCTGCTGTCAGGGTGCAGGCACGTTCCCATGGCTGGGTTTGTGCATGAAACTTCATAATCTGTCGAGTCCGTTCTACCCACTGAGCTAGGGCCTCATTATCTTTCCACGCTGCTTCCTATCCTCCTCTTGAAATAACGTTCCCTCTATATGGCCTATTTTAGATAAAGAATCTTTTTCTAACAAGTAACTTCCTTCATTAGCTGTACATTCAGCTTGTCCCAGAATACCAAGGCCAGCTCCCAACCCTCCAAGCATTTCTCTCTCATTTCTGAGAGAAGGCCAGTGTTGTTGAAGCCACCAGGAAGGTTGCTGCCATTGGGTGCCTATGGCCTGGGAGCAATTGGGGTCCACGGAATGGACCCAAAAATGTTGAGTCTCCCAAGCCATAGTTAAATGAGTAGTGGTAACCCCAAAATGAGCTAGAGTTTGACTATTCCATAAAGCTTCCCACAAGCGTCCGGGATGCAAGGAGGGTGGGCTGGTTCCAGGCACGTCTACCCGCCATGTAACTCCAATAACTTCTGAAACAGGGACCCATCTATTTTTTTCCTGCTTTATGAGCATCCAGCCACAGGAGCATGGCTGGTGGTTTTGAGGACAAGCTATACTATGACACATAGGGCAGGCTGCCACAAACTTTTCCCCATCATATCCGGGTATTTTTCTTAATTTCTTATCATCCATTCCTATAGCGACACAATACTCACCTAAATTAGAGCCATATATAATTGTACCAGGGGAATTATCAGGGAGGTGTTCCTGAAAGTACTTGCTCAGGATAGGACCTTTATAATAGATATACCCAGAAAAAAATATACCAAAGGTCATATTAACAGTAGGAGAGGACCAATATGTGGCCAACGAAGTGTAACTGATAATGAGAACGCCATTGTCCAGGAGATGGGAACAATTAGCAGGTCCCTAAGTCACTTTCTTTTTTAGTTGGGTAGCAGTGTGTTTTTTCCAGGACCCATCAGCTCCAGGTCAAGTTGTTGTCCTTCAGTCTAATTTCCACAATTAGGGCGCAGCTCAGCTCCAGGTCCAGTCGCTGCTTTCAGTCTAGTTGTGGGGGGCACAGCCCACCATCCCATGTGGGAATCTAACCAGCAAACTTGCTGTTCAGAGCACGTGCTCTAACCAACTGAGCCACCTGGCTGACCCCCAAGTTAAAAATTTTATATCCAGTAAGGAAGGGGTCTGGGGAGATAGATACTGTTTTCATTAGGAACCCATAAGAAGGATAACAACAATATTAGAATCATTTTGTATATCTCCCGGTTGTAAGCCGTGATCTTTGAAGCCTTCGTCTCCCGGAATGCACTGTGAAATGAATCAATTACTAATTTATTAATCCCTTGAAGCTGGTTAATAAGTCCTTGACAATAATGCAGAATGTCTCCCTTTGGTGAGGTAGGCTCACATGCTCCTCCACCCAAATGCATAGGGCAACCAGTGACTATTTCATAAGGAAAAAAGCTGTGTTTACCAAAAGGAGTAGATCTCAGGTTGAGGAGCACGACAGGGAGAGCCTTAGGCGGGGGGAATGAAAAGCGTCTGGAATTTTGGCTAGTTGAATTTGGATTGTACCATTGATGCGTTCCACCAATCCAGAGGACTGGGGGTGATGAGCACAGCGAAAATGCTGTAGAATAGGCCAAATGTTACAGATGGATTGCATTATTTGCCCAGTGAAATGAGTCCCTTGGTCACTATGTAACTCAGAGGAATTCCCCAGTTGGGAATTGTTTTTTTCAATAACACTTTACCTACCGTTAAGGCTACTGCTCTCCTGCAAGGGACTGCCTCAACCAAGTGGGAAAATGTACAAATCATGACTAAAACATACACGTATCCCTGAGAAGGTGGCATTGGAATAAAATCCAATTGCCACACCTCAAATGGATCTAAAGGAAGTGGAAAATGTCCTTGGGACCGGGGGGGTGGTTTTCCTGGTTTATATTTTGGACAAATAGAACATCTGCTGTGTACTTTTTTTTTTAAAGATTTTTATTGGGGAATTGGGGGGATGGGAACAGACAAGTTGCTGTCCTTTTGTTCTTCAGTCTAGTTGTGGAGGACGTTGCTT
>NW_017731634.1:912053-925988 GCF_001890085.2 Hipposideros armiger | reverse complement strand
GGGAATGACTGTTTTATTTATTGCTCTGAGATCCCGTACAAATCTCCATCCTTTTCCATTGGCTTCTTTACTGGAAGGGTAGGAGAATTACAGGGGCTTGTACAAGGAATTATAAACTCCCTGTTTAAATAATCTTGTACAGTGGGCTTAATTCCAACTAGTACATCAGGTCTCAAAAGATATCGTCAAATATTAAGCAGAGGCAAAGTCAGTAGTTATTTTAATACGAGTGGCTGGCTTATCGGCACTGCAGAGGGTCTGAAGTTGCCCTGGGATTTCCTGCATTGGGATGTCCAGTCTCAAGATGAGTTTCCTCATTTGGAGGTTCCTTTTTTTTTAATTAAAGTTTATTGGGGGTGACAATGGTTAGTAAAGTCACATGAGTTTCAAGGGTGCAATTCTGTAATACATCATCTATGTATCACATTGTGTGTTCACCACCCATGGAACTTCCTTTGAAATCATTACTTTCCTAATTGGTTCGGTGTCTGGTTCATTTAGTTAGAATGCATTTAGCCCTTCTGGGAAAAGTATGTGTGGGGGCCATGGGTTTCAAGAAAATCTCTCCCTATCAGGAGAATTGTTGCAGATTTGACTAGTAAAAATACATGTTGTCCCATAACATTTGCTAGTTGGAAGGGAACAGGTTCTGATTTAAAAACAGACACTGGGTTGATTAGATGTTTCTATCGTATGTACAGAAGCTTTACTCTGAGGGAGAGGGCAGCTTAGTTGGGTGGGGTAAGAACAGACAAGGGCCGTCTTTTACCCATTGTGGCGATTTCAGTTTCTCCTAAAGTATTGGTAAGGAGAAGGGGAGTGCCCTGTCATAGTTCCCGGAGCAGCCCTATGCTTGCTTTTGTTGGTTTGTTTCTTTTTCCTAATTCCCATTTCAGTTTCTATAATCCTCCTTAAGGTGACCTGTCTTTCTATATACAAACAGACACCTCTCTTCCCTTGTCTAAGGGACCTTTGGGGAGATCTGACCTGATTGCCTAGTTGCTGGAGCTGTAAGTTCATGATTTTGGCAGCTTTGTCTCTTTCTCTCGTTTGAACAGTTTTTAGACAGTTGATCAGCCAGAACTGCCAGTTCATCATGCACGTGGTCAGCCAGTTTAAATTATGCTGTTTAATCAGTCACAAGCTCCTCATCTAGTCCTTGTAAAAATGCTGAATTTAGTAAAAAAATCATTCCGATGATCCTTAAAACTGCCTGGAGACAGACCCCAGTATTGTTTGAAAGTTTTTTCAAAGCGTTCAAGGAAACTGAGCACGGCTTCATCAGGCTCTCTTTTATATTGCTGGACCTTGGTCCAGTCCTTTTTCCAGGGAGAGCTCTCAGGTATGGCTTGGTAAAGCTGGTGGGCTAAGTCCCTGCATTTTCCCCAGTCTGTCTCTCTTGGTTTCAAAAAGTCCTCTACAGGAGCTTCCCAGTAAACCTTATTCAGCCATTCTGTTGCTCTGCTCGCAGAAACCAGTAGGTGTATCAATTGGAACAGGTCAGAATAGCCAGTCACATGTTCTAACAGTTAAATCAGGTTCCTTTGCAAACTCATCAGGGTCCTGGAGAGGGTCATAGAAATCTTTAAATTCCTTCATTCTGTTCTAGTCCAAGGAATGTATACAATTGCTGGTTCCCCTCTGCCTGAGACCAGCGTCTTCCTGAAGGGAGCTGCCAGAATTTCTGGCTTTTCTGGTTTATCTTGGTCAGGATTCCTATTGTCTGTGTCCCTGGGTCAGTAGGGAGTGGTGATGGAGGGGGTATAGAGGAGATAAAAAGGGAGGAGGGAGAGAGGGGAAGCGTAGGTCCAGACAAGAGAGCTCAGAAAGCAAAGGGTATCTCGGAGCAGCTGGGAAGGCGGGGAGAATGGGGTGTTGGCATTTATCAGCTTCAGAAACCTTCTTTAGTTCAGAGACAGTTCCTAAACTTTTCTTATTAACTTCTTGTAGGGAAAGGACTTTATCTGTGCTCTGTCTAGAAGCTTCTAATTTGCAATCAAGATAAGTTTCCCATTCAGTTAGTTTCATTTTAGAGCCAGCTTTTTCCAATCAAGCACACAGAAAAATCAACTTGGAAGTGTCAAAACTTCCCCACTTTGGCCATTTCAAGCTGATGCCATTTTTAGTCAAATTACCCCGTTTCTGTAAGTGCTTGCAAGTTGGGGTTTTGTACGAATTGCTCATGTAGCCTGCAGGAGTATTAACGGGGGTCTGGGGTTCCTGGGGTCTATCGATCTTAGAGGCACGATTTCCCATGGTAGTTTTAGTTTTCTTTAGGTATCTGCAGAGTCTGGACAATTTTCTAGGGATATTACGTAGTGGGTTGAAGTGTGCTGCTTATGGGTTGAGCTCCAAAGGGTTGTCACCTCCTGAGTCATTTCAACCCTCTTATGTACCTCGGTTTCTCTCCCTGGCTGTCTAGTACAACTGTGAGGACTCGGAGGGCTAGTTAACCAGCCTTTACGTGCGTGTCTCCAGACGAGTCAAATATTTAATTATGGTTGTGTTGGAATTCCCTATGGGGCCACTGCGCGTTTTGAGGAGTACCCTCAAATACCTCCACATATTGGGTTGTCGGAAAAGTCATGACGTAGTTTTTCTATGTTTTTTCGTTGCAAAAATGCATCATGATTTCTAAGAATACCCAAAATTCAAACTGGAGGGAATAAATGCCCCTTATCTTTGGAGCTGAACAAGTTCAGACCCTTATTTATTCAGCAAAAGGTTTTGTTCAGACTCTCACTAAAAAATTCCAATTGAAAAGCCAAAATGAGAGCTGGCCGAGTGGCGTGTTGGGTAAGAGCTGGCTTGGGACACCAGCTCTGAGCAGCAAGTCCCTGGTTCGGATCCCACATGAGGGCCAGTGACGCTGCGCCCTCTACAGCTAAGATGGTGAACAACAGCTCAACCTGGAGCTGGGCTGCTGAGTTGCTGGCAATGGCATAGGCTGCAGTGGGCTGCCGTGAGCTACCGTGAGTGGCTGGCAGCCAGTGTGAGTGGCCGGAGCCACCATGAGCAGCCCCTGCTGGTGCCTAACACCGGGTTTGGGTCCACGGGGTGCTCCCGGGTGGGCTTCTTTGGAATCCTGCCTGACTATGCCAAGTAATGTAATCAAAAGTACATCAGCCTATGAGGAAGCTCATAAGAGTTTATTTGAGCCAAACTGTTGACAATTGCCAGGAAGCAAAATCTCAACAGTTTGAGAAATTGCTCCAGAGAATAACAAGTTGCAGCTTATTTTATACGTTAGACTCAAAGGAGGAGACGTAAGGAGGATTCCATGGAATCCATGGGTGGTAGATTAAGGGGGTGGGAGAAAGCAAAGCGGGGGAAATCTCTGGGACTGGATAAAAAGCAAAACTGGAGAGACACATACTCTTTTTACATTGGTGAGTACAATTAACATTTTACAGCTCATAGAGATGGTATTCGGGGAATAAGATAATAAGGAGGCTTCTGTGGTCTGGGCTTTGATGGTGGGTATGCCCTGAGGGGTCTGGACAAAGGGATGACTCTGACATCCCAAGGGCAAGTTATCTTAAGGCTAAAAGATAATAGACACCTTTATCAAGGAAGCTACAGGCCAAGGACGTGACTACCGACCACAACCTGCCTTTAGGTAGGAATTATTATGTTCAGACCATCCTGTGCGGTTACTTTTGGTCTCTCAGTTTGTAAGGCCCATTGTATTGGTCTCCCCTGAGCTTGTCAGGTTTAACGTGTGGCCCCTTTACATCCACGTCAATGTTGACAGAGGCGACATTAATTCACCTGGAGAACAGCAGCTCTGGGCTGCCGGGTGGCATTCCTTTACCTCACTCCTGCCCAGTGGGTTTGCTCTGAGTTCCTACTGTGTGCCAGGGGCCAGGGACCCAGCATGAGCAGAGCGACGGCTCCCTGTCCTCGGGAACTTGCATGTTGGAGACTGTTTGCGCTAAATTGTGTCTCCCGCCCCAAATCCATAAGTTGAAGCCCTCGCCTCACTGTGATAGTGCTTGGGGACAGGGCTTTCAGGGGTGATTAAGATTAAATGAGGTAGTAAAGGCAGGACCCTCGTCCAGTAGGACTGGCGTCCATGAAAAAAGGAAGAGGCACCAGAGACCTCCCTCTCCCCGTGTGTGCACAGAGAACAGGCCATATAAGGACACAGTGAGAAGGCGGCTGTCCACAAGCTGGTAGGAGGGCTCTTAACAGAAATCTACCTGCCGTGGGCACCTTGATCTTGGACGTCCAGCCTCCAGGACTGTGAGAAAATAAATGTCTGTTGTTTTAGCTGCCTCCTCTGTGGGACTCTTATAGCAGCCCAAGCTGACTAAGTCAGGGACAGGGACAAGAAAAGGAGATGGACACACATGCACGCACACATACGCACATGCACGCATACGTGCACACACACACATACACACACATGCACGCACACATATGCACATGCACGCATACGGGCACACAGACACACACATGCACGCACATGCATGCACATGCACGCACACACGCACGTGCACACACATGTGCACACATACACATGTGCATGCACGCACGTGCACATGCACACATGCATGTGCGCGCACACATGCACACACACACACACATGCACAGACAGACAACAGGCTCTCGGGGCACAAGAGCTTGAGGAAAGTGAAGGCAGGGCAGGGCCATGCAGGAGGAGCTATTTCAGGGGGAGTGGATTTTCCTGGAGCTCAGGAGGGGCAGGAGGCATGCACCCTGAGGAGAGGAAAGGTAAAGGAAGGACTTTGGGCTGCAGAAGCTTTGGCAGGCGGCCCAGCCCAGCGCACCAGCCTGACAGTGGGCACCTGCCTGAGCCTTTCCGGGGTTGGCCGGCCTTTCCAGAGGCTTGGGGGCTGGAGTTAGGACTTCCCTGATGCATCCCCTGCAGCCACCCCTGCAGCTGTGAGCACATGTCTACAGGGTGCCGACCAATCCGTGGAAAGGTGTGCGAGAGCTCGTTTCACTTCTCACTTAGAGAAACATCACTTCCCTTGAGGTATAATGTACAGTTGACCCTTGAACAACGAGGGGTTTTAGCTTTTACATTTAGGCCTGTGGTCCCTTTGAGTCAGTTTTTGCATATGTTGTGGGTAAAGGTTGATATTTAGCCTTGCCCCCAGACTCCACCCCTGGTGTCTGTCCAGTATTCCAGCAACTAGTTGTAGAAGATTACACTTACCCTACTGAGTTACCTCGGCATCTCTGACAAAACCCAATTGATCATATAAGGATGGGTCTATATGTCTCTTCTCTTTTATTGATCTATCAGCATGACTCATCCCAATGCCATCCTGGCTTTACAACGTAAGGCCTACATTTTTGCTCTTCTTCTTCAAAATTGTTTTGGCCATTTTATAAGTCCTTTCTATCTCATAGAAATTTTAGAAACGGTCTTGTCGGTGTCTACAAACAAGCCTGCTGGAATTTTGCATGGGATTACATTGATTCTACAGATCGATGTGAGGGTAGTTGACATTGTACCGAAGTTCAGTCTTGCAGGTTATGAATGTTGTGTATCTTCCCGTTGATTAGGTCGTTCACCTCTGTCAACAATGTTCACACAGGGCTTGTGCATAATGTGTTAAACCTATCCCCAAGCGTTTCGGGGTTTTCAACAGCACGTTCTTACTTGTCTAAATGTCAAACTCTAATCTTTATTTTAAAAAATGTTGGCCTTGTATCCTGTGACCTTGCTAAATGGACTTTAGTTTACACGGCCATAAGGTGTGTTTCCCAGGACTTTGACGGTCACCTTGTCTGCAAAGGAGAAACGCTTCCCCTTCCTTTCCGACCTCTATGCCATCTATTTCTTTTTCTTGCCTTATTTTATTGTTTGAGACGTAGCGCAAGGTTGAACAGCAGCGGTGCACAGGGGTGTCCTTGCTTGTTCCCGCCCTTGGGGCGGAAGCGTGTACTCTTCACCGTTCCCTGTGAGGCTAGCTGTGGATTTTTCCTAGATGCCTCAGCCGATTTTGGTGGCTCTTTTTCTGTATAGCTCTCATGTAGCCTTTGGTTTCTGTAGTTTCCTCTTTCTGGAACTGTGCTTGTAGTTTCCATCTGCTTAAGCAATCCACACCCTGATCTGTCTCCATACCTCAGCAAGACTGCCACGACCTGCTTAGGGTCTCTCTCTGTGCCCTGCAGTGCAGCACGTACCTCGAGGACAAAGCTGGAACAGTCCTCGAGCTCAGCTCATGTGTTGCCCTTCTCTCAGGATCCCAGTCTATGCTCTCAAATTTCTGAAAACAGCCGATTCATAGTTTTCCTCTTTCTAGCTTTTGTGGCAGAGGGTAAGTCCAGCCTGTGTCACTCCATCATGGCTGAAGGAGCCAGTTCCTCTTTGATGGATGCTTAGGTTGTTTCCAATATTCTCTGTTACTATCAAGGCTCAGATGTACATTTCTCTGTACACACGTCTTCCCATTCAGATCAGTATATTGATAGGATGTCGTTCCTAAATGGGACTTTCTGCATCAAATAGTCAAGGATCTAAAAACCTTAGTATTTGCTTCCAAACTGCCTTCCAGGAAGGCTGCCCCCACGTACAGTCCCCGCCACACTCCATCAGAGGACCTGCTCAGTTCACCATCATGAGTCCTATCGGGCCTACTGTGTGCCCACCTGCACCCTGGGGACTTTCTCCTCCCTGTCTTCAGCGAGTCTGCCCATTTTGCCTGCCTCTCTCGGCCAGCTCTGCTGCTTTCTCTTCCTTCTGCGACTCCCACACGCCCACACTCATCTTCCTTCCCTTCTTGGCTGACGGTCCCTGGGCAGTGCTGCCCAACTTGGAGCCAGGAGGCCCCTGATGGGCCCAAGGCTTCCATCGTATGGCAATCTGTGGCTCCCTCGGTGCCATCCTGCTCAGAGGGCCAGGGTCATCCACTGGTCTAGTGAACCAGGGGCAGGAGGAACTCTGTGCTCTCCGCCATCTCCCAGGGCCCTCTCCTTGAGCTGAAACGAGGGAGGTGGCTTTGAGTGTTGACAGAGCGCCTGGAGCCATTTCTTTGGCCTACCCTCATCCGATCCTGCTGGACTGTGGCCTCCCTTGGCTAGCCCCAGCTCTCTGCCTTGGCTTCTTTATCTGTAAAGTGATGGTCCCTCGGGCCATGGCCACGTGCTAACACAAGGTCATTGTGAGGGTGGAGACTGCACCAATGCGGGCAAGCCTGGGCGAGGGCGTGGCGTCAGCCAGTGCGGGACAGACGTGAGCGGTTTGATTACTGAGGATGAAGAAGGCCACCGAGAGGAGCACCTGGCAGAGAGGACAGTGTGTGGGGGGCCCTGGGGTGGAAAGGAGCTGGAATCATCAGGGACCCAAAACGGGTTGGTGTGGCTGGAGCATGAGGGTCAGGAGGTGACGTAGAGAGGCAAGTCGGGAGGAGCAGGCAGACTGTTGGGGGGTGAGGATGGGGGGGTGGAGGAGGCTACTCGGAAGCGGGGCAAACAGGGTCTGATTTATGGTTTGAAAAGGTCCCCGGTTGCTGCCTGCACAATGGAGAATGTGGGAGCAAGTGGGGGGCGGGGCGCCCGCCGAGGGTGCCTGGAGAGCGGGGTGTGAGGAGCGTCTGGAGGCTGCGTCACCAAGCGGAGAACTGGCTGGGTGTGGGTGTGGAGTGGCCGCATGGGAGGCGATTGCCTCCCAGGGTCCTTCCTGACTTTGGGTGGGAGCACAGGACTCTCCCCAAGCTGGGGAGGTTGCATATGGTCATTTGGGGGGGTGGGGGGCGGGCGCTGGCACACGCTAAGCTTGGGACGCTGGGAAGATGGCTGAGTTGACAACTGACACCCTAGCCTGGAGTTCGAAGGAGCCGGTCTGGGCTGGAGTGGAACCCGGGGCCCCCCCTGCCCCCCTCTATTCTGCTCCCAGAAGGAGGCTTGGATTGGATCAGGCACCTCAGCCTCTGGGAAGCGCCAGGCGCCCAAGCACTCTTTGACCCTTGTCTGACCTGTGTCCGCCACACCCCCAATTCTGTCTCTGTCCCCTGGCCTCTCTGTCCACTCCCTGCCCTTCACCACGAGAGCTGGAGGCAGAGTCCTGTGGGCTTGGCACCTCTGGGCATTGGCCAGGTTGCCCTCTCTCCATGCCCCCCTCGGCTCTCAGGGGCTCACCTGGGTGACCTCAGGAGCCTCCTCGCCTAGCTCCGTCCTCTCTGTCTACCCTCCGAGCAGTGACAAAGGCAGTTTCCTGTGTGCGGGACGCACCTGGAGTCGCCAGCCTCCCTCCAGGTGGGGTCCTCGGCGGGCACCACGCCATGTGCCCTCTGTGCCTCACCAGGAGTGGACCTCAAGTACTTCCCACCACACTGCTCAACTCACGTCCTTTCTCAGAGAACGACCTGCCCATCCTGTCCCCCCACGGGCTCCTACTCATCCTTCAGAGCCCCACCTGGTCTCTGCTGCTCACTGAGAGAGCCCTTACCACATGACTGAGTCTGGCTTTTGGGCTCAGCTCCCCCAATGGACCATGACCCCAAGAGGGCGGGGACCAGGCTGCTTTGCCTCTGAGCTGACTGCCTGCCCGGGGCTCACATAGAGCACGAGTGAGACTAGTCAGGCTTAACGCAGAGGGGAGCAGGGGTGCCTCAGGATGGACCCTCAGGGGGCCCCTGCCTCCCGCCCTCCAGGATCAGCACAGACATTGGTTTTCACAGTCTCTCTTCCGTCCTCAAGACCCTGGAAAACTCCTTCCAAGAAGGAAGAGGAAACGTGATCAGGGGATTTTCAGAGTCCATGTGCAGCTGCCTTGAGGTGGAGGTGTTGGAGTGATGCATGGGTGCAGCGTGGGGCTGTGGGGAGGGTTGGCAGGGTGATGAGGCTAGGGTCCCGGCAGGCCCTGCGGCAGAGCTGGGGTAGGGGACGCCCACCCTCAGGTTAGGGCCTGTGACTCTGAGCAGGCACAGCCTCAGTTTCCCCACCTGCCCAGGGTGGCGTGGATGACATGATCTTTCAGGGTGTATCTGATGGGAGGGGTGGGTTGAGAGTGGGGGTGAGGGTGGGTTCTGGGGGGGCCTCACCAGCTGTAGGGAGAATATCTTCCTTCTTTACAATTCTCGGGCACCCCTCCCTGAGGAGCGTCCCAGGAGTTGGGAGGTGATGGGGGGTGTGATAGGGAGTATGGGGTCCAAGCTCCCCAAGAGCTTGTTTGTGGTCCCTGCAGTGTGCTCTGGGGGTCCTATGTGCTGCTGGGGTTTCTGGAGCATTCAAGAGCACTCCCCAGGGCTCATCAGGGCTGAGCAGAGGTTGTGTGTGAGGGGGTACCCCTTCCCCTTCACCGGAAACCCCAGTGGCCTGTGGGCAGGGGGTTAGCAGAGTCGGGGGGGCCCCTGCCAGGCCCTTGGGGCAGGAGACGGGAGCCTATGCTGCTGGCAGTCTCATGGGGCCTCCCAAGTCTCTGGGTCCTGCTTGACCTCCACACACTGCCTCAGAGCGCTGGGGTCTGCGTGGCTGGCTGGTTGCCCTGGGGGATGGTGGCCAGCAGTGGACCCTGCCTGAGCGCTGGGAAGCTCAGCCTAACGGGACAGGGGTCCTTCCCCAGCCCCACCCCATCACAGCACCAGACTCTCCTCCCAAGCCCCCCAGAAGTGAAGTTAGGTAGTGGCCCCAGGACTTTGGTGCCAGAGACAGTGCTCGGGAGGGGCTCCAGGGCAGCCTGGGCTGGGCGTCCAGCTGTTGGCTCAGGAGGGGTGGCTCCCAGGTCTGGTGAGGGCCTGATAGGGACCTTCCCATGGCCTGTGGAGCTGGATACGCACATCAGGGTTGGGACTGTTTGATTAGACCACAACCGCCACGTTTTTTTGTTGTTTTGGTTAGGCTTTTTTTCCATATCCATAACTTTAATCCGGCACCCAAGCTAGACTTGGAGGGGCAAGGAAAATATGGAACCCAATGAACTGCAGCGAGAGCACAAAGATAATGGGGTGTTCCGAGCAGATGGGGCAGGGGTGCTCTCCTGACTACAGAAGGAATGGTCTGGTTAAGATAAAACCAGTGAAAGGCATCAGAGTTGTCCACAGTCAGCAATGGTGATCTTCTTGCTTGTCTTGGCGTTTCTGGACCCAAAGTGCTCCATGGCTTCCACGATATTCATGCCGTCTTTCACCTTGCCGAAGACCACGTGCTTGCCATCCAACCACTCAGTCTTAGCCGTGCAGATGAAAAACTGAGAACCGTTTGTGTTGGGTCCAGCGTTTGCCATGGACAGGATGCCAGGACCTGTATGCTTCAGGAGGAAATTCTCATCTTCAAACTTCTCCCCCTAGATGGACTTGCCACCTGTGCCGTTATGGCGTGTAAAGTCATCACCCTGTGAATGTAATAAAAGAGGAACCTGTCACCTGTGGCAACACATTTAGAAAATGTGCCAAGCCTGCAAGGTTCACACTTCAAAGTCAAGTTTAAACTGACTGGGTTTAAGTGGAACCAAAATGGTATAATTAACAGCTCATATGTACACATCCTGAATGGTACTGGCTCAATCACAAATTAAGGCCACAACCCAAATGATAATCCGTAAATTTCGTACCTGACACATAAATCCTGGAATAATTCTGTGAAAGCAGGAAACCTTATAACCAAATCCTTTCTCCCCAGTGCTCAGAGCACGAAAGTTTTCTGCTGTCTTTGGAACTTTGTCTGCAAACAGCTTGAAGGAGACGCGGCCCAAGGGCTCGCCGTCGACGGCAATGTTGAAGAACACGGTGCGGTTGACCATGGTTGAGCGGAGGGAAGTCCAGGCGGCGGCGTCTGGAAGGCTCACACCGCCACGTTTAATTGGGTTTACAACCTCACAGATAAAGGAGGCCGTGGGGTGCCACGCCATCCCATGAGCCAGAGATACACATGTGATGTGGAAGTCAGGGGGTTGGGGGTACAGCTGACTCATCCAGTGGCTCCCCATGTGGGGCACCATGGGTGGGCGGCCTGCCTCCCCTGAGGACCCTCCACCCCAGCCTGCCTCTTAGGGCACTGTGTGTGGGGGGGTCCACCACCCCCAGACTGCTCACATAGTCCTTAGCTCTGGGGGTGGCTGTTGTTCTGGAAAGACCCCATGGGGAGATCCCCTTCTGGGCAGGAAGATTGGGGTTTGATTCTGAGCAATTCGCACAGCAGAGACCCGGGGCCAGACCATATGTCTATGAGTCTTCGTTCCCCATCTGTGAAAATTACCCAACCCCGTGGCTTCTGGGACACATGCATGTGGTCCCATGGGTGGGAGAAGCCTTTCTGTGCGCTCAAGGATGACACAGTGTCCCCGTCCCCACCCCCACGGGGTCTCAGGGTGCTGTGGGAACAGTGGCTTTGAGCACAGCTGAGCTCCGAATGTGAAGGTGGAAACAGCCCAGCCAGTTCTCCGGGTCGCGGTGGGGACACACCAGGACCACGCTGCTTGGAAGTGAAGTTTCTTTGGAGGGGACTGTTTCCCCATTTCTGCAGCTCCTGACACAGGTACAGGAAGTCCGGGAGGGCTTTGTGCTGTAGGGAGCAGCAGGTAGGCTCTCAGGGGACGTGCAGACGCGACTTGGGGGGCACCCACTTCTACTGGAAACTCAACGGGGGCTGCTAATGGACAGGAGAAGGGCCAGGAGAACAGCGGGGTTGACTCCCGGCTGGCTCACGGGGGCCGGAGGGCCTGTAAACAAGGCTGTGCCGCTGGCCCCACCCCCGCCTTCCGGCCTTTCATCCTTCTGCTCGTGGCCGCCCGCCTCCTTGTTTGGACGACTCCTGGGCCCCAGCAGGCTCCCAGGCAGCTATGGGATCCAGGCACCCTTGAGAGAAATGGAGAAAAAGCTCTTGACTGAGCGAGTGAGTGTCTCCTCCACTTCTGGCCCCCTCCTGAGTTTCTCTTTCACTTTCTCTTAGGACGCCGTAGCAGCAGCAAGGTCGTCTGGGCTCCTCTGATGGCAGGGGTCCTGGGACAGCGACCAGGGAATGAAGAATCCTGAGGGGGGACATGGAGCTGCTGCCAGGCTGGGGGCCCCCCACCTGGTGCCCAGTGCCCAAGGCCGACGCCCTGAGTCTGGTGAGTCCTCTGAACCCCTCGTCTGCCCCAGGGGCCCCTTCCTGCCCCCTGGCTGTGTCCAGCTATCCCCCCTCCCTAGTACCTGCCTTGGGCCGTGCCCCCACCCCTCCCACATGCCAGACTTTGAGCCACAGCTGCCCAGCTCACTGGGGCTGTCCCAGCCCCCAACACGCAATTCCTTGGTCAGAGGCAGGAAAGCGACACCCCCACAGGAACTCTCCACCAGCAGCCCCATTCAGGGGCAGAAGGCAAGGCCCCCACCACGGGGGGAGGGTGCTGGGACCTGCCACTGGGTGGGAGCCCTGCTGGGGCTGATCCCTACCCACCACCTAGGGTCGTCAGTGGACAAGGGACCGCTCCCAAAGCTTATCCTGGGCCCCCCTGCGACATCCCTGCAGGGCACTGCTGCCACAGGGACGCGAGGACTGAGGTTCGAGCCGCCAGCGCAGCTCCTGCCCCAACACCCCATCCTCTTCTCTCTTAGGCCTTGTACTTCCTGCTCCTGGGGTCCCCCCACTGCACCCAGGCGGTACCTGTATGCAAAGAGGAGGAGTTCCCCGTGAGGAGCCAGTGCTGCCCCAAGTGTAGCCCAGGTGGGTGCTGCCCTGCAGGGACCCCTTGGGGGGCTGCAGGGGGATATGGGGGGGTGGGGGCAGAGCTGTGGTTGCAGGGACCCCTGTGCGGGCCACTGGGTGCAGGGCAGACACTCCTGCCCCCTCCCTGGCCTGGAATCGCTCTATTCAGAGCACCCACCACCATGGGAGGCTTGGAGCTTCTGGGGCAAAGAGGGGGTGGGGCCTTAACCCCAGGACGGCCCCTGCAGCCTCCTCTCTTTCTGGCAAGACCCCCACTACCTTGCACAGAGGCTGGGCTGCGGGGTGCAGCCAGTCGGCTTACAGCCAGAGGACTGGGGTTCAGAGCGGGCACTGCCACAGAGCCAGGTCTCCGTGACCCAGGAGACCCCATGTTGTCCCAGAAAATTCCCACTTCCCCCAAAGCTGGTTCACTGTGTGGTGGGAGGCAGGCAGCTTGGCAAAACGCATGGCCCGGGAGGCCCTGTGGGAGGTGTCACCCCTGCCTCCAGGTGGCAGTGATGTGCTGGCTCCGGAGGGCCTGCTCCTTCCTGAGTGTGGGGACCCTCTGGGCTGCAGGTTACCACGTGAAGGAGGCCTGTGGGGAGTTCACGGGCACACTGTGTGTTCCCTGCACTGCGGGGACCTACACCGCCCACCTCAACGGCCTGAGTGAGTGTCTGCAGTGCCGAGTCTGTGACCCAGGTAAGAACACC
This sequence comes from Hipposideros armiger, assembly GCF_001890085.2. Classification (NCBI taxonomy): domain Eukaryota; kingdom Metazoa; phylum Chordata; class Mammalia; order Chiroptera; family Hipposideridae; genus Hipposideros; species Hipposideros armiger. Next base: position 912,675 of record NW_017731634.1, on the reverse strand, counting down.
ACCATGCTCAGCCCTGAAATCATGCTGTCCCAGCACCCGGGGCTCCCTGGGCCAGGCCCTGCCACATCTCCCAGAGGTGCTCCTTGTGGAAAGAGGGTGGGGGTGGGAGAGGTGGGGGGGACCCTTCAAAGGAGCCTCAGGCCCATGGCCACAGCTGCCTCTCCCAGAGAGGGTCTGGTGCCCCGTCCCCCATCACCCTACCACCTGGGCCCTCCAGAGTTCAGGGACCCCATCCCATCGCAAGGGCACCCCAGCTTGGGGCAAACCCTGACTGAGCAGAGGGCCACACACTGCTCTCCCAGCCTGTGGGCCCCCTGCACCTGCAGTCCCCACCCCCGTCCCACACACCCCAGGGCCCTCCTCAGGCTGAACACTGGACCCTGAGCCCTCTTCCTGCCCAGGGCAGGTGGTCTGGGAGGGGGTGCCCCAGGAGGAAGGGCAGCACAAAGATGGAGGCCAGCATGCTTTGGGGTTCAGCAAGGTGGGGGTGAGGGGCTCTGAGCCTAGTGCTGTCCCCACAGATCTTTCCGAAGAAAGCACCTGCCTGGCTGGGCAGAGGTGGGGGAGCAGAGGTCACAGAGGCTGTCCGTCAGGAGGGCTCAGGGAGGACCAGGCCCCCCGC
>NW_017731634.1:904558-911958 GCF_001890085.2 Hipposideros armiger | reverse complement strand
CCCCCACCAGCTGAGGGTGGCTCTCAGTGTCCTGTCACTGCCATCTGACTAGCCTGGTGTGCAGGCTGGGAGCCTGTCTGAGGGGCAGGTCTTCAGGGTGGGTGGCCGGGGGCTGGCACCTGCCTCCTCGCCTGCCCCACACTGACTGGCTCTCACTTCCTGTCTGGGCCCAGCTGGGAGGACTTCTCACTTCCCCAGAGGCCTGGCCCCCCCACGAGACCCTCCTGCCACCTCCCCTTCCCTCTGGTGGCTGGCCCTTCCCTGCCTGCTGCGGCTCATGTCCCTCAGAACCCCTTTGGGACTCACCCGCTGTGTCCTGCCCCTCCAGGTACTGTTTCAGCTCATCTGGGGGTGCACCTCGCAGGGTCCCAGACATATACCAGGGCTGCACAGCTGGCTGGGGTTTTGTCACCCAGTGCACTCTGCAGATCCCAGGCAGGAGCCCCGAGGCCGGCAGATGCTGCTGTCGAGCCCTCAGCTAGGTTTCCTCCAGTGACGGGGTACTCACCACCACCGTAGCAGTCTTTGCTGCCGCTCTCAGCGCCTTCTCTTGAATCCCAGCAATGGGCCTGGTGACCCGGCAGAAGTGCTCCAGCACAAAGAACACTGTGTGCAGCTGCGACCAAGGCCACTTCTGCGTGAGAGAGGATGGGGACGACTGTGCCGAGTGCAGGCCCCACAGTGTCTGCAGGCCAGGCCAGAGGCTGCAGGAAAGAGGTTAGCCACAGGCGCCGGGCCACCCCCAGCTCCCTCGGCCTGGTGCCCTCGCTCCCATGAAGAGACGGACCCCAGACCCAAGCCCAAGGGGTGGGGGGAAGCCCGGGCCCCGAGGCCCCCTCTGCCCAGCCCTCTTGTTTCTCAGGCACCGAGTGGCAGGACACGGTGTGTGCAGACTGCCTGCCCGGGACTTTCTCTCCCAATGGGAGTCTGGCGGAGTGTCAGCTATGGACCAAGTAGGTGACCCAGGTGGTGTGAGCCCCGTGTCCCCAGGAGGGGCCTCCTCAGAGCTCCCCTGGGAGATAAGGGCCTTCCCCCCACAGAAAGGCTGTTAACCCACCCCGGCCACTCCGCTAGAATCCTGTGGCTTTCATGCAACATGCCACATCGGCCAAGAGCCCGTGTCAGCTCCTCACAGTTCCTGGAGGAGAGCGGGCTGCTGTGGCCAGAGCCCTCAAACCCTGTGGTCTGGGTGTCCCCAGTGTCAGGGAAGAGGGGCTTCCCTGCGATGTGGGGTGCTCAAAGGGAGCACCCCATGCCCCCTGCAGCAGGAACCCCCCAAATGTGTATCCCTGGGTCCCAGCCCTGACCTGAGTTCTAGAGTCCCTGGCAGGAGCCTGGGGTGACCAAATGTGGCTGCCACAAGGGAGGGATACAGAGGTCCTCTGTGTCCACCCTCTCCACCCCTCCCCACCCCTCCCCGGTCTGTCCCTCTGTCTCCACCCTCCACACCCCTCGCTGACCCTCCCCAGGTCTGTCCCTCTGTCCACCCTCCACACCCCTCACTGACCCTCCCCAGGTCTGTCCCTCTGTCCACCCTCCCCACCCCTCCCTGACCCTCCCTGGCCCTCCCCTGGTCTGTCCCTCTGTCTGTTGTCCTGGCTTTAACAGTTTTCTGTCCCTGACCCTGGGTGTGTCTTCGTGCTCTGTCTCCTTCGCTGTCCTCTATGTGTCCTGGGTCTCTAGCTGTCGCTGTCCTCGCTCCCTCTCTCCTGTCATGTGTCCCCGTTCCATCCTTCCTCTTCCTCCCTGGCCCCCCGTCTCTTCGTAGCTGTGGGACATGGAGAGTCAGACAGACCTGCATTCGCTCCCAGAGCTGCCCTCTCACCGGACCGCCCTGGCTGTGCCGCAGGTCATCCTATACCCGCGTGTGCTGCCCGCGTACCCACCACACCCCTCTGTCCTAGGTGCAGCAGCCTGCTGCAGGTGGAATCAGGCCCCGGGACCAGCAGCACAGATGCCATCTGCTCCTTCTGGCCACTTTGGGTCCTATTGGCTGTCATCCTTCTCATTGCCATTCTTGGGCTCTTTTTCTTGTTCACGGTGACGAAATACAGAAAGTTACTTGGTGAGCAATGGCCCACGGTCCCACCAGGGCTCAGGTCCCAGCATTCCCAACCCAGACACCATCCCTGGCCCTGAACCTCACATCATGGGGGTGGGGCACGGGCTGCCTGGGAGGGTGGGGCCTCCTGGACCGCATGTCCAAGCCTTGGGCCGCCCCAGTGCCCGCTCACTGCCGTGGACCCCGAGTTCCCGCCTGCCCTTAGGGGACACAAGCACAGTGAGGGCTGAAGTCAGCAGGGAGGGCACCGGGTCACCACACGGGGAGTCGTTCACCCCTTCGTTCACTGCCTTGTGCAGTGTCCACTCTGCTCTGGGCTCTTCGTCTGGGCCACGCCCCAGCTGGACACAAGGATCTGGCTGTGGCGACCCAGCTCTGGCCTTGGGGAGCCCAAGCAGGCCCAGTGGGGTGTGAGCCCGGAGCAAAGACATGCAAAGGGGAGCGGTCGGCCAGGTCCTCAGGCTGCCGCCTGTCCTGCGTCCTCACCTGGGCCCCAGGCTGCAATGGGGTCTCAGCGTCCCGGACTCTGAGCAGGCTGGGCAGAGGCCCACGACCCTTATCTCCCACTTCTGGGGTACCTGCTCTTTGAGGAGTGGGGGGACCCTCTTTTGTGAAGTGCTCACCCCTCTTGCTAGTTGATGGTCAAATGGGGTGAGTTAGGGACGGGTTTGGCAGCTGGGGAGGTGGACAGGCTGTGTCCCCATGTCGTTTCATCTGTCCCGGCGCCCTGGGGACAGGCCTGGCAAACAGCCCTGTCCACATCAGTCTTGTCTGCCTCTGAGAGGGTCAGTCCCTGGGCACAGGTTTCACTGCCAGAAGCAGGAAGCGAGGGTCTCCCCACTGCTGTGCGGCTCCTCCCTGACAGGTGTGTCTCTGTTTTGCAGGAAGATGCACCCAAATGATATACTTTCCTCAGGTATTGTTGTGTGTTCCCCACCGGAGGAGATGCTGCTGGGCTGGGTGGGAGCCCCAGTTCTCTGTGGGTGCCAAGTCCTTAGGCCAGAGCCTTGCTAACTCGGGAGGGATGCCACAGCCCCGCCCTCTGGAGACGGGCTGCCCCTGAGCATCATGGCCCAGGGGCTGGAGCCAGCCCAGTCTTCACGCTGAATGTACTTGGCAGAGTAACAGACGGAGGGCAGAAGAAGACGCCCCAGCTGTCCAGGTCCTGCAGGTCTCACAGCCCCTGCCAGACGTCACCACAGAGGCCGTGGAGGAGACAACATCCATGTCCCTTAAGAGGGACCAACCAGCTGATAAATGGCCCCAGAATGCACATGACTGAGCCATCTCCACTGCACCTGATAAAAGCTGCCAGGCCCCCGAGGACCAAATGTGGGGACCAGGGAGCTGGTGGGACCCACTCCTGGATGCCTTAGCCTCCACCCAGCAGAGGAAGAGACCAGTTACTGCTCAGAAGGCTTTGGGGACCCCACACACCTCCTCATCAAACGCATGAGATGCCTTAAACTTTCCTTCACCTGTGTGCTCACTGGCACCCTGAGGACTCACCCACGTGAGCCTCTTGACTCTGGGCCGCCTGCTCACTGCAGGATGGGCCTGCGGCCACCTACCTCCTGGGGCTGGGACTGGGCTGAAGGGCCATGAACGTGACATTATGTACCTGCCACGCTGCACAGAGGTGAGCGTGCATGGGGATGTTTTATTTTTTTTTAAAGATTTTTTTTATTGGGGAATTGGTGGAGGGGAACAGCACTGGGGAATCGGGGAAAGGGGAACAAACAAGTTGCTGTCGTTTTGTTCTTCAGTCTAGTTGTGGAGGACATTGCTTCACTGGCCCAAGTTGGCACCATCATTGCGCTCTTCCCGGGTGAGGCAGATCAGTTGCCGGCTTCTGGGCCAAGGATGGGAGGACGCTCTAGAGTGAAGGCCGGGGTCCATGGGAGACCGCCCGCCCAGTGGGGAGGGCAACGCTGTGGGGGGGGCGGGGCGGGCACCAGGACTCAGCCAGGGACTGAATAAGCTGGAGGCCAGGCCCTGGTGACACTGGCGGCAGGTTCCCAAAGGGTGGCAGCTCCAGATCAGGGCTCTTGCAAGACAGGCCTGGCCTGTCTGCCTATGTGCTGGTCAGCCTCCCACCCCCAGAAGCTCAGCTGCACAGACTAACACCCCAGCCAGCAGGGTGCCCATGAGCCCAGGCGCCTGCTGCGGAAGGAAGGCTGCTGCTAGCAGGAGGGACCCAGGGCCCCCACTCCCTCAGGACACTGGGTGGGAGAAGTGGCACGGAGGAGACAAAGGGAGGAGCACAAATTAGCTACAGTGAAGAGATGAGGGGGGCTCGGGTGTGGAGATGGGGCGTGGGCACAGGCCTGCTGGGCAGGGAGCCGCTGGAGGGCTCACAGTGGGGCTATGGGGTGAGGCCCCCCTGAGTGGGGAGCCTCCTGCGCCCATAGACAGGTCTGCCCTGTCCTGTCCCACGACTTCCCTCAGGACACCCCATAATCAGTTCTACCCCTGGATTGAAAAAAAGGGCCACATCGGAGAACCACAATTAAATACATCAATTAAAAGCCCGTCGGTGCCTCTGTCACAGGAGACGTGGGCGCTGCAGACCAGCCCAGCGGGCACTGCCCACGCAGTGGGTTTGCACCGCTGCTGAGGGTCACTGAGCTCCGGGAGCGCCCCCCCCCCCATATGCTGAGCTCCTTGCTCAGGCCCTGAGCTGGTGTCCAGGCAGTCTGTGTGTGCAGCTCAAACCCTGGTCTGTATTTGTATAAAACAGGTCCCTAGTAGCATTTGGGCTCTTGCGAAACTGTTTTGAGATGTTACATTTTGACCTTTGCAGTGCGCTCAGAGGTTACACAGTGACAATGGTATGTACACTTCTCACTATAGAACTGACGCATTCCTGGCTGAAAAATGAGTCCCTGTCTCGGTGGCGTTGGCCCTCACCTGCACAGGTGAGCCCAACAGCGTTCAGGACCTGCCAGCCAGGACAAGCACCAGGAGGCTGGCAACCTCCATCCCTCTGGCAGGCAAAGAAAAAAACCCGTGAGACGTCTCCTACACAGTAAAGAACTGGGCATTTCTGCTCCAAGGGCATTTAAGGATCTGGGCAGCGGCAGGGGAGGGCCCGGGCAGCTCCACTTCATTCCAGACGCTCAGGAGCAAGGCCGAGAGGTGAGCCCTGAGGTCTGGGGTTGATCCAGTGCCTTCGCCCACCCCCATTAGACCTACCCCAACCTAGAAGGAATGGGGACCCTTGTCCCCTAAGGGGTCATGCACTGGTTGAGGTGCACTGGGACTTGATGGTGACTCCTGGCTGCCCAAGCTTGCATCCTTCAGGGCTTGGGGAGAAGGCACTGTGCTGGCCAAGGTGGCTGTGGGCAGGCGAGAAAGCAACTTATGTGAACTTGGACATGACTCTCCGGTTGGATACTGGATGGACGGGGTGTTGTGGGGACACTTTGGGGCCCATACACACTGAGTGGGCAGAGAGGTGTTGAGTTGTGAGCGCCACCCTTGGATGTGAGGACCCGTTTCCCATGCCCTGGCTCTGGGACTCTCACTTCTCCAAGGAGCCCTGGTTGTTTTGATGGAGGATGGTTTGGGAAGCCACCGTGTGCAGCCTAGAGTACTCACTGTCACTGGGATGTCATGCTTTGAGGGTTTCTTGGTGGGCACAGTAGGGAATGTGGATCACAAAGTGGTTGAAGGCTGTCTTGTGAGACAAATCAGGGACAATTTTAGCACCAAAAGAAATGACGATAGCCATGGATGAGATCCATTGAAGAAAGTGAGAAACCACGAGTGAACTAACTACAGTGGAGAGCAAACTGTGTCACCCTTGGGTGTCTCTCCAGTAGTCACTGTCCAGGTAATTCATCGATGGGTGACACTGATGGCTATTTTCAAAGCATCTTGCCAAAATATACTTTGTTTTAGATGAAGCATGTGAATGTTTTATTTATCCGCAGAGCTGGGGAATCTCAGCTCCCCAGGGATGACATTCCCGGGTCCTGCAGAGGCAGGGCCCCCTCTCCACAGAGCCAGCCTGGCCTCTCCCCCTTTCTTCCTCCCTCCAGGCTGGGCAACCGGCCAGCGCTTTTAACCTCTGGGTGCCCCCCCCCTTTCTGCTCTCCACGCCTTCAAAACCCAGCAAAAGGAGCTCCCTGTTTCTGACCCTGGGACTCGGTTCTGGTCTGGTACCCGGACCTTCAGCGCCACCCCCAGGCTGAGGCGGCAGCAGCAGAACAGAGGGCTGGGCCTGCGTCCCCTTCTCTCCTGTGGGCCCCGTGGAACCAGCGTGGGCTCTTCCCCGTCCCCAAACACAGGCCAGGTGGCTGCCCTCCCTTCTCCAGCCTGGAGTGGTCTGTGGAGTCAGGCCAAGCCCCCGCAGGCGGGCGGGGCGTGCCCAGGTGGGACCCCACTTCTGTGTCACGTCTTCCTCCACCCCTCAGGCCCTAGGCGGTAACTGGGTCACACTGGGTGTCACAGGGCTGTCGTGAGGCAGAAGCAAGACAAATCCGCAAGGCACCGAGTAAGCTGCGGCTCTGTCCTTCGGGTTCGTTTTACCCAAAGTTTTGGGGTTAAAAGCCGATATTTAGCTGGCATGAAATTGACAGTATTTTATGATTACAGCCGACACGGACCTGTAGTTGAGAAAGCGCTGCGTTCGATAGCCTCCCGGCCTCCACGCCCGCGACACGGGAGCTCACACTGCTCGCCTTCGCTCGGTCCCGCACACCACGTACCACGTCGCTGCCTCTACCGCCTCCCCTTTGGGTCGGGACCCCGGGACACCGGCCGCGCTGCTCCTCCGCCCCCCGCCCCCGGCCCGGCGCAGCACTCTGCGCAGGCGCATGCCTGCGGGCCGCGGTCAGGCTCCGTCCACCGCCGACGCTGTGGCGCCGTGGGCCGAAGGGCTCATGCTATGCAAACTAGGTGGCTGAGCTGTTTGGGCGGCTCGCCGGGGCGAGGAAGCGTTTGGGAACGCGGCCTGTGCAGAGACGCGATCCGAATCGGGGCCTGGGCAAAGAGCAGGCCTAGAGGCGGGGCCGCCGCTGGGCGGGGCCTGGAGCCCGGCGCCCGCGCACACCGGAGGCGGGGCGCGGCCTCTGCTGGGCGGGGCCTGGGTAAAGAGCAGGCCTAGAGGCGGGGCAGCGGCGTGGGGGCGGGGCCGGAGCTGGGCGGGGTCTGGGCAAAGAGCAGGCCTAGAGGCGGGGCGGCGGCCTGGGGGCGTGGCGCCGCTGGGCGGGGCCTGGAGCCCGGCGCCCGCGCACACCCGAGGCGGAGCGCGGCCGGTGCTGGGCGGTCCCTGCGGCAGGAGGACCGGGCGGGCAGCAGCCATGAACTCCGTGGACCTTGCGCGCGTGGGCGC
>NW_017731634.1:815326-904163 GCF_001890085.2 Hipposideros armiger | reverse complement strand
GGGCTGGGGGCGCGGACGGCGCGGAGGTCCGGCAGTGCTCCCGCGGCGCCCCTCACTCGTCCCCGCGCAGGCCGTGGAGCTGCGGAGCCTGTGGCAGGAGCAGGCGTGCGTGGTGGCTGGTCTGCGGCGTTTCGGCTGCATGGTGTGTCGCTGGATCGCCCGGGACCTCAGCAGCCTCAAGGGACTCCTGGACCTGCACGGTGTGCGCCTGGTGGGCGTGGGGCCTGAGGCCCTGGGCTTGCAGGAGTTTCTGGACGGGGGCTACTTCGCTGGAGGTGCCTACAAACCCGCCCCTGCTTCCTCTGCCTCCCCCCACCCCAGAGCCGCCCCCTCAGCCCCTCGCCGTTCCTCACACACTCAGGGCCTTTGGGATCCCTCCTTGCCCAGCCCCTTCTCTCTCCAGGGGCGCCTTGCTCCTGTTTCAGTTCTCCTGCTCCTCCAACTGTGGACCTCATCTACACCCCCTTGCCCTGATGTCCTTCCCTGTGGACGGACAGTGTGGCACGTCCCAGTGGTGACTCTGGCCTAGAATCAGGACCAACGGTCTTTACTGGGTCAGCTGCAAATCTCTCCCCAACCCCACCCCTTCACCCCCCACCCCCCATCTTTGGTCACTCTGGATGAGACACTGAACTCCCCAGATGCCCCTTCAGCAGGAGTAGCTGGGACAGGAGCCCAGGCTGAGATGCCCCACCTCTACCCCCCAGGACCCCTCCCCGGGCACCCAGGATGTGCCCTGGCAGAGCCCTGAGCCCAGTGGCAGAGTCCAGGCGAGTCCTGCTCCTCCACCTCCACCTGTCCCTCTGGGACTCAGCCCTGCTCTGCGCCCCCCCCCTGCCCCGCCCCCGCCCCGTGGGCAAGCTGGAAACCGAGGGTGGACCGAAGGTTGGATGCAGGAGGGTGCCGGGGTGGTGGGTGGGCCTGGGGCACATACCTGTGGCCTCTGCTTTCCAGAGCTCTACCTGGATGAGAGCAAGCAGTTCTACAAGGAGCTGGGCTTCAAGCGGTGAGAGGGGCACAGGGCCCACTGCTGATGCTTCCTTGTCCTGGGCAGGTGGGCCGGGGGCATCCGCTGCTCTGGCCAGCCTTTCTGCCGGCTGTCTAGGGTGAAGCCTGTCCATGGGCTGTGGGTCAGTCTTCTCACCGAAGAGCTACCCCCCCACCCCACCCCACTCCTAGGCTGCAGAAGGGGCTGGGCGCCTGGAGTCAGTTGTGCCACCCCAGCCACCTCGGGTGCCTGTGCCACACACAGGCTGGCTGCCTCTCCTGATTGGTGGTGTCAGCTAAGCCAGATCCCCAAGCTGTGTAAGCCCTGTCCATGCTCCCAGCACCCTCTGCAGGACCCCAGCTCCTCAGCCCCTAGCTGGGTGCCCCAGGGCTCCAGCAACTGCAGCTGGCTGGGCAGGTGCTTCTGTGAGCCCAGCTGGTTGCTGGCCTGGCTGCTCTGCCCCCTCTGGTGCCTGTTGAGATGGGGTAGGGTCTGCTTGTGGGAACCGGTCTGTGCATCCCGTGGAGACTGGAGGCAGGCGCTGGGGCTCAGTGTTCACCTGAGTCAGAGCCTGCACAAGCCAGCTGTGTCTTCGCAGGTACAACAGCTTGAGCATCCTGCCAGCTGCCCTGGGGAAGCCCGTGCGTGATGTGGCCACCAAGGTTTGTGCCGGTAAAGGTCCTGTGGGACTAGGCGTGGCTGGAGCCTCCTGAGGGCTTCTCTCTAGGGCTCACCTGGGCCTCCCTCCCTCCAGGCCAAGGCTGTCGGCATCCAGGGGAACCTGTCCGGGGACCTGCTGCAGAGTGGAGGGCTTCTGGTGGTTACCAAAGGTGGGCTGGGGGCTGAGGGACGTCAGGGGCCAATGCGTGGTCACATGGGGTGCCAGGGCCACGTCCTCTGGGGCGAAGGTCTTGAGCTTGATGCCCGTGCCCTGCCCCTCCCTTCCTTCCTCCCTCCAGCTTGTCAGCCTGGCTCCAAGTGAGGGCTGCGCTGGGTGGGGTATGGCAGAGCAGCTCACTCATGTCAGTAAGCTGGGTAGGCTGCGTCCCTCCTCCTGGCACACGGGGGTACCCTGACCACCCCCACTGATGCAGGTGGTGACAAAGTGCTGCTACACTTCATCCAGAAGTCCCCAGGTGACTATGTTCCCCAGGAGAGCATCTTGAAGGCCCTGGGCATCTCTGCGGAGGTCAGTGCCAGCAAGCCACCCCAGGTGAGTTCCGACCTGGGCAGCCACTGCCAGCTAAGAACACCATGCCCCCCTCACACCCAACTCCCCTGGGTCGACTGCTTGGCATGATCAGGGGCTGAGCTGGATCCGATAGGCTTTAGGTCACCCCAGGATGTCAGTGTCACCACACTTTGCAGAGGAGAAGCAGGCTGAGACCAGTGAGGGCAGGGGCAGGGTGGCTGGATGGCAGGCACAGGAGGCCCCCCTTCCCCCGAGAGGGCAATGACTGCCCAGCCTGCAGGCCTGTCTACCCGTCCTCTCAGTCTTGGGAGGGCTGGGTTTGTCCGAGGTGACTGGCTGGCATTAGGGGGTCCTGTTTGCCGACCTCCTGTGTCCCAAATGGAGAAGAGTGTCCAGCACGTTCCTGCCCCTACTCGGGCCACAGGCTGCAGGTGGGTGGGCCCAGGTGCTCTTGGCCCTGGGGAGTGGCTGGCCTGATGGGGCGTCTGCTGCTTCACAGTGTGACGACGAGGCGTGCTCGAGGTGAAGGCCCCTGGCTTCTGAGGATCTGGGAGGCGTCTGCTGCGCCCGGCGTGCTGCCAGCAGGATGTGAAGAATTGTCCTGAACCTTCCGGCCTGGATGCCGCACTCTGCATGGTCAGCGGACGGCACTGAGCATTAAACTGCCGTCTCTGTTTCCGGGCAGTGTTTTCTTCACCCCTGAGAGCCTGCGTCCTCAGGGCCAGTGGGGCAGCCGCCCTAGAGACCTCAGGCCTTTGGTCAGGGGCAGGCCCAGGGGTCGGGAGGCTCCCCAGGTCCTGGACCGGAGCCCTGCCCTGTGGCTGATGTGAGCTACATGGGTTTCCAGGGAGGAAATGGACTCCATGGACCACTGGAGTTGGGAGGACATCAGAGACTGAGGGGAAGCGCTGGTCTGCCCGAAGGACCTTCACTGATGTGAGAATCGCCTTTTGCCCCCTGATGGGGGCGCTGGGGGGCTGACTTGGCTGGTATGTTCACCTCCCCCCAACCAAGCACCTGGAACTTAACGTGTCCAGAGCTGAGCTGCTCCCCGCACCTCCTCTCCGGCACTCTCTGGTCTGAGTGGGCTCAGATGACCGTCTCAGTACCGCCCTGGTACCCCTCTGACTGGGGCCTGGGTTACCACAGCGGCCTCTTAGCTGGCCTTCCTGCTTACCTCCACCTCCCTCCTGGATGCAGTCCGCCTCCTTCCCAGTGGTCATTTAAAAGCTCAGGGCGGGTGACAGTGGCCCCTTGTGGCTTCACCTCTCCACTGGCTTCCAATGCCATAAAACCCCAAGTCCAGATCCTGTGCTTTGACCCCTGGGTCCCTCCATCCGCCTCTGACCTCAGCCCCTTCCCGTCAGTAGCCCCTGCCCCGTCTGAATGCGTGGTCCCAGAGGGCCGGTACTCGGGGGCATCTTGACCCTGGAGGGACGGCTTGTCGGGAAAGCCCCTCCGTCCCCAGAACGCCCTGCTGTTTTCCCACATGGCCGCCGTCTTGCCCAAGGCCAGCCGTTGTCAGCGGCAAAGCTAGATGCAGTGGGTGGACAGAGCTGGCGCTCACGTTCCGGGCGGGCACTGCCGATCGGTGCCCCCAGCCTCCTAGACAGACAAGGCAGCCGACTTGTTCGCAGCGTTTACTTAGCTCGACTGGAAGCTCATGGCCATCTCACAAAGACGCGCTTTGGAGTGGGCGGATGACAGTTAAACGTGTCTACAGGGCTTCGGCGGGGTGGCGTGGACCCTCGCGGGCAGACGCGGAGGGGGCTCCGGGCCGGGCTACGCTCACCCCCGGGCGCCCGGGGGCGGCGGCTGCGTTCCAGGCCGATCGCGGAAGCCGGACGCGGCGCGGAACCGGCGCGGGGCGAACGCTGTTCCCCGCCAGCTGCACTGTCTTCGCGGACGCCTCTGGACGCGGGTGGGCGTGGGCCGCACAGCGCGGCTCGGCCTAGGCTACCAGACGCGGCATCGCACCTGTGGGTGCATGGGGGTGCCCCGAGCGCAGTGGAACGCGTTTGCGAAGGCGGCCAAGTTCTGCAGGGAGCCCAGCACCCTGCGGGCGGAAGGAGGAGCCTGAGAAGGCGCCGGCCAGGGCGGGGGACGCGGGGGCGCAGAGGCCACTTGCCTGTACTTCAGGGGACTGTGGACGTCAGTCTTGATGGACTGGACCGCGAACTCTGGCCGATAAGACCCGCACCACACCTGTGGGCACACGAGGGGCGTGGCTGCGGGACTTGGGAAGGGAGCGCCTGGGGAGAGGGGTGCGGGTCTTGGGGAGGGGCGAGGAATTAGGGGGACCTGAGCGGATCAAGGGGGCTGGGGGTGGAGGGGGCGGCCAGCAGGGCGGGTCAGGAGAGTGTGGGCTCATTTCTCTCTAGGCAGGAGGAGTCCCGCCAGCCTGAGGCTGCTCCTTCTTGGGTGGGGGAGGGAAGCCCGCAGGCAGCTGCCCAGACAGGTGGTTTCTGATTCTGTCTGGTTTGTTGGACCACGGTGTCCCCGGAGACACCCCACAGTGGGGGCCCTCCAAAGGTGTGAGCGGGGATCAGGCTGGTGGGAAGGGGCCTCATGGCTCCTACCTGGGCATAGTTGATGAAGAACAGCTGGTCGTAGGTCATCTTCAGTCCTGGCAGCTGCTGGTTCTTGCCGCCTTCTGCTACCCACTTCCGGTAAGCCTGCGCGCACCAAGCGGTGCTGGGCCTGTGCCTGCCCTCCCGGGACAGCACTGCCCTGGCAGACGGAGGTCTGGCGCCAAGGCCGACCCCTGGTGGGGTCCTGCCTCGGGAGCTCAGGGCCCTTTGCGCACCCCAGGGAGGGTGCTCGCCACCTTACTCAACGGCCATCTAACCCCCACACTGGCTGGGCTCTCTTCCCAGGCAGCCCCCCACATGGCGCCCGCCTAGAATGGGCTTCTGATTCCCAGTGCCTGAGGCTGTGGTGACTCCACTGCCCTACTTGGAGATGGGCAGTGGCCTCCCTAGGTGTGGAAGCCTCAGCTAAGGTTGGGACAAAATGTGGGCAAAGCAGCCACCGCGCCCAGCCTTCCAGTGCAGGTGGTGAGATGTCCCAGGATGTGCCGTGGCTGGGGGGTGGGAGGGCAGTCGCTGCCATGCTGAGGCTCCCACCCCACCTGCTTGACCCACCTTGTACGCCTGCCGCACCCCTCCATTGTCAGCGATGTTCTCCCCAAGGGTGCTGAACCCATTCACCTGCACACAGGAGACAACATAGTCGGGCAGCCCCCCCTGCGGCCCCCCAACCCCCAGGCTGGGGCATGGTCCCCTGGGTGGGGGGTATGTGGCTGTACTGCTGATGGCTTGCTCACATTTTGCCCGTCTGCCAGGTCCCAGGAGTAGTTGGCGTACTGGTAGACCATGCACTCCGACTGCTTCCGGAAGTGCTGGGCCGAGAAGTTACTCCACCAATCCAGCATGTTGCCGTCCTTGTCGAAGTTCCGGCCTGAGGGCGGGGCAGAGGTGGGCTGTCTGAGTGGTCCTGCCTGCCCAGCGCCCCACGTCCTGCAGGAGCCCCAGTGTCTGCCGCTCATGTTTGTTAGCAGAGAATGGGCCCTGCTCACAGGGGTTGTCATGTTGTCACAGACAACGCCTCAGGCCCCAGGAGAGTGCGGGCTTAGACGATCTTCCATGCCATCCCTGAGGCTAGGGCCTGGGGTCTCAGGTCCCAGGGGCACTGTGGTTCAGTAACACTTCCTGATGTCCAGCCGCTTTAAACCCTGAGTGAGGGTGGGTGTGGTTCCTGGGGACATGGGGCTGCCCATGGTCAAGCTTTATGGGAGAACCCGCCTCCCTGGGCTGCAGCTTGAGCCCCTGTGCCTGGTCACAGGCCACTAGAACCAGGCAGGACGGCCCGGTCAGTGCAGCCCTTGGCGGGAGGCTGCTGGCTGACCTGGAATGGTACAGAGCTGGGCTCCCGTGTCAGGCCAGGACACGGAAGTTCACAGGTGCACCAACAGTGTTGCTGTCCCCATTTCACAGGCCCAGGGAGGGGAGTGGCCAGTTAATGAGGTGGAGTGAGGTTCAGGTGCTCGAGCCCTTGCGCCCCCTTCTCCATCCCTCTGCCCGGAGCCGGAGCACCGACCAGCATTGCTCGCCACCGCAGCTCCTTTGGGGACCTGGCAAGTCCTTTCCATGCACAGGGCCTCCGTGTCCCCACCTCAATCACAAAGAGGTTGGATGGACAGCCCCACGGCCCCTTCCTGGTGGCCTGACTTGGCTCTCAGTCCCCTTTCAGGGCTGCTGCTCAATGCAGAAGGTACCTGACTTGGAGGTGCAGTTCTGACCCCCCAGCGGCCTCCTACCGTTGTCGTCAAAGCCGTGGGTGATCTCATGCCCGATCACCATCCCGATGCCCCCGAAGTTCAGGGCCTGTGGCTGCTCCTTGCTGAAGAACGGGGGCTGGAGGATCCCAGCGGGGAACACTGCCCCGGGGCGGGCGTGAGGGGACAGAGAATGAGCTGTGAGTGGGCACACCCCCTGCCTGCCGGGACCTTAGGGGTCCTGCCATTTCATCCCACAGCCCGGGAGGCAGAGGTCACGACACACCCCCATGTCACAGATGAGAAAACTGAGGCTCCGAGCCTGGGGGCAGGGGTCGGGTGTGGCAGATCCAGGCTCTCTCCACCTTTCTGTGCTGCCTTCTGGGGGAAAAGGGTCTTTGCTGCCCCCACCCCCAAACCCTCCCTGCCCTGATCACAGACACAGGAGGGAGACTTCCCCGAAGGTGAGATGAGGGCGTGAAGAGGTGGTACCTTCGCCCCTTCCAACAACAGGCTGGAGGTGCCCCCAGGAGGAAGGGTGGGGGCAGGCTCATCTTTGGCACTGGAGGGGTGGGGGTGGACATACCGATCTGGTTCCGGTTTGGGGAGTAGAATGCGTTGACCACGGCGGCCCCAATGATCCAGCTGGGATAAACAAGTTGGTCATCTGTAGCCCGTATCTTTGGGACCCTCCCTCTGGGCTCCCTACCTGGCTGACCAAAGCCCACCCCGAAGGTCCATGCCACAGCGGCCGCAGTGACCACAACAAGGAACCAGTGTTGCCGACAGCCAGGGCAGGGTCTGGGCCAGTCCAGATATTTGGCTCCTGCCTGAATACCCGCTGCAAGTGGCGGGGTGGGGGCTCTGAGTAAGACCCGGCTGCCCTCCCCAGCTGGCCCCCACGTGCCGTCCCCACTCACAGGTTCTGGTCCACCTTTTCCCGCAGCTTTTTGAGGCTCCGCTGGGCACCTGCCTTGAGGTTCTGCAGGCCATTCTCAAAGTACAAGCTCTCCGAGAAGTTCAGCTACAGGAGAGGGCTGTCACCGCCAGGCGTGTGGGGCGGCATCTTCAAGGGGCTCGGGAGGGGGGAGGTCAAGGGAAGATGGCGCTGGCCTCGCTGGGCAGCCTGGCCGTGGATAACTGGGTGGCTCTGGGTGCAGAGAGACTGGAGCGGGGGGGTGGTCAAACCTGGCTCTGCACGTTTATGTGACTGAGCCTGTTCCTTCACCCCCTGGCCTCAGTTTCCCCATCTGTAACAGAGGACAATGCTAGAGCCTCCCCAGCACATGGTGACATAGGCAAATTAGTGACAGAGCACCCCCATCCCCAGGTAACCAAGGGCCCACGGTCCACAGGGACTGGGTTCAGGGGCAGATGGGGTTGGGGGAGGTGACAGGTGGGGCGCTCCAGGGCTTTTTGGCTGGGGGAGGGGCTCACACTGGAATATTCCTCGTCCAGGTGTTTATTCCTCTCCTCCAAGATATAGTCAGGGTACCCAATCTGCTCCCGGATGCTCATGGCCTGGGGAGGAGAGGGGGCCGGGAGAGGGCTGCCCCACTGTGGGCATCTTGGCTCTGCCCTCCACCATGTGGGTAAGGGACTAAGGGACTCGGACCTCCTGCAGACTGGAGGGGTTTAATGGGTACAGAATGTGGAAGGACTGGGCCCTAGGCCAACCTTTGTACCTGACAGGCAGCCTGAGGCCTGGTGGGGTGAGGGGCGGGCGGGCGGAGTTCCTTGGCTTCTGTTAGTCACACTGGCCTAGAGGGGCTCCTGGTAGGTCCTGGCCTCACTGCTGAGTGCCCTGCTCCCTGAGGCCATGGCCGCCCCACCCATTCCCAGGGTGCCGGGGGGTCTACTAGGCTTAGCTTCCAGTCCTGCCTCTACCCACAGTGCCGTCCGGACCCCGCCACCTCCTGCCTCACTGTCCTCCCTCTATGGTGGGTGTGATGGTGATCACCCCCGGGCTGCCCGCTCCTGGTGGAGGCCCTGACCTCGGCACTCCAGTGCCCACCCACCTTCTCCTGGGCTTTCTTCTTGGATGCTGTGTCCATCCAGCTCAGCTCTTCCAGGGACTCCACAAACACTGCCCGTACCTTGTCAATGAGCTCTCTGACCTGGGGGAGCACATGGCCCTTGTGCCTGGGTGACCAGCACTGGGGTTTCTGGTCCAAAGCACAGCCCCCTGCTGTGGGCTGCTCCGGGCGGGGTTGGGGAAATGACCCCCCTGGGACAGGGTCCTTCCTGCTGCTGCTCTGTCTTAGGGGGGCCTCCCACCCCAGGACTCACACATGTACCCTTTCCCAGGCAGCCTGCAGAGTCAGGGGTAGGGGGCCGATGCCTGGCTGGGAGCCAGAGGCCCTGGGCAGGCAGGGCTTCCCTTGGCCTCCCTTATGATGGGGCGCAGGGCAAACATGAGCGACCCACCCCCACCCCACCCCTATACCACTGAGTGCACACGTGCTGCTGGGGGGCGAGCAGGGACCCCTCCGGGAGCCTGAAGTCACAGTGCCAGGTGGTAGTGATTCGACCTGTGCCCCCCCACACCCCCACCTGGGCGTGTCACACCCTGCAGGCTCCCCAGGCCACCTCAGAGTGCCCAGCGAGCACCCACCACAGTCTTGCTGTCTCCAGGGAAGGCCTCCTTGACGTACAGGGAGCCCACAGCGCTCTCCATGTTGCTGTTGACGTAGCTGACACACTCTCGCCAGCGCACTTCCTCCACGGCGGTGCCGTACAGCGCCTGGGGGACATTTACTCGCTCATTCATCCATTCGTTCCATCACACCCACCAACACGCCCACCAACGCCTACTTCCCTGGCCTCGGCCTCAGGCTGCCCAGGGGCTGGCAGGGGACATGGCATGAGCTCGGAAATGCGCCTTCAAATGCTGGGCATGGGCATGGGAAAGACAGAGTGTGCAGGTTTTTTTGTTTTTTTTTTGTTTGTAATTGGGGAATTGGGGGGAGGGGAACAGTATTTGGGAATTAGGAATGGGGACCAGCCAAGTTGTTCTTCACTCTCATATGTGGAGGGCACCAGTCGCCATCTGGCTGCCCATCCACAGCTCGTGGCCTCTAAGCTCAAGGTGCTGTGTTCAATCTTAGTTGCAGGTGGGCGTAGCCACCATCCCATGCAGGAGTCAAACCAGCAGCCCTGTTGTTAAGTGCGCACGCTCTATCCACTGAGCCATCCGGGCGGCAGCTCAGCTCAAGGTGCCAAGTTCAGTCTTAGTTGCCGGTGGGCATAGCCCACCATCGAACAGGCAGCCTTGTTGTTAGGAGCATGTGCTCTCACCAGCTGAGCCATCCTGCCACCTTTTGGCAGCTCAGCAGCAGCTCATCTTGGGCACAGTGTCACTGGCCCATGTGGGAATTGAACTGGTGTCCCTGTTGCTCAGAGCTCACGCTCTTAAGCCAACTCTTAACCAACTGAGCCACTCAGCTGGCCCAAGGAGTGTGCAGTTTTGAGGTGGGGTCCTGACCCAGGCAGGGAGTTGGGCCTTCACCCTGGGGGTGATAGGGGACTCACCCAATCTCATAGTTTTCCTCGTCTGTCCCCTATCCTTGCCACCCTGGCCTGGCTATCTGGCCAGAGTTTGACCTCTAAGACTCCAGCCCTATCCCAAAACACAGGGTGCACTAATTTCAGAGTGGCCCTGGAGACCACATCCAGCTTGGCCACTGGCTCTCTGGGCTGGTTTTCTCTCATCACCCAAGTGACAATGAAAACATCTGCCGATCTGTCCCTGGGAGTACAAGGGCACAAGATGAAAATATGTTCCCATCAGATTCCTGGCCCCAAATTTTGGCCAGCCCAGAGCTCTGCCCAGCATCGGCTACACCTTCCTGAGCTGCAGGTTTCCTGCCTGCTAAGAAGTCAGCACGACCCTTTTTTCTCTCCCCAGAGCTCTGGGACTCAGCTCCCTCCCAGTGCTTGGCTGGTACATGTCTCCAGCCCAATGTGCAGGAACCCAGACTTGCCCCAACCTGCTCTGCCTGGTTCCCTGTCCCAGTGGGAGGCCTCCGCCCAGCCTGTTTGTGTGCAGAGAACCTCGGAGTTCTCCTGATGCCTGTGCCTTGTCCCCCGTATCGGGTATAAATGCCTCACCCATCTGTCAGCAGCATCTCAGACCTTTCCTGAAGCCATGTACCGCCCACGCCCTGGTCCAGACTTTTGCCCCCCTGGATGATGGCACCAGCCTCCACTCTGCTTCCATTCCAGTGCCACAGCCCACAGGCCAGCCTCCCAGAACAGCCACCATGATCACAGGGCCTGCCACCAGGTCCCCTGCCTCCACTCTGTGCCCCCAGCAGCCAGCGTGACCACACAAGCAGCACCTCAGACTGTGGTTCCCGCTCTTAGCACCCGGCGGCTTCCATGCATGTGGGTCCGCCCTCTGCTTGGGCCCTGGTGCCAGCCCCTGCCCCCTACCTGACCTGTCTCCTTGTCGAGCTGGCCCGGGGCACCCAGCTGTGAGACCTCAGTGCTGGTTGTTTCTGCTGCCTGGGAATCTGCCCCAGTCTCCTCATCCCTCGTCACATTTTCCTTAAGGTCTCCGGTGTCACCTCCTCAGAAAGGTCGTCCCTGCCTTCACCCCTGCCCTTACCCTGCCCTCATGTCATACTGGTTGGTTCTGAAAGAGCGAATCTCTGGTTTGTTGACAGCCTGTTGTCCGCCAGCCTCATCCGTGGCTCGACCCCGTGGCCGCAGTGCTGGCCCACAGCTGTGCTCAGTACCATGAACCGCGTGCACGAGGGAGTGGGGGCCGCCTCTGCGGGGTCTCACGCACCTTGCGGTAGTTTGCTCGTGTGTCCTTGAACCGCTGGCTCAGGCTGCTGATACGATCCAGCACCAGGCGCCAGACCAGATAGTTCTGCATGGTCCTGTGGGCGGGAGCAGAGGGAGGGTACTGGCCCGGGGAGGGGATGTGGCTCTGGGGCCCAGGCCAGCAGGTGCTGCTCCAAGCAGGGGGATTAGGGTGCTGGAGCAAACCTCCACGACAGCCCCCCACACAGCCTGTCTGCCCCAGGATGCTCGCAGTGCCTCAGGAGGGGCTCACGTCTCCAATGGAAGGCTCCACTGGCCAGTAATACTTATTTCTCCATGTCCTCACGCCTCAGAGTCAGCGCTCTGTGGGGCCCTCTCTTGAGAGGAGGAGCTGCTGGGGCGGCTGCAGCAGGGGCAAAGACGTTGAGGCTTCCTGGGACCTTCCCTGGGCCTCACCTGGCTGAGTAGGCATCGATGATGTCTTCAAGATTCTGGAGATAGGGGATGCCGTAAACCACCACTTCTTCATCTGGCAGCAGCTCGATGTTCACAGAAGATAGCACGGATTGTATGAAGAGCGTCCAGTTAAACCCCTGGGGAAAGAGGGAATATGTGTGTGTGTGTGTGTGTGTGTGTGAGTGTGTGAGAGAGAGAGAGAGAGAGAGAGAGAGAGAGAGAGAGAGAGAGAGAGAGAACGCGCCTGGGCATCCAAGAAACCCAGCCCCCACCAAAGAATATTTAAGAAATCAGGCCCCAATAATAAGAATCAGGGAAAAGGTGGGTGACATTACTACAGAGCCCACAGCCTATGAAAAGATAAGCGATTAGGCCAATACATTTCAAAACTTAAATGTACTGGAAAGATTCCTGGAAAAACACAACTTATCAAAAATGATTAAAGAAGAAGTAGAAAATATAGTCTTATACGTAATAAACTGGACCTTTAATTTGAAATATTCTTACATAGAAATACCTAGATACATCTGGCTTTCCAGTGAGTAGTATCTGACATTCAAAGAAGACATATTGCCAATCTTACTCAAACTTGCCAGAGAAGAGAAAAAAGGAAAACTCTTCTTAACTTGAGTTATGGGGCCAAGAATAACTTTAATATCAAAGTTAGGATATTACAAGAGAAGAACGTACTAGGCAAGTCTCATGATCCTAGATAACAAACATTTAAGCAAAATATTAGCAACTAGAATTCATCCATACGTATGGATAGGTATACATCATCACCAAATTAGATTTATTCAAGTTTGATGTATCATTTGAAAAATCAAATAAGGGCCAGCCGAGTGGCTCATTTGGTTAAGAGCGTGAGCTCTGAGCAACAGGGTCGCCAGTTCGATTCCCACATGGGCCAGTGAGCTGCACCCGAACTGAGCTGACAACAGGTGGCAGGATGGCTCAGCTGGTGAGAGCACATGCTCCTAACAACAAGGTTGCTGGTTCAACTCCCACATGGGATGGTGGGCTATGCCCACCCGCAACTAAGACTTAACTAGGCATCTTGAGTTGAGCGGCTGCAAGCTGCCGACAGGCGGCCGGATGACGACCGGACTTGGAGCTGAGCTAGCTGCGCCCTCCACAACTAAGACTGAAGGACAACAACTTGGCTGTTCCCCTTCCCTAATTCCCCAACACTGTTCCTTCCCCAATTCCCCAATAAAAATATCTTAAAAAAAAAAGAGGAAAAAGAAAAATCAAATCAATATAATCTGAATAAAGGAGGAAAATCTTTTATGATAACTGAATAAAGGAAGGAAATCACATGACAATTTCATTAGATACAGAAAGTCATTTAACATAAGTTGCCGTCTATTCATGGTAGCAACTCTTATTGGATTAGAAATAGAAGATAAATTTCATAATCTGATACAGGGCGTCTACACGGCAGCAGCAGCAAAAGTACACACAAGCTTTTCTCCTGAGATCAGGAGGAAGCACTAGGCTGAACTTCCTAAGACAAGTAACGAAATAAGGTCAGGAAGGCTTGCAAGGGAGGAAATAAAACTTCCTTTTCACAAAGGACATGGTTTTGTATTCATAAAATCTGAAAGGACCTACAAAGTGTTAGAACTAATATGTGCATCGAGTAAAACTGCTGTATCCAAGGTCAGTATTTCCGTGTACTAGCAACCAAGAGGAAGATAAAGTACAAAACACCATTTACAATAATATATAAAAAAAACTGGGAATAAATCGAATGAAAGATGTGTAACGCCTTGAAATAGAAAACTATACACCTCATTGAGAGAAAGGAAAGAAAACGTAAATATGTGCACGCATATATTTCATGGATTGGAAGGCTCAACACGGAAGACGCTGCTCTTCCGCACACTGATACCAGATTCCAAGCCATGCCTGTCAGCATCTCGGCGGCAGGTTTCTGGGTGGCACTGGCAACCTGTCTGAGTTCTGTGAGAAAATGCAAAAGACGAGGAATCACGATGACCTGGAAGGACCAACTTGGTAGATTACTCTGTGGCTAGCGAGACTTATCCTAAAGCTGCAGCAAGGTGCGCGCGCACACACACACACACACACACACACGTGGAGACACACCACACGACACACACAGAGGTGATTTTTAAACAGAGGTGACCTGCCGAGCAGCGTAGAGGGGGAGTCTTTTCAAGAAATAATGCTGGGTCACCCGGACATCGGTGGGAAGAAAGGAAATGATTCCTACATTGCTCCTTAAAAAAAATAAACTCGAGAGTTTGAGCTCTGAGCAACAGCGGTTCGAGTCCAGCCCGAGCTGAGCAGCCGCTGAGCTGCCAACAGGTAGCAGGATGGCTCAGCTAAAAATAAAAAAATAAAAAAATAAAAATAAAAAAAATAAACTCGAGGCCGATCTAAGACCTGGCGACCTTGAGGCAGGCAACGCCTTCTCACACGGAACACGAAGAACACTAGCCATGAAGACAAGGTGGGTTCGTCTTCGCTAAGTCGATATGTTGGATTATTTTTAACCTGCCTTCCTCCGTCTGACCTTGAGTCTGTCCCCACCCATGCCATCCACCCTCTGTTGTGGCCACAGTTGGTGGTGCAAGACCCACCTTTCCACCTTCCTGCCCCTCCTTTTGCAAGAGGAGGCCCCTATAGAAGGCCGGCCCCTCAGGGCTCAGCCCCCACCTTGTGCATAAGGTCTGGGCAGGGCAGGGGAGGGCCCCAGGGTCTGGGCGTGGGGGGTGCTCTTCAGTCAGGGGTAGGCAGAATGGTGAGCCCAGCCGTGCTGGGGTTCTGAGCAGGACCTGAGCCCTGGGTGGGTCTCCCAGACTCAGTTGAGTCAGCAACTCCTTCCAGCCTGTTTCCTGTTCAGAAAAGGGGTTGTCACCGCAGCCCCCTCACAGATGGAGTGGCCGCCCCCTGTTGCCAGATAACCCAGTTGACATCTGCTGTCTGGTGTGAAAGTGTCCGTTTGGGTGACCAGTTACAGGCACCCCTGCTCAGGAGTGGGTGTATTTCTGAGGCTTAAATGAGAGAGGCAGGAAATATGGGGTGTGCTAGGGCCTGCGCGTGCCCCCTGGACGGCCTCCTTCCGCCAACGCCTGGCACCACAGGGGTGCCTGGCCTTACCTTCAGGTGAAACTTATCCTGGAGCTCTGCTACCTCCATCCTGTGGTACAGGGCGGTGACATCGTGCCTCTCCTCCTGGGGGACCGTGGCCTGCACCAGGGCGGGGGTGGGGGTGTGGAAAGGGGGGGCACGCGGTCACAAGGTGGGTGGCCAGGGCCCGGCCCCCCGCTCTGCCTGTGGGCCCAGACTCACATTTGCTAGCTGTGTCTCCAGCTGCAGCACCTGTGCCATGTCCTTCCACACCAGGTAGCTGTTCTCGGACAGGTTCATGTCCGCCCGCAGCATCGTGGCCACTGATACCATGTACTGCAGGTAGGCTTCCCGCACCTGGGCCGAAGGACGCAGGACGGAGTTGGGTGGCCTGGGCAACCTCGGCCCACGTGGAGCTCTCTGTGGGGGTGGGGCGGGTGTAGGACAGAGCAGGCCTCCAGGATGCTCATAGGCCAACCTGGGCCAGCAGATGTTGGCTGTCCCCTTGGGGCACGGGGAGGGGCATGTCAGACTGCCACGCCCTCCCAGGCCAGGCCCTTAGCTGTCACTCACACTCCCTGGCAAGCCGGCCCATGGGTGGACTGTGCCTGGTTCCCAGACCCATGCTGGGGCCCCGTGCCAAGGCCATGCCCACACAGCTCAGGCCTGACAACCCCACTTCAGCCCTTCCAGCGGATGACCCCATGCACTTGAGCTTCTGCAGGACTGGGAGGCCTGTTCTGCTGGATGGCATGGCCGCACACAGGTGCTGGCCGAGGTCCGGTCCTCAGGTCCTCAGGTCCCCAGGGCCCCGGGGCCGTCAGGTGCCGGGGTTAAATTAAGGGTGGGCTGCCCTAGCCAGGCTGGCCTCAGCCCAGGAATCAGGACTTGGCCCTGAGGACGTGACGTGTGCCCTGCCTGGGCCCACTGCCATCCTGGCCCGTGGCGGGGACTCCTCGTTGCAGCAGGAGCCACAGCGGCCACAGCAGCTGCCTGGCCTGATCCACGGCTGCCGGGCGAGAGCCTTTCCCGACGGCCCAGCCCGGCTGCTCTGAGTGGGGTCCCTTGGTCCTGCTACCCCAGCCCCATGGCCTCAACCTCGCCTTTTCTCCTGGCTGCACCCATCCCCCAGGGCCTCGGCCAGGAGGCCCACCTGCTGCTCCCCACCAGCCTGTGGGTCACGTCACGCCTCCCTCTCTTCCTTCCCAGCTCCCCCTCCACCCCCACACTCCCTGTGATGGTGACAAAGCTCGTCCTCAGCCTTCAGCGCCAGGCTCCACTCATACAGGTATGACAAAGGCTAGCTGTGGGGGCCAGGGCCAAGCAGACACACAGGGGGGCTCGGCTCCAGTGGGCCCTGGAGTGATGGGAGGAGGGGCCCAGAGCAGGGGGCAGGCAGGACAGGGCCCGGGGCACGGGCTCTGCCCACTCACCTTCCGGTTGCTGCCCTTGTTGAAATAGTACTCTCGGGACGGCATGCCCAAGGTGGGCTGGTCTATCTGGAGACACAGAGGCTGTGAACCCTGGCCAGGCACCGGGGGTCCCCACAGCCTGGCTGAGGCGGGCAGCAGCCCTCTCCCCTTCCCCTAGGACCCAAGAGGGGGGCATGCTGAGGTGCATACAGGCATCCTGGTGCCCAAGCCCTGCTCAGTGAGTGACGGGCAGAGGGCTGCCAGGGACGGGCCGAGGGGGTGTGGGCAGGATTATGGTGCACATTCACCACGGGGGTCCCTTTGGCCTTCTAGCTGTGGCCAGTGGTGGCTTTTTGAGGTCAGGCTTCCTGAGAACCAACCCAGCACATGGGCCTCTGATCAACACACGGGTCATTGGCAGCTGGTTCCCCAAACCACAGATGTGGCCCAGCGCAGGGGCCTGGGAGCACACCCAGGGCTGGCCTGCCCCTCTGGCCACGGCCCTGGCCATCTCCCCGCTATGCTGGGGGAGCCCAGCCGGGCGGGGGGACCCGGCACCCCACCCTGCAGTACAGCTCATACGTAGATGATATGCCGGCTGGAGTTCTGGTCGTCGTTCCAGATGAAGAGGTCGACGAGGACACGCCTGTTGAACTGTGTGTTCATCACAGCCAGCTGCTCCTCCAGCGCCCAGGTGGGGCCTGGGGAGTCAGTGCCCAATGCTGGAGACCGGCCGGGCCCCTGGGGTCCCAGCCCAGCCCCTTGTCCAACAGCGAGTCCTGGCCTCCTAAGCCCAGACCTCAGGGGGCAGAGGGGAACATGGAGGTGCGACTCCCCACAGTCCACAGGGGACAACGGCTCTGAGAGCAGCACTGTGTGCTGGGGGCTGCCAGCTGTGGGTGCGTCCCGTGCCTGGCTCCCCAACTTGGGCCTGGGCCAGAGTGCAGAGAGCAGAGCCCATGCCCGGAACTGGGAGCCCTGGGTCCCGGGCCTGTGTCTGGAAGACGAGTCCTCCCAGGAGTCTAGAAGGGACATCCCTCTGCAGAGCTGGAGGGGACTAGTTGCAGGTAGCCCCCCCACCCCCCTCACCCCCCTGCCATTGGTGCAAAGTCCCCAGCATGGGCTCGGAAGGCCTTGGCTCCAAGGAGCCACAGGCTCAGGGTCCCTCGGTCTGTGCAAGGCTCCCCCAGCTCTGGCCTTACCTACAGTGTCGTTCCATTCGTCCGTGGCCACCGGCCAGCCTCCCACCTCCTCTAAGATGCGCAGCAGGGGCTCGGAGTCCCGTTTCTCTATCACACCTGGGGGAGGAGCAGTGGATGGTCACCCCGCCCCCAGACACCCGCCCCCACACAGATCTGCAGGGAGGTCGCCTGCCAAGCCACAGCCCGACCGTCAGACTGCGCGGGAGGGCCTGGAAAGAACAGAGACGGGACCCAGGCGTGAAGGTGGCTTGGGGACTGATGAAAGCGTGGCACCACCAGGACAAAGAGGGCAGGAGGGGAGGACAGGCCTGGGGCTGTGGGCGGCGGAGTCGGTCGGTGGGCGAGCCAGCCTGAGGGGGCCCGTGGCCAGGAGCGGGAGATGCTCAGAGCCGCCCCGGGAATACACTGGTGGCCTGGAGTGGGGCGAGGGCCAGCCCGGTAGGAGCTCCAGCACGGCGCACACGCTGGGCAGGGTGTAAAACATCTCCTCCAGGGCAGGGGCGACCTGGCAGGAAGCTTGGGAGAACTTGACTCGAAGACTAAGCGAAGGTGCCAACGCAGTGTGGAAACAAGGGATGATGCCCAAATGAGAAAAGCAGGGGCATCAGGGCGCTCAGAACACCGGGAGAACTTCACTGGGGTGGGCAAGAAGGGGGCTGTAGGAGTGACCTGATGGGAAGGTGGTCTCGGGAGCTGGGGCGTGGCCTGGGGAGCTGGGGCATGGCCTGGGGAGCTGGAGGCATGGCCTGGGGAGCTGGGGCGTGGCCTGGGAAGCTGGGGGCGTGGCCTGGGGAGCTGGAGGCATGGCCTGGGGAGCTGGGGCGTGGCCTGGGGGAACCGGGGGCGTGGCCTGGGGAGCTGGGGGCAGTGACTAGAAGCGGATGTTCCACATGATTGGTGTGGGCATCCTTGGCTCCTCTGGCTGGTCCTGGATTGGAAGTAGGGACAGAACTCAGGGAAGCTGCCATCTTGGGACCATTGTTGGAGGGCTGTTTGGCTGCCTGGGCTGGATCCCAGAGATGATGGGTTGGCTTCCCGGTGGAGATCTTGGATCAGGGTTGTGTATTTATATACGGTTTGGCCATTGTTCTTTTGTGTATTCAGTCTTGCAGGCCAGAAATTCCATAGGGTGGGAGCATAAGAAGTACCCTGGGTACTCGCCAGACTGGACGAACTGACCTTCAGTTTCCATGGGGAGGAGAGGAGACAAGCCAGGGTGTGTGCAAGCTGGGGGCTCATCGAGGCATCCCCCATACAGCTGGGGTCCCAAAGAGCCCCGCTGTCAGTACACGACAAACAAATCTCGCCCTCCAGGAGACCCCTGGGAAAACAGCCAGCCTGAACCAGAGCAGCTGACCCACAGGCTGGGTTTGCAAGCCCCCATGCAGGGACTGAAGGGCAGACAGGCCAGAGGTGCCTCAAATGTGTGAGTCCTCTTCATAGAAACCAAAACACCGAGAAATCTCACAACACCCTCCCCACGACACACACACACACACACACACACACACACACACACACACACACCCTTTTTTGACCAGACTTTATTCAGGCCTGTGCACTTCCTTATAAAACCCAGTTTTAACAAGAACCCTGCTGAGTCAGTGTAACCAGAATTCCCACCCTCCATATCTGGGCAGGGTCCTCCTCCAAGTGACGTCTGACCACCTGCTTGCCTTCAGCAAGAATCCTGTTAAGTTGGATTAGCCAGAATCCCTCCTCACGCCTGATGGTTCCTCTTAGTAAATTCCCACCCACTGAACCCACCTGCCCTTGGCGTTAATGTCCCCTGTACTTGGCTGTACTTGGGAGTTGAGCCCATGTCTCTCCCCCAAGACAAAACCCCATCCCAGTGGTCCTCACACCTCCTGAGATGGCCCTGAGTAAACTCTGCCTCACCAGCTTTAACAAGTTTCAGGAATCATTTTGTCTTTAACACACATATTTATATACATACACACTCATACACAGATACACACGTATACATATACACATATATACACACATACACTCATACAGATACACACATACACACATTCATATACATATATGGTATGACAATTAAGTTCGCAAACTCATCTTAGAAAAAGTGTTACATGCCACCTTGCTGAATATCACTATGGTCACCTTCAAAGTACTCCCCTTGGGAAGCTATGCACTGATGCCAGCGCCTAGTCCACACTTCAAAGCAATTTTGGAACTCTTTTTTTGAATGGCCATCAGAGCTGTTGTCGTATTACCCTTGATGTCCTGAATGTCATCAAAATGTCTTCCTTTCTTTATTTCCTTTATCTTTGGATAAAGAAAGAAGTCATTGGGGGCTAGATCAGGTGAGTAGGGAGGGTGTTCCAATACAGTTATTTATTTACTGGCTAAAAACTCTCTCACAGACAGTGCCATGTGAGCTGGTGCATTGTCGTGATGCAAGAACCATGAATTGTTAACTTGGTTCACTATTTGTACAGTTGGTACAAATTCATAATGAATAATCCCTCTGATATCAAAAAAGGTTAGCAACATCATTTTGACTCTTGATTTGGACTGACGGAACTTTTTTGGTCATGGAGAATTGGCAGACCTCCATTGTGCACTTTGACGCTTTGTTTCAGGGTCGCATTGGGACACCCATGTTTCATCACCAGTGATAACACGGCCCAAAACATCATCTTGCCTCTCCAAATGGTCTTGGCAAACTTCAATTCTCCTTTGCTTTTGTTCATCGGTGAGCTCCTTTGGGACCATTTTTGCACACACCTTTCTCATGCCAAGATTTTCAGTTAAGATTTTCCTGTTTCTCTTTCAATGTTTACTTGGTCTGCTCACTTCTCACAGTCAACTGATGATTTTGATGCACAATTTGACAAATTTTTGCAATGTTTTCATCAGTTCTGCTCATTACTGGCCACCCTGACCTCTCTTCATCAGTGATGCGTTCTCTCCCCTCAGAAAAACGTTTAATCCATTTGTATACTGCCATTTTCTTCATGGCATTATCCCCGTAAACTTGGGCTAACATGTCCCTGATTCCACTTCCACTTTTGCTAAGTTTAACAAGAAATTTAATATTTGTTCATTGCTCTAATTCAAGCTCAGACATTCTCACGACGGCACACAAAAACACACAACAATAATGAATGCCACTCAGCAAGACACCACCACATGTCGACACAAACACAGCTGTGAGACATTGATATACCAAGGTTACGAATCCTTACTGAGCTGTTTGTACAGCACTGCCAATGTAAGCGCATGGTGGCGAGTTCACGAACTTTATTGTCACCTCATCCATACACATATACTCACACACACACACATACACATACGCAGGCATGCACACATGCATGCATACACACATGCACATATATACACACATGCACACACAAACACATAAATATACACACATGGTATATACACATACATACACACACATACATATACATACACACACTTTTCCTGGGGCTCCCAGGCAGGCCTCTCACTGTCTTCCTCTTGCCTGACCAGCGTGGCCAGTGCTGGGGGCATGGGCAGTTGACTGTAAGTCTATGCCCCATGGGGGGGTCTGGACCCAGTGGCCAGATGGGGGGCACAGCACACAGCCCTCTGGTCTGAGTGGCACCCATTCCTCCATGCTCTGCTGCAGGGGCCAGGCTCCAGGCCCCCCACGCTCACTGTCATTCATGCACCCCCCAACACTCAGTCTCGTTCATGTGCCCCCCCACCCCACTCTCCTATGCTCATTCTCCTACACCCCCCCCCCACTCACTCTCATTCATGCAGGAGCGGTACAGCGTCTTCGCCTTCTGCACGGCCGGCCGGTCCTTGCTGGTGGAATTCTCCAGCACCCCTGTGGGCCAAGGAGAAAGCTGGACAGAGGCCTAGGTGGCTGCTGGGGTCCAGGTCAAAGATCTCCATACTCAGCGAGAGGTGGTCTCTGTCCTGGCCGGGCTTTTATCCCAGGGGCTCCCCTCTCCCCTGTGCATACTGGACAGAGGACTCAGCACGCTGTCCTCATGGGCCCCCTGCCGCCCTCTTGTGGGGCAGATGCATGGCCTCACCGGGTGCGTCCCCCAGGTGGCAGCCAGCTCACCTTTGAGGATGACCTCCAGCTTGTCCCGCAGGATGTCAAAGACGCTGTACCGGGAGTTGGTCTCAGGGATCACGTGGCGCCACAGCCAGCCTCCGCATGCGTACTGGTAGAAGTCGTCACATGGTTCCTGGGACAGGTCCATGTTCTGGAGGATCCTGGCGGCTGCTCATCCCCGGGGTGGGCAAGGAAGAAGGGGAACCCAGTTGTGGACGCCCAGTGGGCTGCCCGATATTCAATTGTAGCTGTGTGCCCTTGAGAGTGTTAATCACCCTCTCTGAACCTCCTTGGGCTCAGAAGCAGGGGATTCAACTTCCAGGGCTACCATATGTCAGCCACATGACCTTGAACCCCATGACCTCTCCGATCCTCCACGTCTTCCTCTGCAGATCGAGGAAGCAGTCTGACAAGAGTGCCGAGGGGATGGGCCGAGACTGCAGGCTCACAGGAAGGGCTCTGGGAGCCCCCGGCTAGGGCCTTCTGCCCAGACTCTGTCCTCGGGATGGAGGGAGGGGTGCTCTCACCCACCAAGAAGGGGGTGCTTTCTGTCAGAGGGCATGGCTTTGCCCCAGAAGCCGGAGCGTTCAGGGATATGGGAGCCCGCTCCTGGCGGAGTGCTCTCAGGGGAGGTGGGGGGCTGCCACCCAGGCCCCCCTTGCTTTCGGATCCACTTGGCTGGGACCTCACAGGAAACCCACCACAAGCACCCACAGCCCCAGTGTGGGTAGAAAGACCATATTTCTGAGTTTTTTTCACTAGTGTCTCCTCACACCATTTCCACTGTTTTTTTTTTTCTTAATCTGCAAGTAGCAGCATAGGGCCCCCAATTTTAAGACAAATTCCTGGGAGGAAACTAATTGAGGATGTTCATTTCTGTGGCCTTTCTTTCTGTAAATGCAGAAGAGACCCTGGGGTCGGGTGAGGACAGGGACCTGAGCAGGTGGGGGGGGCCTGGGGGCGTCTGTGTGTGTGTGTGTGTGTGTGTGTGACACATAGGAGTGGTACCCACTTCGTCCACCCACTGCAGAGTCCCCGACAGCCTGCAGGGCCAAGGCCAGCCCACTGGCCCCATTGCCCCTTGGCCTCAGGCAGGGCCTGTGGTGGCATCACGGGAGCCCTCAGCCCCTGGCCAGGGCTGCGGGAGGTGCGGAGGGCGGGGCTTACCTGCTATCACACAACCAGGGGTGGTGCAGATATTGTCCTCGTCCGGCTCCTTGACGGCTGTAGACAAGGAGCAGAGTGAGCACATGGAGAGGCGGGTGGCACAGGTGAGGTGGGTGGGTCAGGGCAGGGGTGGGGCCCAGGCTGGGGCAGTTGGGGCCTGGCCTCCACACCACCCCCGGGCCCTGTGGGCCATCCAGCCTGGGGCCCTGAGGGCCAGTCTGGAGGGCTGTCCCATGGTGGCCCAGGCCTGAGGCCTTCAGTGTGGGTGAACCCCGTTCTGTCTTGACACCTGCAGTGACCCGGGCACCCCTTTACACCATCTGCCTCCACTGACCCTGCAGCTGCCCTAGGCCCTCATGGCGGAAGCTGGCCATGGTGCCCTCCTGCTGTCTGCCCGGCCAGCTCTCACCTCACCAAGGGCCAGCTCCTCCAGGCAGCCTGTCTGTGCTGCCTGGCTCTGCACACCCCCCGCCAGCTGGTTGTGCAAATGAGCACCTGCCAGGCCCAGCAGGAGCGCCCGAGCCTGGGGGACAGTGTGACTTGTGCCACCTGCATTCCTTCCACTGTCCTCTGTTCCCACAGGATTCTGGGTGTCCCGGGCAGGGCCCCACCC
This sequence comes from Hipposideros armiger, assembly GCF_001890085.2. Classification (NCBI taxonomy): domain Eukaryota; kingdom Metazoa; phylum Chordata; class Mammalia; order Chiroptera; family Hipposideridae; genus Hipposideros; species Hipposideros armiger. The sequence goes on along the minus strand of NW_017731634.1, from coordinate 880,907 downwards.
ACTGCTGCCTGGGCCTGCTGTGAACCCAGCCTGGCCATGGACTCCCTGCCCCTCTGCCAAGGGCCCAGGCCAGCCAGCTGGAGGCCCCGTTCCTGCCCCTGCTTGGGCGTGCTGGATGGGGGGCAGGCTACCTCGGGGTTGTCGGTCTACAGCGATCTCCTCTTCCTGCGAGAAGCAAAGCCGGCTAGTAAGGACTGGCAGCTGCTTCCCTGGGGAGAGACAGTCTCAGCTATGGCTTCCAGCAGGGGCAACGTTGGATAGCCCTGTATTCCCCTGCGTCCTGGGGCTCCCTGTATAGCCCTGCGGCTCTCCCCTCTGCAGTGAGGGCTGGTTACCAGGGAACCCCCACACAGGGACCCCAGCAGAATTCATCTCTGACGCCGCCTGGCTTTCCAGCCCACTCCCAGGTCCTCCCCGCCGGGCCCCGTATCTGCAGGGACCCAGGGGGATCCTGAGACAGAAACTCCTGCCCCCAAAGAAGTCCCCCTGACTCCCTGTCCCATCTCATGTGGAACAGGCAGCTCCTGAGGTCCTACCACAGCAGGAGCAACAGGCGTGTTTAGGGAAAAGGATGTCCGGGGGCGGGGGGGGGTAACTGTCAGACCCCCTGACCACCCTGAGCTCCATTGTCTGCTGAAGAGGCACAGCCATCCTCCCTTCATTCCTGCTCTACACGGGGTGGGTGGGGAGGGGGTCATTGCCTGGTCAGTGTCAGGACCTTCTGGGGTGGGCTGTTGTGAGGACCTCGGCCCGGACCCTAGGCCAGACAGACTCACTTTTTAAAAATCATACTTCAGCTACTGCAGCTAAACTCTAAGCAGAACTTCCCGTTAAGACACCAGGGGTTGGTAATACTAGACAGTAAACGCCTAGCTTTACAAGAAATGGGTTGCAACAGAAATATTAAAAATGTTTTACAGGGCCGGCCGAGTGGCGTGATGGTTAAGAACTGGCTTGGGATGCCAGAGGGCCTCGGTTCAGATCCCACATATGAAGGCCAGTGACACTGCCCTCCACAGCTAAGATGCTGAACAACAGCTCAACCTGGAGCTGGGCTGCTGTGAGTTGCCGGCGACGGCGTAGGCTGCAGCCCCTGTGGCAGTGGGTTGCCATGGGCTACCGTGTGTAGCCAGCAGCCAGCGTGAGTGGCCAGCAGCCACAGTGAGTGGCCGTCCAGAAGCCGGCGACTGATCTGCCTCACCCGGGAAGAGCGCAATGATGGTGCCAACTTGGGCCAGTGAAGCAACGTCCTCCACAACTAGACTGAGGAACAAAAGGACAGCAACTTGTCTGTTCCCCTTCCCCAATTCCCCAGCGCTGTTCCCATCCTCCAATTCCCCAATAAAAATCTTAAAAAAAAAAAATTGTTTTACAGAAGTCGTTTTGTCACAACTGGCTTGGAACATTTCACAATAACTAACAGCTCTTTTTGCTTCTGTACACCTGCTTTGCTTCTGCTTTTTGCCCAATACCCCGGAAAGCAAGCCCTATAAAACTTCCACCCGCCAAGACCTCGGGGCCGTTCTCCTCTTGCAGAGTGAGGCGGTCGCCAGGCTTGCCTTAATAGAGCCTTTGGAACGAAAACTCTGTCTCTTAGGTCATTTTTAAGAAGAAAGAACCTAACATTTGTAGGCCCCAGCGAGATAAGCGCAGCCGGCTCGTCTCCTCCCTCGGTGATCGCAGACCCTTTGTCAGGGGTTGGCCACCCTGATGATATTCCAGGGCCCCGGCAACTAGGTCGGCATCCCCGGGAGTGGAGCTCGGGCTCTGCAGCTGACTCCCTTGTTCCAGAGACTTTATTTGGGAATCCTTGAAAGGTAAGAGGTCTCTATGATCTCTTTTGGTTTGGGGTCACGACCATTGAGGGACTCTTAGGGGCCGGACGCGGCTCATACCCTTGAGTCCAGGGACACCCTGAGATGGCAGAGTCTCCCCTTGGTTTGGGTTCGAGCTGCGATGAGTATTCCGTGGCTCCCGGCCCTTTTGGTTGTCTGCTTTACTTTGGTGCCTCGTTTGTGTCTGCTGTCCTCTTAATTGTGTCATCGGTCTCTGGACTGTCAGTTTCATGTTTCTTTTCGTCGTCTAATTCTTGTCCCTGAGAGATGGGACACCTCCGGAGACGTAGGCAGTGGGACCTGATATGTTCCTCACGTTCCATTAAGGGAACCTGTTTTGTTCCTCACAATCCTATAAGTAAACCTGTTATGCTGCCCATGAGTGAACCTGGTACTTGGATGGGCCCTGTCTGTCTTCTACAGTTTTGTCAATCTATTTAGCAGAACTGGTTCTGGTCTAAGTTAATTGGTACAAGGTGTTATTGCACCTTGGTTCTGGTAAAGGAGTGCACAGGGGATGCACCTAATATTTATTTATTTATTTTTATAGCTGAGCCATCCCGCCACCTATTGGCAGCTCAGCGGCAGCTCAGCTCAGGCCGGGCATTGAACTGCTGTTGCTCAGAGCTCACACTCTTGAGCGAGCTCTTAACCAACTGAGCTACTCAGCTGGCTCCTAATATTTAATGAATGTCTGTCACATGGTATTTTGTTGTCTTTTTAATCTGTTTGGTAAACCTGGTATCTGGATAAGTCTCTTGCATGGACCATGTTTCTTGTTGTCCTTTTGTCTATTTGTTCAGTGTCTCCTTAATAAACTCCCCTAGTTTCTTCCCCGATCCCCGTCTTGTCATGTAAATTAGCTTTTAGTTTCAATCCCAACTAGGGCCCACTGGGCAAAATATTAGGCCATTGGAAAACTATAACTGTAAGCTGTTAACCAAAAGGAAAGTAATGTTCTATTACAGTACTGCTTGGCCAATGTATGTTTAAATTATGGAGGGCACTGGTCGCTCTATAACTTATTGGGTTGCACCATTTTATAGATAAAATTGTTCTGTTAGAGAGTCTGGAAAATAAGGTAAAATTTCTTCAGGATCATGTATTCTAAAAAAATATTTAATGCTAAGGTCGGTTTAACTTTCAGTCACATAAATATATCTCTAAGATTATTAACATTAAATATGGTACCTTTTGTTTTGCCTAAGTTTACAGAGATAAGTTTATGTTATCTATCACAAATTTGTCAAAAATAAGGTTTTAGATAAAACTTTTCAATAGTAATTATATAATATAGATACTTAAATATAGTTTCTCAGCATGTGTTGATAACTTAAGATTTTAATTTTACTAAGTTACGTTAAATGATAAAAGTTATTAAATTTGTAGATATTTCAACATGATAAAATACTAAAATATTAATTATTAGATAGGTCTGAGTTCATCTATTTCTGGCTTCTTGTCACAGAAAAGCTAAAAGACATAACTTATACTTCTAAAGGTTGCCCAATGTATTATAGATTTACTAATAAAAATATTGGTTACTTAGTTTTGGTTATCAATAAAAAGTAAGGTCTTAAAGGTTGTAGATTTTGGTATATAAAAAAATACAAGAAAGGTATAGGATGTAGAGGCACACTTTTGAAGGAACTGAGGGAGGGTGGTTTGTCCTGAGGATGATTGTTTCTAAAATAAATGGGACAGGTTGGAAGAAACTAGACAAGTTGTAGAAGGAATGTAAAAAAAAAATTTTTTTTTTGGGGGGAAATTTTATGTATGGTTAAACTAGATATGTTTAAATGAGTCTGGATATCACAAGTAAGCTAGTACAGGGTTAATTCAGTTTTCCCTTTTTGCTGGATAGGATAAAATTTGTTAAATTACTGGTCTACTACTAATGTTATAAAAAAGGTTTTCTGCCTGAAAAGTAAAGATTGTATGTCATCAGAATAATTTTCTGTATTTTATATTGTCTCAATCGGGTCTTTGGTTGCTCAAGGGATTAAATTTAGGAGTTGAGTTTTGCTAATAGCTATATAAACTTCTGTGTTTTGGAAACCACTGGAGCTCGTGTACCGTCCTCGGTATCAAAAATAGGCCAATATAAAAAAGCCTAGCCTAATACAACTAGCAGCATATTCTAATAGTTCTGACCCTCTGTTACCTTCTGGTAAAGAGGCTCAGATCTTAAAAAAAAGGGTCCAGGAAGTTGTTTAAATATCTTTGACAGCTAGGATAAAAATAAAGGAACAGTCAGAGCGGAAGATAAGACCAGAGCCAGGCCAGATTTTGGCCACAGTTATAATCACCCAGGGCTAAAGCCACCTCAGGGCACCCGCAAGCCCCAGAGGAGGAAACACCGGGTAGAGGAGCCAGCTTTGGATATAGAAGGCCAGACCGCTGGGATGAGGAGTAGCCTGATCTTACTAAACAGCCGTGCCCTCTGTACAAACTAAAGTCCCCTGGAGGAGGGATTGTCCCCTGCTCTGAAGGGAGTAGGGACCGAGTCCTTCCCCACAAGGGGCTATAAAGAACTACAGGCCTAAAGCTCCCAGCGGCTCCCAAGCTATTCTCATCACAGGGGTAAAACTGTAGGTTACCCTGACGTGGCAGGTAAACCTGTTAATTTTTCTAATTAATATAAAAGCCATTTATTCTGTCTCAACTGCTCAGTCTGGGACTTTTTCTTTTTCTCTAAAACTACTCGGTTACAAAGATACTGAGAGCCCCCGGATTTAGACTTATTTTACTCAGCCTGTTCCTTACCATTAGTCTATATCTTAAAAAAAATGTAAAATACTATTAAAAGCCTAGGGAAAGGCCTCTAACAGACCAGTTAGTTCCTATATAGGAGAAACCCTGTATAATTTTTTTGTACCAACAGCTGTTAGGCTCCAGAGACAGTAACTAGGTCCACTTTCCTTAAATTAATCTTTTCATTTAAGTCTCCACAGGACTTCCCCAAAGAAACACTATCATTCATGTTCCTGGGAGCCAGTTAAAAACCTTGGACTCTTGTTCAAGCTAAACTACTAAAGCTACTTGTTGTTGTTGCTTTTCTCAATTTGATGTGGTCGGAGGTCCTTCTCAAGGTTTGGAGATTGAGGCTACCAGGGCCTGCCAGTGGTTGGGGGCCTTGGAAATACGGGTAGTGCCCCTGCAATGTAGCCAGTCCCAGCAGGGGAGGCCGGCATAGTCTTCCTGGCGGATCTCAAGACCCCTTCCTCTCATCTGAGATCAGATAGGATAAGAGTTCCGCAAATCCCCTAATAGGCAGGGACAGCTCTACGCCCCTGCCCAGCAGGAAGCAGATACAGAAAAAGAGACCTCCTATCTCTCAGCTTCCCATAGAGATTTTATAGGGATCACGTCTCTCTAAGGGAAAACAAGATAGACAGAAACAAATTAGACAGCACGAGAGGCCGCCCAAAAAGGCCAGTGGGGCGCTCAAAACTTACAGACTAAGATCCATAACCAATCTTTACTCGAGTCCCTGCAGGCCTTCCGTACCGAGAGTATCTATGGAGCCATCTGGGACGCCTTCCTGTTCCCCCGTTGGAGCCTGTTCATCCCTTCCAACCCGGAGACTCGGACTCACTCCTTTAACGGACTGTACACCGTTACCTCACCATCCCAATGGCTGTAAAGGTTTGCCCGACTAAGGACGGCCCAGAAACGAACCAGAGAGGGTCCAGGACACCTCGCCGGACTCCTTAAAGCTAAGACTGTCGCGCTCTGTGCTGTCCTAGCCCTGTTCCCCTCCGTACAGTCCAGATCGCGCCCAGTTTTCCCTCCCCACTGCCTTTGGGAGTTGCACTCCACCCCAAACCCTTCTAGAGGACCCCTTCTCTGAGACCCTAGCTATAAGCCCCAAACCAAATGGTTCCTGTTTTGAGCCCAGCAGTTTCCGTTGCTGTTTTAAACAGATTTCTACCCCTACCCCATTCCTGTTATCGCCTCTACCCAACAACAAAACAAGGTAGTCTCTGCGTTACCCTAGGAGAGACCTACTGCTTCTAGACTAACCAATCAGGAGTCATCCGGGACACTTTAGCCTTAGTTACAGACAATCTTAAAGATAAATATGTCACCCAAAATAGCCAACAAAACTGGTATCAGTCACTTTTCAACTGGTCTGCTTGGCTCACAACCCTCATCTCTGCTCTGGCAGGACCGCTGGTTCTTCTGCTCCTCGCCTTCCTTATAGGACCCTGTATCCTTAACGCTCTCACTGCTTTCGTTCGTCGCCAGGTCAGTCAGGTGAAGCTCCTGGTCCTCTGCCACCAATACACTCCCGTCCAGGAATGCGAATCAACGATTCGATTCCGCCTATGAGACCAGTGGGGACTGTGAGGACCCCGGCCCAGACCCTAGGCCAGACAGACTCACTTTTTAAAAATCATACTTCAGCTACTGCAGCTAAACTCTAAGCAGAACTTCCCGTTAAGACACCAGGGTTTGGTAATAATAGACAGTAAACGCCTAGCTTTACAAGAAATGGGTTGCAACAGAAATATTTAAAATGTTTTACAGAAGTAGTTTTGTCACAACTGGCTTGGAACATTTCACAAGAACTGACAGCGCTTTTTGCTTCTGCTTTTTGCCCAATACCCCGGAAAGCAAGCCCTATAAAACTTCCACCCGCCAAGACCTCGGGGCCGTTCTCCTCTTGCAGAGTGAGGCGGTCGCCAGGCTTGGCTCAATAGAGCCTTTGGACCAAAAACTCTGTCTCTTCGGTCTTTTTTAAGAAGTAAGGGCCTAACACTGTCACCTCTACCTGGAGGAGGGTGAGCGGGGATCAGGTCATGGGAGAAGAGGATCAGGGTGGAGAGAAGGGGAGAATCAGGTCATGGGAGGGGGCACGCCAGGCCTGGCCACCTTCCAGCCTGGCTGTGGCTGAATTTCCCCACCAAGAGGCGTGGGCACCTGGCGGGAAGGAGGAATGGGGACAGGGCTTGTCCGGCTCAGGGCTGTGTGTTGCCATGCAGCTGTCCAGCCGTCTGTCCCCCCGCGCTTAACCCTAAACTGACCCTTTTGAGGACACTGCTCATACACCTTGCGTCTCCCTGTTTGGCCCCAAAAGAAGGCCGGTTAGTCAATGACGGGTAAGATTCCTTGTGGGAGGAACAACTTAAGACAGGCATGGTCTGGTGCAGGCCATTAGGAGAAATCTTGGGGCTCACAGAGGTGGGCATGAGCCCTCACTCACCCCCCGAAAAGACTGGAGGTTTTCTACCTCTGTAGCTACATTCCGTCCCTCAACCTGCTTGGGAAGTGACCTGATGGTGTGGTAGTATCTGTCCTCAGCACAATCTTATCTTGTTTGCATATAGGGTGTGTGAAGGCAGAGCACCTGTCTTATCGCCTCAGGTGGACTCTCGGTATTAGCAGTTTGCAGGCGTCATGGGTAATCTGGCTTGAGCAAGTTCTCAGGAATGAGACTCACAGACTGTGGAGAGAACAATGCTACTTCCGGGTGGGTGGAGAAATAAAAGCGGTGTGTCTGCTCAATTTGGGCTTAGTCCACCAGGCTGGAGACCCTTGGCCCCACGCTCCTTTAACTCTTGACTATTTCTTTTATTTCTTAACCCTTTGCCGCCCCCTCTCGTTCTCCCACTGCTCATGTCTTGAGGGACGAGACAGCTGTGGGCAGGGCTGGGTCCTGGGACAGCCCTGGCCACAAAGTCTTCAGAGGGTGTGGGCAGCCCTGAAATGTGGGGCACTCCCTGGGGTCACGGCCATTTGCAAGAATGTGATGAAACGTGTGGCCTGGGGTGGGAGGAGCAGGTGTTTCTCCTCCAGCGACTGGCAGCTGCTCTTCCCGTGTATCACGTGCTCATCCATTACACCTGCACCTGTTGATTATTGTCGGCCAGCCTGGCGCTGGGCCCTGAGACTCACACAGGAGCCTGACATGGGCCGGGCCCTCCAGGAGCCCTCAGTGCAGAGGGGGAGGGGAGAAAAGCGCTGCGTGATACATACGTGGAGGCAAATCTGAGCTTCGGAGGGGAGGACAGTCCACAGGTCAGAAACAGCAGCGAGGTGGTGAGTGGGGGCCAAGTCCTCATCCTGTCTGCCAATCCCATCAGCCCAGAGCCTGGGACAAGAGACTAGATCTGGGACCTCAAAGGGCCACACCCTCAGTGACAGAGTGAACTAGGGCAGAGATGACAAGGGTGAGGAGAATTTCTGCTTCTGACTAATGTGGAAACAAACAGTGGCCCCTGCCCTAACATGCAGCTGGAGACACTGTGATGGAAAGCCAGTGGGGGGGCTGAGGACACAAAGAAACTTAAATGGATGGAATTCCATGAAGGGATGAGCCCCAGCAGGAGAGAAGGCACCTGTGGCAGCTTTCACTTGGCCCGGCAGGGGGAGGGGCAGACTGAAGCTGGAGGAACTTGTCACAAGCCTTTTGCACCTCCATATGGGCTGACAGAGGGTCACAGAGTCCTGCAGCCACCTGCCAGGCCTCATGGGGGCCTCCCCTGAGTGCATGGTCGGGGTGCCTGAAGGCAGGAGGGGTGCCTGAAGGCAGGAGCGGGCAAGAAAGCTGGGAGTTGGGGGTGGCTGGGTGGCTCAGTTGGTTAGAGCACAAGCTCTGAGCAACAGGGTTGCCGGTTCGATTCCCACATGGGCCAGTGAGCTGCATCCTCTGCAACTAGATTGAAGACAACGACTTGAGCTGAGCTGCAGCTGATCTGCTGGTGGGCGGCCGGATGGCTCAGTTGGTTACAGTGTGTGCTCTTAACATCAAGGTTGCCAGTTCGACTCCCACATGGGATGATGGGCTGAACCTTCCCCCACCCTCTCCCCCAACAACTGGATTGAAAACGGCGACTGGACTTGGAGCTGAGCTGCGCCCTCCACAACTAAGACTGAAGGACAACAGCTTGACTTGGAGCTGATGGGTCCTGGGAAAAACACACCGTTCCCCAATAAAGTTAAAAAAAGAAAGAAAGAAAGAAAGAAAGAAAGCTGGGAGCAATCCTCTCATACTAAGAATCATTCAAATGAGACCCACAATCAAGAAGAAAACCCAAACAGCCCAAAGAATGGACTCACAGGTGACCAGGTGTCAGAGTCAGTAGACAAGGTGTTTAAAATGGCTTGTACAGAAGATGGAAACATATTATCGATGTGTGATACATTTATAAGATAAATGAAAACTCTAAAAAAAGAACTGAATGTAAATGCAGTACAAGAAGTGAAGAATTTATGCGTTTAATGACACACTGAATACTGCAAAAGAAAGAGTTAAATGTCAATATACGTAGGTCCATAGAAATTATCCAAAGTGAGGCATAAAGAAAAAGGACCAAAAAAAGCCCTGAACTGAGAAAAATATTTACAAACCCCCAGAGCTAACAGTATAGTTAATGGTGAGAGAATGGGTCGTTTCCCAAAGACTGGACCTACTTAACATCAAACCAGAGGTCCTGCTAGTTCAATAAGACAAGAAAAGGAAACAAAAGGTATATAGGTAGGAAAAACATAATAAAACTCTCTCTATTTGCAGATGACATGATCATCTATTTAGAAAATCCCAAAGAATCAAACAAAAAAGCCTCCTAGAACTAATAAGATACTATAGCAGGTGGCAGGACACAAGGTTAATATACAAAGTCAATCTCTTTCCTACGTATCAGCAATGAATAATTGGAATTTGAGATTATAAAAACAACACCATTTATAATAGCACCTAAACATGAAAAAGTTAGGTGTAACTCTAACAAACTATGTACAGGACCCTTATGTGGAAAACTACAAAACACCAATGAAAAAAAATCAAGTCTCTAAAGAAATGGAGAGCTATTCTGTGTTCATGCATTGGAAGACAATTTTATGAAGGTGTCAGTTCTTCCTAACTTGGATCTATAGATTCATAATAATTCCAATCAAAATCTCAGCAAGCCTTTTTGTAGATATTGACCAAACGATTCTCGAGTTTCTATGGACAGACCAAAGGCCTAGACTATACAATACAATGATGAAGAAAAATGAAGTTGGAAGACACACATGACTGATTTCAATAACCGTAAGTCTACATGTAGTCAAGACAGCAGAGCATGGGCAAAAGGAGAGACACGTCGGTCAGCGGGACAGCACAAACAGCCCAGAAACAGACCCACACAAATATCGCCAACAGATGGCAAAGGTGCAAAGACAATTCAATGGAGAAAGGGCAGTCATTCTGCAAGAATCCCAGATAGGAAAACTGCACATCCATATAAAAAACAAACCGAAAGCCTCAGACACAGACCTTACACCTCCCACAAAAATTAACTTAGAATGAACCACAGACATAAATACAGTATGCAAAGCTATACAACGTTTTGAAGAAAACACAGGGGAAAATCTACACGGCCTCGCCCTTGGTGCTGACTTTGAAAATACAACATAAAAAAATACAACATAAATAGCACAATCCATGAAAGGAAAAAATTGGTAAGTCAGACTTGATTAAAATTAAAACCTTCTGCTCTGGCAAATGCTTTTGAAGAAAATGAAAAGATGAGCCACAAACTGGGACAACATATTTACAAACATATATCTGATAAAACTCTTGTATCCAAAATGGACAACGAACTCTTTTTTTTTTTCCTAAGATTTTATTGGGGAATCGGGGGAGGGGAACAGACAAGTTGCTGTCCTTTTGTTCTTCAGTCTAGTTGTGGAGGATGTCGCTTCACTGGCCCATGTTGGTATTATCATTGCACTCTTCCCGGCTGAGGCAGTCGCTCGCCAGCCATTGGATGGCTACTCACGGCGGCTCACGGCAGCCCCTGCTGGCTGCCGGCCGTTGGCCACTCACGGTAGCTCATGGCAGCCCACTGCAGCCCCACTGCAGCCGGCCACTCATGGCAGCCCAGTTCAGGTCGAGCTGTTGTTCACCATCTTAGCTGTAGAGGGCGCAGCGTCACTGGCCCTCATGTGGGATCTGAACCGGGGCCCTGCTGCTCAGAGCTGGCGTCCCAAGCCAGCTCTTAACCAACACGCCACTCGGCCGGCCCAACAAAGAACTCTTAAAACTCAACAATGAGAAAAGAAACATTCCAATTAAAAATGGGCAAAAGATATAGAAAGACACGTCACCCCAGGAAAGACACAGTTGGAAAGTAAACATCCACCCAAAGTCTAGTTTCCTTTCGTCACCTTATATTTGACCCCCGTTACCCACTTCACCCTCCCCCCACACTCCTTCCCCGCTGGTGACCACCAATCTTTTGTTTGTATCTATGAGTTTATTTTCATTTGTTTTGTTAGTCCATTTGTTGCTTTGTTTTGTATCTCATATATGAGTGAAATCATACAACTCTGTCCTTTTCCACCTGACTTATTTCACTTAGCATAATATTCTCAAGATCCGTCCTTGTTGCAAATGGCAGTATTTCATCTATTTTATAGCTGAGTAATATTACAGTGCGTGCGTGCGTGCGTGCGTGCGTGTGTGTGTGTGTGTGTGTGTGTGTGTGTGACATCTTCTTTGTCCTTTCATCCATCAATGGACACTTAGGTTGTTTCCATGTCTTGGATGTTGTAAACACTACTGCTATGAACATAAGGGTACATCTATCTTTATGACTGTTTTCATAGTTTTTGGATAAATACCTAGGGGTGGAATTGCTGGGTCATAAGATAGTTCTATTCTTAACTTTTTGAGGAGCCTCCACCCCGCCTTCCACAGCGGCTGCACCCATTACACTCCCGCCACCAGAGCGGAGGGCTCCTTTTTCTCCACATCCTCGCCGACACTATTGTCTCTTGTCTTTTTGATGACAGCCATTCTAGCAGGTGTGAGGTGCTATCTCATTGTGGTTTTGATAGCAAAACTATATTTAGAAGTTGAAAGTAAACCAAAGACATGTCAGATGAAAGCTGAGAGAATGTGTCTGCATCACACGCACGCTACAACGAATACTAAAGACCCATCTTCACACAGAAAGACCATGAAACCAGTTGGAAGCCCAGGTTGGTAGGAAAGAATGACGAACACCAGAAAGGACCAATAAGGGTAAATTGGGAGAATAAAGTGTTATGGAGATACAAGCAATGCTTCTGATCAGTTTGTTTCCAGGCTAGTCAGACACACCAAGAACAAATGATCCAAACTGAAGAGGCTCAGACCGCCTCCATCTTGCATCTCTGTCTGATTGTCTCCACCGTTCCCAGCACAGGCTGCCACAGCCTCTCGGCGGGGCGAATTCCTGGGGTAAGTTCAGGTGCTACGGCTCGAGCGGCCTGAGGATACAGCGAGCTGGCTCTTGAGGCCACATATTCCAAAGCGACACAGGCGGGACGGTCATGTTTTCCACCCTGCCCTTTACCTTATGTCACCTCATTAAATTGTCACAATACACGTGTGCAAGTCACTGTCGCCATTTTGCTGACGAGAAAGCTGACAGGAAGGTGGGGTGATGCGCCCAAGTCACCAGGAGGGGCCGAGTTTGGATTCCCAGTCCCCACATTCTCATTCCAAACCTTTGTTCCTCCAAGCGTGAGAAAAAGCTGGACAGCAAAGCCCTTGGGACGCAAAGGCCGAGCAGAAACGAAGGCTTCCTCTGCCGCGAACGCTGGCTCGACAGGAAACACGGCCCACAGGCCCCACACCAGGATATTTGTCTCCCTCATTATTCCAGAAGGGACGCGCTTTCCTGGCTACCCAGCTGATGGGGAATTTGCCCTGTGTTTGTGCGTGTTTGCTTGAATAACTTCTGTAATATGCAAATTATTTTCAAATAGACTCTACGTTAAAAAATAGTTTTGACATTTCCTCTGAAAGGTTTGTTCTCTTCTAAATCTTGATTTAAATAACTTACGTTTTCTATCTCTGTCTCTCTCATCTTCCTGTTTTTCTCTGTCTCTCTCAAAACACAAGAAAGAGGACTATGAAGAAGTGTGTCGGGTGGAAAGTAACCATCACCCCCAGGAAATGTATAACCACAGACTGGCTATTATGCAGGGGTGTGTGTGTGTGTGTGAGCGTACAGACCGCCTGTTCCATGAAACCTAAAGCTAAGAAATTCATTTCAAGCAGTTCCAAGTTGATAACACCCCAGGCGCCCAAGGGAAACAAACACACATATTCTCCAAAGGAAACTTTCTCAGCCCTGGTAACACAGGATCCCCACAGGTAAAGCTGATTAGAACATGAATTCATATCTATGAATAGACAAGCTTCCCAGAGTGAGAAACAACAAACAGGCTAGAACTCCAAGGGTTTCATATTTGGGGATTATCTGATCCCAGTGTATGGAAAGTGGCATCAGGGGCCCCAAATCTCAACCCTTCTCTGCATCCAGGCCTTTGCCATGTGACTTCACAGTTATTCCCAAAGGGGCACAGGTCACATCTCTTCTCTCCGCTGTGGGTTTGCCCCTGAGGCTTGCTTGGCCAATAGGATGAGGGGAGTAGAACGTATTCCTGTTCTTCACCTAGGTCCTAAGAGGCCTGTGTGCTTTAAGTTGTCCTTTGGGGCTTCTGCCGGGACAGGGACATGCCCAGGCCTGCTTGCTGGTCCTCGTGGGATGACAAAATGCACATGGAACACAGCTGCCCCTGTGTTCAGCTGAGATCAGCTGACCCCAATCAACCTAGAATGTGTCTCATGATAAACAGTTGTTGTTTTAAGCCCCTGAATGTTGGGGTGGTTTGTTTAGCAACAATAGCTAGCCGATGCAGGAAATAACCCAAGTATGTTTGAAATACTAAAAGAAATAAAAAAACAAAAAACAAGGGCAAGAAACGCTTTTAAAAGAATCAATTTGAAAATCAATTGAAAATTCTAGAAACAAACAAAAGTATAGTTGTTGAGATTAAATTTTTAAAAATCCAAAATGGACAGGTTAAGTAGCACATATAACAGAGCCGAAGAGAGATTCAGTGAATTGAAACGTAGTTCTAAAGAATTTACCCAGAATGCAGGACAAAGTCAAAGAGATGGAGAGCTTCCCCCAAAAGACACGGAGAACAGAGAAAGTTTGATCATATATGTAAGCAGGATTTTTGAAGGGGAGAATAGAGATACTGTGGAAGACACACTATTCAAAAAGGTGGTGGCTAAAATTTTCCAAACTGAATAAATGTTTTTAATGATTAGATGCGGGGATCACAACAGACCCAAAGCAGAACAAATAAAAGGAACTTCATAACTAGACACCTCATGGAATACCAAAGAGAAAGAGAAAACAGATCAGAGAAAAAGAAATTAAACCTGAGGAAAGAATTACAGTGATATTGTACTCAGTTGCTGAATAGCAGCGATGGAAGCGAGAAGACGGAGAAACTAAATCTTGAAGCTACTGAGAGAAAATGACTAAGCCAGAATTGTTTAACCAGTTAAAGTGTCACCGAAGGATGAGTCCTACATAAAGTTATTTTTAAATAAACAAAACGAAGAGTTTACTGCTGAGTGCTTGTTTACAGTACAGATCCAGAGGTCTTACCCTGTAAGATTCTTCGGTCCTACACATAACATAACATAACATAACATAACATAACATAACATAACATAACGTAACATAACATAAAGGCCTGTTATGGTTTGACTGTTTGTGTCCTCCCCCTAATTCGTATGCTGAAGCCCCAAGCCCCAAATGTGACTGTATTTGGAGGGAGGGCCTGGGATAAAGCTGAAGTGAGATCACAAGGGTGGGCCCTCATCTGACAGGGCTGGTGCTCTTAGAAGAGGAAGACACAGCAGACCTCTCTCTCCATCACGCAAGTGCCCGGCAAGAAGGCAGCCGACTGCAAGCTCAGAAGAGAGACCTCACCAGGAACCGACTTGGCCAGTGTCTTGATCCTGGATGTCTTCCTTCCAGAACTGTGATAAAATACATTTCTCTTGCTTAGGTCACCTAGCCTATGGTAGGTATTTCCTTACGTCAGCCCGAGCAGACTGAGACAGGGCCCAAGGCCTGGGTTTTAACAATCACCTTGGTTACTCTGATTACCAAGCAAGTTTGGCAAACAGTGTCCTAAAGCAACACTTCCCAAACTTCAGTGCAGGCCAATTACCTGGGGATGAAATGTAGGTTCTCATCCAGTAGCCAGGGGTGGGCCCTGAGTTTCCGAATCTCTAACAGGCTCCCAGATGAGGCCAGCACCTCTGCTCCATGGACCACACTTTGAATATGTGTACTTCAGGAAGGAGAAAACCTATTCCATAAGGATTGCCTGAGATGTAAGAGGAATAATGAGCAAAAAGATTGACTAGGATGTAGGAAAATCTAAATTCACATTGACTATATTGGGTAATGCTGCCTATATGTAGTAGATGAAAAATTAAAAACCAAATCCATGCCCACAATAACATGTGATTGGGATGGAGGGTGAGAGGAGAAGCGGTTCTAAATGCTTGTGTCGTTTGGAATAAATATGGAGATACTGATTAGCTGAATACTTTATCAAGTTAAATATGCATAGAGAAATTTAAGGGAGAGTAGTTCTGCCTTCTGCTTAGGACAGCAAAAGACCACAGCAGACTGGCATTCCCATCCTAACAAGAAACATCCGGATAATCTACAGAAATCACAACTTTCTTGGAGCCCATCTAGGACCTGAGGTCAGAAGGCAACCAGGAAAATAGTCTCAGAGAGTGACAAGCCCCTCCCAGGAGAGACAGGACACATTGACTCTGTCACCTTTGTGAGGACCCGGGAATAAGAGATGGACACCATACAAGTGAGTCAGAAGAAATCAGGTAAAATCGTAACCGATTCTTAAAGGTCAATTGTGAGTTAGCTTGCCAGTTTGGAAGAGCTGGGGTTCCCAACATGAGAGGATTTATGACTCACAAGATCTTTCCATGGGTCTTTATCAGGCGCCGATGAGAAAGACTGTGGACAGGTCTCAGGAGATCATAGAGAGGCCCCTTGGTGGCACAGGCACCCAGGAGGTCATGTTTCTGCCGAGGCATAGACACGAGGCTCCTCCTGCTTGTCTGGACCTCCTCTTGTAGGAAGCGAGAGCTTTAGGACACTGGCTAAGGGGACTGAACGATGTCACCCCTGGGGACCAGCTGGAAATCCACTGCTCTGCTCTGTAGGAGGTTCAGCAGTAAAGATCTTCTGCCCAGGGGACAGGGACAGGAGGCCTCTGCGGTTCCCGGATCTTAGGCTGACGTTAAGCTGAGGTCTGCTGCCACCAGGGGAGCAGCAGGAAACTCAGGGAGAAAGCAAAGTTCGATGGACATGGGGAACAGGGATGCTGAGAGCTCCACTCCAGGGCCTGGGCACAACAGGCTGTCGTCTGAGATTGAACCAGGGTTCCAGAGACCCTCCCCACCCACCAGCATGAGCCCAGCACGAGCCCAGCACTGAGGGTAACAAGAGTGGAAACAAACCCCCGCACCAGCTAACTCCTGACAAGACTAATTCAATCCTGCACACGAACAGACTGATAGAAGAGCAGGCGTGTCGTACTGTTTACCTCAGTCTCTCCTCTTCCTCTCATCATGTCCAGCATTCAGTAAAAATGTATGAGACACACGCATGCAAAAGCAAGAAAAAGCAACCCACTGCCGTAAGATCAAGAAATCAATAGAACTAGACTCAGCGATACCCCAGATATTGGCTCTATCAAGGAAGGACTTTAAAGTAACTGATTAATATGGTGAAGGTTCCAAGGGAAAAGGTAGATAACATGCATGAACAGATAAGAAATTTCAGCAAAGAGATGGAAACTATAAAAAGGAGTCACACAGAAATATCGGAAATTAAGAGCACATGGTTAGAGGTGAGGAATTTCTTTGGCTGAGCAGCACACTGGATACAACTGAGGAAAGAGATGGTGAACTTGAAGACTAATTAGAGTCAAACTCTTTAAACTGTATCACAAAGAATAAAAGAGTGAACAAAAACTGAACAGAGCACCCATATACTGTGAGATAACACAAACCATCCAACAGACATGTGTGTGGCGTCCCAGGACGAGAGAAATACCTGTATCATGAGGGTGGGCCCCCGGGCTGCTGAAGGAGCTAAGTCTGCCTTCTATTCGGGACGTCAGTAACAATATTGCTAGTGGGTCAATGACAACATCCGATATTTTGTTATTAAACCTGGTCATAAATAGCACTGTAGACTTTTTTTCTAAGTGTTACTGATATGTTAAATCACTGAACACCCAGCCTCTAACATTGTACTATGTTACATTCCATTATACAGATAAGGAAACTGAGGCACAGAGGTGAGAGGGAGGCCCTCCAAGGTCACACAGCTGGGAAGTGGGGGAGCTGGCTGGCCCAGCCAGGCTATCAGACTGAGAAGCCTGGGTGATAACCACAACCTTAAAATGTGTCCCCATGACCTGACACTGATACTACAGGGAGAAGGCCCAAGGCCAGGCTTGGAACGCGAGAAGACAGTCCAGTCCAGGGGCTGGCAATGTTTTTCTGTAAGGGGCCAGAGAGTTAAGCGTTTTAGGCTTGTGGTCCACATAGAAACTGTCTCACCTGTTCACTTAGCTCTTGTAGCACGAAAACATCCATAGACAATACATAAATGAATGGTGCAGCTGTGTGCCTATAAAACTTTATTTGCAAAAACAGGCAGTGGGACGGATTTGCGGGCCTTTGCAATAGACAATGAACATGGCAGGAGTGCAGGCATGGGACTGTATTTCCCACTGTAATTTTTATAAAAACATTTGATTTTCTGAAAAGGATTGTTCTATAACTTTTAAAATAACAAATATTAAGACAAAAAAAAACCCCAAAGATAACCATGAAAAGGATAGAAATATCAAACTTCCAAGCTAGTTGAGGGAAAATGGAGTGAAAAATAATAGATCAATCAATGGCAAAAGAAGGCAAGAAAAGAGGCAAAAGAGGCAAAAGAAGCAAAAAAGAACACAACAGGAAAAACATACGTTTCAGTCACCACAGAGAATGCAGACTAAGTCCTCCAGGTAAAAGACAGACAAAGACCAGCTATACTCTGCTGCAAGAGATACATCTAAAGCTAAAAACACAAAATTTCAACAAAAAAGAAATGGAAAAATAGACAAAGCAAATGCTAATAAGTATTTATGTATTATGGTCATATCAGAGAAAGGAGAATTGAAAACAGAACAGAATTTAAGGCAAAAAGCATTGCTAAGATAGAAAGGGTCAGAACATTTCTGGCCACATGATAACATAACCTTAGAGTAGGCAAACTGATACTTGACATAAATACAAGGAAAAGTGGTAGTTCTCTAGTGCAAAGTTTTAACACACACATCCTTCAATAATAGAAAGATCAAGAAAATGAAAAAAGCAAACAGAAGATTTGATTAATCTAATGGCTCTCTCTCTATATATCTCTATCTCTGCTTCCATCTCCATCTTGGTATCTCCACTTCCATCTAACAGTTAGTGATTGGCTGTATTCCACAAGCACACCCAGGTTATTTCTAAGACTGACCATGCGTTAGCCCTTAAGCCTCAGCAAATATCAAAGGATCAATCATATCACATAAACCATGGTTTCTGACAACAATGCAATTAAGTTAGAAACCAATTTAGAAAAAAGTAACTAAAAACATCTCCATGCATCTGGAAATTACAATAGCGAAGATTTCTAAATCACTCATGAATCAATAAAATTCATAGTGGAAATGAGAAAATACTTAGAAATAAATAATAACACTGCATATAAACCCTTCCATGAGCTCAGCCAGGACCGGAGGCTGAGAATGGCTGCATGGTCATCTCTGGGGAGTCTGGCACAGGAGTCCTGACTGTGGAGCCCTAGCAGAGACCCTACTTGTATGTGGGGGTTGGTGAGGAGGGGGAGACAGGCTGGGCAGGGAGGGTTCTACCTGTTGGGGTAGGCTCTGTGCTCCACATTACCCAGGAGAGAATGGGGCCCCCTTGCACCCCACAGCTGGGGTGGGTGGGGTCAACCCTGTTCCTAGGAAGCCTCTAAGTTTGGTGTTTTCAGCCTGGGGAGCCCTGAACAGAGGTTCCCTGGGGCCTGGGCTCCCTGGGCTCTCTGTGCAGCAAGTGATCCTTTCCCTGCCCCATGCCCATGGAGTTGGCAGTGCCCTACACTGGCAGGAGCCCAGGAGGTGCCAGAGAGCACAGCAGCTGGCACTTGGTCAGGCCGAGAGCAGCCCTGGATGGTGGGGGGATGGGGGTGGGGTTGGGAGGATGCCCACCACATCCACAGGGTGTACCCACTTCAGGTTCATAGAAACAGCCTTGCCCAGAGACGCATGGAGGTCCCACCGATGGGCAGAGGCTTGGGCCAGTGAGGGAACATTCTAGTAACAAAGCCTGTGCTGCCCTATTGTCGAGAGTGCAGAGAGGTGAGTGCTTCTGTAGATTCACCTGAGTCTTGAGCCCTCCACCTGCGGGAAGAGCAACCCAATACCTGCCGGCAGGTGTACACCCGATGGACACGACTCCCCCCCACCCACCCCCGGGGGCAGCAGGGCACAGCTGGGATTTGACTCGGGCTGCCTGGTGCCCAGGTGTATGCACGTGAGCCCCCAGGACTGAGGGGAAAGTCCGGGCTCCTCCACGTGGCCCTGGCGGTGTGGGGGTGGGGTGGGGGGCAGTGCCCTATACTGCGATTGGGGGTGTTCCTGCAGGGCAGCTCTGCCCTTGCCCCCCATTTCTCCGGGTCCCTAGCCCGGCTCCCTCCCACCATCTTGCAATAAGAGAGCCTGTCTGGGAAGCCACGAGGCCAGGGGAAGAGGATCCCAGGAGGTCCTTCCCACAGGGTGGCCATGGAGGCGCAGCGGAACCCCAGAAGTGGAGCGCGGGCTCCTGCTGCTGGGCCGGCCGGGAACTGCCGCTCGCGGAGCGGCCGGGAGGGGAGGGGGCCGCGCGAGGGGCGGGGGACCTGGTCTGCGGCAGCTCGGGAGTCCCGCAGAGGCCGCGGGTTCAGAGGCTGCAGCGACAGCCGCGCTCCAGCCGGAGCCTGGGCAGAGCCTTCTGGAAGGGGCCCCGGAAGCCCCGCAGGTCAGTGACCCTCCTATGGAGTCCGCGGCACAGTCCTGCAGCCGCCCGTGCCAGTGAGACCCCGCCTGTCCCACCTGACAAGGCCGGCTCCTCCCGGGTGGGTGGGCACGAAGGCCCTTCGGGGGCAGTGGGGGCCAGCCACTGTGAACAGCGTGCTGGGGTGGCAGGCCTGAGAGAGGGGGCCCCTTCACTCACCTCTGCTGTGGGCGTAGAGGAGGCCCAGGGTCACCAGGGCGCCTGTCGCCAGGAGCAGCAGGAGCAGCAGCAACCCCTCCAGGAAGCCTGGGCGCTTCTGCCCCGAGGGGCCAGCCATCTCCACCATCCCCACTGGGCTTTCGGGCTTCCCCATCACCAAGTCTCTAAAAGAGGGACGGTGCACAGCTGAGCAACCCCAAGGCCAAGGGCAGGGGCAGCGTCCACCCAGGGCAGGGGAGAGGCGGTGAGAGGCTTCTGAGTTCCTGTCCGAGGCTGGAGGGGCCCGAAGCTGGTTGGGAGCGGTGTCGTGTTCTTTTGGGGTGCTCAGCCCCTCTCTCCATTGCCAGGTACACAGCCGGCCCTGGAGCCTGTTTCACAGCTTTCCACACCTTCCTGGGCTGGAGTCTCCGAGCGCCCAGAGGCCCCTGGAGTGGAGGGAGGCCCAGCATGGTGGCCCTGGTGGCAGTCTCCCTCAAAGGCTTGCTTCTCCAAGCCCACTGTCTGGCAATGGGTGGTCTGGGGACCCCTCTGCTCACAGCTTGGGGTCCACATGCCAGACCCAGCCCAACTCCGTGTGTTTGTCGAGGGGCCACTGCAGTGGAGCCTGCCTGGGCACACTCACATGCATGCACACACTCACATGCACACTCAAGCACATGCATGTAAGCACGTGCATCTGCACACATCTGTGTGTGAGTCACACACATGTGTAGGAGTGTGTGCATGTGTGAGAGCATGTGTGCACGTGCTCCTTTGTGTGTGTGTCACGTGTGTGTGTGCACCGCCTTTGCTGGCACGCAGAGCCCTACCCCTGAAAGCTGCTTGGGCACTTGGGCAGCAGCTGGCTGCTGTCCTCACCTCAGGACATGCTCACACCCGATGTCTGCGCCCTGGTGCCCAGCCCTGCCCAAGGTGGGGCTGGCAGCCTGGGAGAAGCCTGAGGAAACAGACCCAGTCTTGCCCTTGGCAGGTAACATCAGGCTGTTGAGACCACGCAGGGCTGGCTTAGATGTTCTGACCCACCCATACCCGAGGGCCTGCCCGTGTTCACTTCCCACTCACAGGGGATCCTAGACGGTCTCGTAACTCTCTGGGCAGCACCTGCCGCATGCCCCACCTTAGAGAAGCAGGCCTGCTCTGATCTCAGGACCCTCTGGCGCCCCATCACCTCTCATGGTGCCCCCTGCCATCCTCCCTTCCCCAGATCCCTGCCTGCTGCCTGGCACTCCCCGGAAGTCCCCAGGCGAGGCCTTCCCTGGGTTCCGAATTCTTCAGCACAGCCGGCCCCAGCACCCCCTGCACTCCAGGCCTGATTGCGGCTTCACCACCAGACATACGCCCCTTATTTCTATTTCCATCTGCCCCTCAGGAACGTCATCCCCAGGGGCTCCATCTGCCTGGATCCCAGCACCTAGACTGGTGCCCACCACCCCAAGGCATCAACCAACATTTGTTGATTGAAAGAATGAATGGTATGAATGAATTTAGTTGGACAGGTCCAGACTGTCTTACTTTAATCGGGACGAATTCACTCAGCCCAGTAATCCACTTCATTCTGTCCTGCTGACTGCCAGAAACTTACATGACAAAAAGGCACATACACAAGAAAACCCTTTGAATCCAAGCTTTCTGCTAGAAAAGCGGCAGGGGGGCTGCCTGAGGTCCTCACCTGCGGCCTCTCCAGGCTATTGTGGGGGGAAGACAGGGGTCCTTACGGGAGAACTAGGCCGGGATTGGGACCTACCTGCCCCAGTCCAGGTGAAGCTGCGCATAAAATGCCTCACCCGCCCCCTGTATATTGGGCTGGGCGCTTGGAGGGTGTTCTCAGGGTGCTGCCCAGGAGAGCTGGCACAGCAGGCAGGCCCCTCGCTTAGCTCACCTTCAGGTCACTCGGGAATGTGTGTCGCCCGCAGGCAGGCAGGTCTCAGCAGGCAGGGTCAGGACGGCCTAGAGTTTTGGTGCGCCGGGGTCAGGTGGGAGGGGCTCCCAGGGCCAGGAGAGCAGTGACTTTGGGGGCTCAGTGAGGCTGGTGCTGGTTTCTTCCGCCTTCCGCCTTCTGGGCCCCCTTTGTGATGCAGGTGTGGGTTCCCTGGGGGTGGTGACCTTATTACAGTCAGTGAGTTCCATCTGGGATTGGTGTGGGGGAGGGGTCAGCGAGCAGCCCCTGGGGCCCCGACTCCCTAAGTGGGTGTCCCTTCCAGGGCCTCTGGCCCTGCCAACTGACTCCTGTCCTCCCTCACTTTGACCCCTCAGTCGACAGGCCACAGGGGCTTCTGGGAAGGCAGGCCTGAGCCTTCGCCTACCCTGCCCACTTTGCCTGAACGTTCGGGACCCGAGAGCCATGTTGGCTGGTGCTGGGGTTTGCAAAGGCCCCAACCGTGGGGTTCCTTTCCCTTAAGTCTCCAGTGAGGGTGCTGCATTCTGGGGCCCTCGCCAGGTGTAGGGGAAGTGGGGGTTCCTGCTTATTATGATATGGGGTGGGGCTGCCAGGAAGGGTCCCCACCCAGGGACACACACATTCAGCTAGCATGGGGCTCAGTCACCTCCCTCTGCCCCGGGGCACTCCAGGCTCAGACCCTAATCTCCAGGGGCCTGGAAGCCCTGGCTGGGGGAGCCGGAGAGGGACTTCTTGGCAGGTGCCCCAGATTGTGAATCAGCCTCCTCAGCCCCGCTGACAGGGGCCGGGGGGCTGTGGGCAGACCAGGCCCCTAAGAACCCAGACTCCCTTCTCCAGACCTGGTACCAGTGCTGTTCTGCTTCCGTTTCAGAATCCTGCGAATGAGTGGCCCCCCACGGCCCTGGGGCTCTCTGAGGGTGTCTGGGTGGAGCTGGGCCACAGAGCCAGGGTTGTGGCAAACAGCCCGAGGGCCCTGTTGGAAGCATGTAGTCCATGTTCAGGTGGCCTCAGGTTAAACCAAGCCCTGGAAGGGCAGCACTGTGGGGGCTCAGATCCCAGACACCACCCCCAGAGCCTAGGGAACGCTCTCCTTGGCCCCCTAGTTGTTCCCAGCAGCCCCATCAGAAGGCCCAGAAACCCACCCACTGCCGCACGCAGTGACAGTGCAGTAATGGCAGCATGGACTGTCCCGTGCCGCGGACTCTCCCGAGTGTCCTGGAGCACTTACGGGGAGAAAAGGACCTGCTGGGGTCTCTGAAGGCTCAGCTCAAGTCAGCCAGTCAGAGGAGTCCATGGCGGCCCCAAAGGTCCCCATGTCGCAAAGCCTCAGGGCTGGTATTGCGCAAAGCCAAACACACACTCGCTCCTGCACGTGGCATGGTTACAGTGTCGGTTGCACTTAGAAATTTTCACCAAGTTTCTTATGAAAAGTGAGGGCATTGATGGGGAAAGGAATGGGACGCTGAAACTAGGAAGGGGGCTGTCTGGTATGGCTCAGATGAAGCTGAGAACCTTGAACCCCCAAGTCCTCTGAACCCCTCTTCCCAGTGGAAGTGGCTTGTCCTCCACTGTCTGGGGAGACCAGCCTTTTCTCGTTACAAACCTGTGAGAACCTCCCGTGGGTTGGGGGCCTAGAAAGTGGATGTTCATCCTACTCAACCGTTCCTCCCACTAGCTTTTGACTCTAGATCCATAAGTAGGGTTGGATCTCAGCATGCTGGGGGGTGGGGGTCAAGTGCAAAGGCTGACCCTGGAGGAAATAGCATATGCACCCCACTAACTGCTGGATTTCATTAGCTCACACTGAGAAGCCTGGGAATTCCAGTGGGAACAGAGTCTACCAGTGTGGGACCAAGGCGGAGGGGACACAGCATGGGCTGGCTCTGTGGACATGGGTACACCTGCCAGAGGTGCCGAAGGTCATGGGTTGGCTCACTCAACTGCCGGAAGTGACTCTAACGGCTCACTTGGCAAATGACTCGATGGTGGTCCATGTTAGCGGAGATGCCTGGGGGGCTTCCAGAGGCCCAGGGAGATAGTGTGTTGGAGCGGACGGATCCTGTGTGACTGGTGCACCCCACGACAGCCCCCACGTGGGCCACAGGCCTATTTCTCCTTAGCTCTATTGCTGCGATAAACCACAGGAACACACTTCTGAATTGGGAACCGTCCTTGCATTCCGGGTACTCTGCTCATGCTGTGTTATCCTTGAAATGTGCCATTGTACTTGACTTTGTTGGTGTTTCACTTAAGATTTTGGAACTGGTGATTGATAAATGAAGTTGGTTGTGGCTCTCACTTGGTGGGGATTACGCTTTCTTTGAAGAAGAACTTTGGAGCCTTTCTTCTTGGCTCTGGAGAAGCTCAAAGTGGCCCGGAGTTGACTCTTCTGGAGGCTGGATTTCCCCGATGCCACCCGCATCTGGGCCTGCTCCGTGGGGGGCTCCTTCACGGCCTCCTCTTTCCCTCCTGGAGTCAGTGTAGTTAAGCAACATTTTCCTAGGAACTAACTCATTTTATCCAGGCCTTCAAATGTATTCCCATAGAGTTGAGATTCTTTCAGTTGCTTCTGTATCTGTTACTTTGTCCTTGTCACTTTTACAAATTTTGTGCTCGTCATGGAAGTGCCTGACATTAAGCTTTGGGTTGCCATTTCAGAAGACATCCATCTCAAAGAAATATATCGCCAGCTCGCAAAACCACCAGATAAGGAACTAGGCCGTCCTCACACAAGAAAACTCCTCTTTCAGAAAACCCGGGGGACCCAGATAACTGACTGCTTAGGTGACCTGCCTCTATCTCTGGAGACCTAACTGCCTTTCTTATGCTCCAAATTAGCCAATAATGAAGGGCCCACAAAACCCAACACCCCACTCGAGGACCCTCATAAAGGCGGAGCCCCAGGTCCACGCTCTCTGTGCTCTCTACCCTTGACCTTGCTGCGTGGCCCCAGGTGAGCTCTGCGCCCTCCAGGACCTGTGAGCAATAAGTCTTGTTCTTCAAAGGGAGGAAAGATGTTTGTGTCATCCCAGCCTATTGATAGCGACGCTCTCGGCTAGGAATGCCTGGGCCTGTGCTACCTGTGGCGAGCCCCACAGGCATGTTCCTACAGGCTGCTCTGGGCTGGGGTGGGCGCCAGCTTGAGGGCCTGGGCGAAGGCCCATGCAGCCCTGGACTCGTCCCCCAGGCTCAGGAGCAGGCGGCCCCTGGAGCACAAGTCCTCCGCCCTCATCCGGAGGTCACAGTCCCCTGTACTGTCCCGGAGTACGTGGTCCAGGTCCCTGAGTGCCTGGCCAAACTCCTGCTGAGGTGTGTCCTGACATCACGCCAGCCACAACACTGGCTCAAAAGGGGACACGTCTGTGGGGCTCGCCACAGGTAGCACAGGCACAGGTGAGGGCACAGGCATTCCTAGCCAAGAGCCTCACTATCAATAGGCTGGGATGACACAAACATCGTTGCGCTTTTTCCTTCTTTCTTGCTTGTGATTGGCTCATCTATTTTATCATATTTTTGCATAACCATATATTGGATTTAGTAGTGCTTCCATTTTTCTATTCCTAATTTACTCCTGCTGTTATCCTTATGAATTCCTGCCTTCTGATGTCATTTGCATGCCTGAGCGATGGGAACACTCGGGGCCCGGCCCACCCCTGGCACTGCCGTGGCCGCACCCCATGCGTGCTTCCAACCATTTTTGTTACTATTTTCCCAAGATTATGCAATTCAAGATTTGATTCCCTTTGGACCCAAGCGTTGTTTCACATGCAGGGAATTTTTAAAAATTAATTTATAGCTTTATTGTCGAGATTGGCTAATGCAACCTATACCATATTGTGACCATTTTCTCAAAAACCTAGTGTGTGGTGACTGTGAAAAGCAGGTGCAACCTCTCCTCTCGGATAAGACTGATTTTTATCAGTCTGTCCACCTTAGCCTTCTGCTCCAGAGGCCGTCCAGGGCCTGCTAGCTTTGTCCACTTGAGTGCCACGGCGTGAAGTTGGAGTAACCATCAGCCGTCTCATGTACCTGCAGACAGTGGATGTGGGACTGTCCCGTGAGGCAAGCTGGGGCTGGAGGGGAGGGCACAGGGCAGGACAGACTTTGCCTGGGGAACTGGGGAGGGTGAGTCCCTGTGGAGGGTCCCTGGGCTGTCTTTTGCTGAGGAACCTGCTCTAAGCTGGGAGCCCGGGTGTGGCTTCTCGACAGCCCACTAACTTGACTGTGACTGTACAAATCGTTGAAACTTTCGAGCCTCAGCTTTGCCAACGGGATGAGGCTACTTCACAGGGTTTCCAGGTAGAAAGAGAAAGCAATAACTCTCTCTGTTTGGTATGGTCTCCAAGGCCATAGGTGGCGGGCTTGGGCACTGGGCTCCCCGGGAGAACTTGAAAGTATGGGTCTTGGCCGGGTGGCCTGGCTGAGGAGTTTGGTCCTTGGGGAGCCCAGGTGCTGCAGGAGCCCGGCCTGAGGCTCGGGTCAGTGTCAAAGTCCACTTCGCAGGAAAGGGCTTCCTGGGTGGCACCATCTCCCCAGGGCTACCGGGGGCCAGCCTTCATCTTGTCCAACCTGCAGGTCCAAACCCGGGGGCCAAGAACTGGGGCTGCTTCTTGGAGGCCCCAGCTTCAGTGACCAGGTTGCACCTGCAGCAAGGGGCTCTGAGCCTCCCAAGACAGTCACATTCCAGGCCAGCGGGGTGCTCTCTGCTCTCCAAGGCTGGCTGTCCAACACCAACCCACCCCAGAGTGAGGAAGGCTGGAAGGGCGGGGTGAAAACCTCCCTGATTTGGGGGTGGGGTGCACTCCAGGGTCTGGACATCGGATGAGAATGTCAGGGTGGCCCTGTGACGGCCTGGGGACTGCGGGGTCAGTGGAGCCGGCAGCCCGAGGTAGCCTCCCTCCGGATTCTGGACTTCAGCCTCTTCAGGCCGCCGTGCTCAGGGTCCACGAGAAGGCCGCTCTCTGCTGCTGTCCAGGCCTCTGTGTAGCACTGCTCATCCAGGCAGCGCTGCCCATGGCACAGGAACACGCGGGTGGTGGGGGCCCGGCCTGGCTGTTCCCACAGGCTGTTCTGGGCTGGGGTGGGCGCCAGCTTGAGGGCCTGGGCGAAGGCCCGTGCAGCCCTGGCCTCATCCCCCAGGCTCAGGAGCAGGCGGCCCCTGGAGCACAAGTCCTCCGCCCTCATCTGGAGGTCACAGTCCCGTGTACCCTCCTGGAGCACGTGGTCCAGGTCCCCGAGCGCCCGGCCAAACTCCTGCAGCTCAGTCAGGCAGGCGGCCCGCAGGCGCAGGTGACGGGCCCTGCCACCACTAGCCAGGACGGCTAGCGAGCAGTAGCCCAGCGCCTGGCAGGGCTGCCCTGAGTTCAGGAGGGCACTGGCTTCCTGGGCTGCAGTCTGCAGGGGAGAGAGAAAGGGCGGGTGCGGCTCAGCCCAGAACACTGCAGCCCCTCCCCAGCCCTGCACACCAGCCTCTGTGAGGAGGACGCCCCCCCCTCAGTCCCGCCACCAGAAGCTCTGCAGCCTGCTGGGCTCCGCCCCTCTCCTCCAGGCTCCTCCCTGTTCCCAGCCCCACGGCTTCCATCCCTCGGATGACCTGCTCCCTCTGCAGTCACCTCCCCGCAGGTCCTTCTGTCCTTCCCGTCCTCCCAGGACTGCCCCACCCAGGGGACAGTAGCGAGCACCATCTCTGCCAGCCTGGTCCTCGAGCCCAAGGTCAGGAGGGGCCTTCTAGCACCGGTGGGTTTCTCACTGTGGTCCCGCAGAGCATCCGAGTTGGGGAGACAACACGCTGCTGCCCGCTCCCTCCGCCCTGCGCCCCAGCATCTGCCAGCACAACCCCGGGTGCTCGGGTGCCCCGTTTGCCCCTCAGGCTCAACCTCCTTTTCTGAGCGTGGATGAAGCCCACCCTCTAAACCGCCTCTCTCCAACCACCCTGCGGCTAAGTCTGCTGGCCTCACATGGCTCCTGTCCTCGAGAACCCACAGTGGGTCCCACTGAAGGCTAAGGCACACAAGCGCCTGCCTTCCCCGCTGTCCCGTCCTCTTTTCTACGCAGCCGGGTCGCACCAATGATCCCTCCCCGCCATGTCGCCAGCACTCAACAGGGACGCTGTCTGGGGGCGCAAACGCCGGGTTGGGAGGCAGCTATGTGCGCGGGGAGGGGGAGGGAGGCCCGGCCGAGGTCAGTGTCCAGTGCCCGCGGCGTTGCTGCGGGGGCTCCTTCTCGGGGGCCGTGGTTCTTTTCTCCCACCAGACCGACAGCGCACAGGGAGAGCGGGGCGGCCTGGGACCGGGTAGAGCCCCGCTCGCCTCCCCGCTGTGTGACACTGACCAGCGGCTCGGCCTCTCTGTGCTGCACCGCCTCGCAGACGCAGCGCCCTCTGGACGGGCTCCGCGCGATCCCGGCTCAGGGGAGGAGCCGCCAGCCCGGCCGTGCAGGGCCGCCGGAAGCGGGGCACGACCACTTCCGGTTCCCTTCCGGGTAGGCCCGCGTCGCCGGGCAACGGCCGCGCGTCGCCCGTATTCTCCCGGAAGCCGAAGCCAGCCGTCGAGTGGCCGGGCCCAGCGCCTTCTGTGCTCGAGACCCGGTCGGGCCCCTCCTCTGGGATCCCCGCCTGAGCTCTTGATACCGATGACACGGTCTCACTCGTGGGTTCCCTGAGCCCCAGGGGCAGCTGTCCCCTCTGCAGTGCCCACTGCTCTTTGCGCATCGTGCCCCGAACGCCCGCGTGCCAGTCCTCTGCCAGCCTCCCTCGCTGAGACACCTCGTGTGGACCGCGAGGCACGCAGCCCGCCAGCGCCGCGGGCACAAGGCCGCGCGCACAGGGCTCCGTTCAGGCACTCACTCCAGCTGCCGGGTGGGCTCCCGGCAGGCCCCGCTGGCGGTCCCTTCACCTGCCCCCTCAAAAGGCTAAATGCAGCCCTGCCTCTCCCGCCCGCCTGGCCGGGTCCTGCCTCCAGCCAGTGGAGCGGGCAAGACGGTCAGCCCAGATCCAGGACAGGCTGCCCACGTGCTCCCGTCAGATCGGCTTCTTTACAGCTTGGGCCAGAAACCTGCCCCCACCGCAGCCCTCTCCGCGCCCGCAGAGCCACGTGAGCCCCTTTCTTGAACGTTCCGAGCTGCGTCTGCGCCGTGGCCCATCTGTCACCATCAGGGTCTTGCCTCCCGTGCCACCTCACTACCCAATGCCCTGTTCTAGGGTCTCCCCGACACTGACACTCTCTCCCCCGCTGTCTCCCCTGAGATTCCAGGCCTACAGGGCAGGGCTGGGGCTCCACCAGCCTGGTTAGGAGCTCATGCATTCTTGTCGGATAAACAGTGGAAGGAAATACCAGCCAGCCAAAGAGGCAGCAACCCAGCCCTTCCCCTCAGGGCCCCTCAGCTCACCACCTGCAGGAATCCACCTCCCCAGTCCTGCTCTCACGGGGAGGCACGCGCCTCTCCTGGCCTGACCTGGGGCTGGGAGGGCTTCTTGCGAGGGCAGGTGCACCGGGCTGGCTTGGCCTGGCTCTGAGGAGGTAGTCCCCTCCCTCTCCCCGACTCAAGTCAGCTGTGGCTTATACACCTCATGCAAAGAAGCCGGAAGGTCACTGGGGTTGTCAGGGCTTGAGCTGGCCAGCTGGGTGCCTCCTGCGTGCACCCCCACCCGCTCCACACCCAAGTGAAATCAGCACAGAGGGAGTCCAGAGCTGCCCTGAGCACTGGGTGCTGGGGGACAGGGGCTGGAGTGGGGCTCCGTGGAGTGCTGTGCACACCTGGGAGAGGCGCTGCTGCTCTGAGGTCTCCAGGAGACACAGCAGGAAGCCGAGGTCCTGGGCATCCGTCTCTGCCAGGCACTGCAGATCGCGCGCAGCAGCTGGCATATCTCCCTTCTTGAGCCTGAGCAGGCCCCGCCGGGCCTGGGCTGCCTCCGACTGCAGTGTGGGGTCCAGGATTTTTTGCAGGCGGGTGCCAGCCTCCTCATAGCGGCCTGTCAGGGATTCAGGAAGGAAGGGTCAGGGTGGGGCTGGGGTTGGGGGCAGGGAGGTGGGACTCACCGCCGCTGCTCTGGGAAGCCAGCCAGAGAAGCCGGCCGCAGCCCTTGCTCTGCATTGGCTTGGGGAGCAGCACGCGGATGGAGGGCTCAGCCCCGGGAGGAGGAACCCAGAGCAGAGGGACATGGTGAAACCATGCCGGTCACATGGACTCGCCTGCTACCAGTAATCCCACCTGGGTTGGTCACTAGAGTCCGTGACCCCATGGCTGGGCAGCACGGTCTGAGCCCCTCACTGGAGTCACCACAAAGGTCTGCTTTCTCCCAGGCCCCTGCGAGCAGGGCAACATGGGGTGGGAGCAGCTCCCTACCCCCTGAAGGCCTTGGTGAGGACACCTCACAGGCCTGGAAGCGAGGATGACAGGCCAGGGAAATGCAGGCTGCACAGAGTGCTTCCCTTTCAAGTTAGTGCTGCAACATGGTCAGGGTTTTGCAGGAAAGGCTGACGTTGTGTCACACAGGAGCTTAAGATAATCTCGCTGGAACGGGGCCTGGGGCCCGGTCAATATCTGCTGAATAAGCTCTCGAGTTACTGAGGAAGCCTGAATGTTGGAGCCTTGTCTGAAGCCCCAAATCACTCCTTTGTTTCTCC
This sequence comes from Hipposideros armiger, assembly GCF_001890085.2. Classification (NCBI taxonomy): domain Eukaryota; kingdom Metazoa; phylum Chordata; class Mammalia; order Chiroptera; family Hipposideridae; genus Hipposideros; species Hipposideros armiger. The sequence continues at coordinate 850,406 of NW_017731634.1, read as the reverse complement.
TCCCTACAGGCAAAGTCACATAGGTGACAGAGAGCCAGAGACACATACACGCCAGGCCCACGCTGGGACCAGGTCCCAGGAGCTAGGATTCAGGGTGGAAAGGACCTTAGAAGCCACCGAGTCCAGGACTTCATTCTCCAGTTTTACAGAAGAGACTCCAGGGGTGAGAGGAGCCGGGACAGACGCCACGCTGCCCACGCCCAGGCCCACGCATACCCACGGCAATGAGCACATCTGCCAGGAGGATGTGCCAGCTCAGCTGCCCGGCATTGATTTGGATCAGTGCCTCTCCCACGGCAAGGAGGCCCTGGACATCTCCGTCACTGAGGGGGGACCTGGTGTCTGGCCGCTGGCTCAGCAGGGCCCGGCAACGGGAGGACAGGCCCTGCGTGATGAGGGCCTGGGCCTCTGGCTTGAGAGAGCAGATCTCAGGGACTGCCGCACGTGGGTCGAGCTTCAGAGCCGAGAAGATGTCGTCCACAGCTTCCTGTAAAGAGACAGGGCAGGGTGGGTGGCAGAAGTCATCCCAGCTGGGTATTTGTCAAGCGTTTATCCTCCCAGTGTCTGGGTGTTGGGGACACCAGGAAGGGTAGACAGCCCAGTCCCTGCCCTCCCACAAATGGAGGGGGGGGTCAGCCAAAATGAGGGCCCACCTGGTGAGCGATACAGGACAGAGCAGGGGGACACTGTGGTACATGTGTCACAACTCTGGAAGGGACAGATGGTCTGGAACTAGAAGGTTTGCACTGATCAAGAATCCACAATGGCACAGAGGGAGGGACTGAGCTGGCACCTGCAGGGCAGCGAGCACGCGTGTGGGACAGCCGAGCTGAGTATGCAGCTTGGGGACAGGAGGCAGGGAGGGGTCCTGAGGCCCTGACTTGCTGTGGAAGCACAGGACAGCCTTGGAGGTCGGTGAGTCATGTGTATCTGACCTCAGACCTGGTCAGCAGTCGGGAACCATGAAGTCATCTCCAGGCCCATCTTCCTTGGTTTTCTAGTTGTCTTTTTATTTTATTTTATTTTTTTATGCCTTTGTTTCTCCCTTTCTACCTTCTTTTGGATCAACTGAATATTTTTAGTATTTTCTTTTAATCCCTCCATTGGCCTTTTAACTTTGCCTCTTTTTACTATTTTTTAGCAGTTGCCCTAAAAAAAGTTGCCCATGTATCTTTAACTTACCACAGTGTACGTAGAGTGAATAAAGTACCACTTCATGGAGGACATAAGAACCACACAGTACATGTCCCTCACCCCTGCCCTTTCTGAAATAGATAGCTTCATTCAAAAAAATTCAGACAAGGAATAAATGTATTCTTTTGTATTTAAGTATGCTCCTTATTTCTTCTAGCAGAGAATTTCCATCAGGTGTCAATTCTTTTCAACTTCATCTACTTTTGCATTTTTTTAAAAGACTTTTTTATTGGGGGATTGGGGGAGGAGAACAGACAAGTTGCTGTCCTTTTGTTCTTCAGTCTAGTTGTGGAGGATGTCGCTTCACTGGCCCATGTTGGTATTATCATTGTGTTCTTCCCGGCTGAGGCAGTCACTTGCTGGCCATTGGACGGCCGCTCATGCCGGCTGCCAGCCACTCACAGTAGCTCATGGCAGCCCACTGCAGGCTACACTGTCGCCGGTGACTCACGGCAGCCCAGCTCCAGGTTGAGCTGTTGTTCACCATCTTAGCTGTAGAGGGCGCAGCGTCACTGGTCCTCATGTGGGATCCGAACCTGGGCCCTGCTGCTCAGAGCTGGCGTCCCAAGCCAACTCCTAACCAACGTGCCACTCGGCCGGCCCTACTTTTGCGTTTTGTCTGCTGGCAATGAGTTTCCTCAGCTTTCATTTCCTTGAAAATGTCTTTAATTTCACTCTTATTTTTGAAGGGCATTTTAACTGGACAGAGAATTCTGGGTAATATATATTTTTTTCTTTTAGTCTTTAAAGATACTCTCCCCTCCCAGTCTTCTGGCTTCCATGGCTTCCGTGACAAGTCAGTTGTGTCGATTCTGCTGTGCTGGATGTGACATTCCTCTTTTCCTCCAGCTGCTTTTGCAACGTTCTCTGTACCTTCAGTTTTCAGAAATCTGACCAAGCTGTGCCTAGTGTGGCTCGCTTCGTGGTCATCACATATCAGTACGCATGGATGTGAAGAAACAATGGTGGAGAGCTTCCCAAGAAGCTCAGCAGCCCCAAAGATGACAAATGTGAAGAGAACCACAGCTGGGCACATGTTGGTTATAAACGTATGTCTCCCATTCTTTCTCCTCTGGGACTCCAGTTATACATACGCCGGACTGCCTGGAGTTGTCCCAGAGGTCACTGATGCTCTCATTTAAAAAAAAAAATCCCTTTCCCCCTCTGTTCTTCAGACTGGGTAATTTATATTGGTTCATCCTCAATTTCACTGACCCTTTCTTGGGCAATTTCCAATCAGCTGTTTAGCCCGTCAGTACATTTAAAGTTTTAGATATTATACTTTTCGGTTCCAGAATTTCTATTTGCTTCTTCTTTACAGTTTCCATTTCTCTGCTAGGATTCCCCATCTGTTCACTCATTAGGACATGTTTTTCCTTTAAGTCCTTCGCATGTTTATAATTGCTGCTTTAACACTTTTGCTAAGTCCAATACCTGAGCCACCTCAAGGTCTGTACAGAGTGCTTATTTTCCTGACTATTGGTCACATTTTCCTGGTTCTTTGTGTGTCTTGCAGTTTGAGTTGTGCTGGGCTTTATGGCTGGTATGTTGTGGAGAGTGGATGACGTCACTGCCTTGTAAAGGGTGTTCAATTTTGTTCTGGTGGGCAGTCAGATCACCGGTGGATCATTTTGGTCTTTCCAGACTTGGTTTTGTTCCTTGTGGGGGCAGGTCCATTTCAGTTTTGAACTTAGTCCCAGGGATGACCTTTAGTTTAGGGTGTGGCCTTTACTTTACTTAGGGCGTGGTCTCCACTGACTGCCCAAGGTGAGAAAGGTCTCTGCTCTGGCTGAGTCAGAGCTCCGACATCTCCCAGCCCTGCCTGACCCTGGGGTCGCCATTCAGCTGTCAGCCCCAGCACAGGTGAGCTCTGCTATCCCCTGCGTCTTGCCCTTACATGCAGCCCAGCCCTCAGACAAGGATGGATCCACTGGGAATCCCATGAGGACGTCCCTCCTGCGAGCGGTCCCCTCTTCTCCTTTGCCCTTCCTTGCAATTCCAGCCACCTCAGCGGCCTGGGGCTCATCTCTGCCCCCTCCGCTCAGCAAGCCCACCTCCTTGTGCAGTGGTGACAGGAAAGGCTCCCAGGCAGAAAGGCAGGTTAGCGTGGGGCTCACCTCATGTGGTTTCCCTTCTTTTAGGGGTCACAGCTCCCCACTGCCTGCTGCCTAAGGCCTGAAGACAGTTGTCACATATTTCATCCAGCTATTTTGTTTCCAGCAGCCCAATACCAGTTGCTCCCTCCAGGACAGGTGTCCAGATGCATTTCAAGTCTGGGATGAGTTCTCCTGGAGCAGGTGTGTGGGATGCTGGTCTTGGAGACACAGAGCCCTGAGGTGGGCGGCTGGATGGACAGTCCTCTCTGATCTTCCTACACCATGTCCATAGTGCTGGCCACTGGTAACCCTGGATTGGCTGGTCACCTTTGCAGGGAAAAAGCCCAATTCTGTGCTGGTTCATTGGAGTCCCAGCTGTCATGTACATTACAGGTGAGACACCAAGCTGAGTGTCTGGCAACATTGATCAGGAGGAGGAAGGTCACATGTTTGAAGGGGTTGGGGTTGGCCCTGTGCCCACCCTCACCCCCACGTCCCTTCCCTGCCACACATCCTGCTGCTCTGCATAGAGTGGGAGGGGAGACGTTTCTGAGGCACCTCTCGGAGGTGCTGCTGGCATGTTGAGGGCACCCAGGGCCGGGTTTCTAAGGACTCCCCTGCAGCAGGGGCCCTCCTGGCCGAATCCCTTCTCTGTGTAATGAGCTTGTCCCTGCAAGCCACAGAGGCTTGCCCGGCCCAGGAAGAGGTGTGCAGAGGGCTGGGTTCCAACCACAAGTGCGCCCAGGCTGGGACAGGCGTCAGGCTGCCAGCGCCCTTGGGGGAAACACAGACGTCCTGCTGGCAGGAGCACTGCTTCAAGAAGCTCTCGTGTCAGTGGCAGCTTGCATTGTTTACTTTGCCTCCCAGGACTCCAGCCCTTAAGCAAATTAAAGAACCTGGTAGGCAGGTTGCCCCTGGGTTGCTCTTTTACCCAGCAAAGCATCAGGCAGGCAGCCAATTTCAGTCACTTGTCATTGTGACATTGCTCTTGGCTGAGAAGTGCCCTTGTCCGTGCTGTTCAGCTGTGGCTGCCTCTGGGCACATCTTCTCTGTGCTAAGTACCTGCCCTGGGCCTGGCAGTGGACCTCTCCTGCCCTGCCCCTGCACAGTGACCATCTGAATCCACAGGCTCTGTGCAGACAGCTCAGGGAGGCACCCAAAACGGCAGCCGGGGTCTCATTATTTTAAGCCGGGGTGCCCCTGCTAGCCTTGAGGATTTGCACATCCATCCATGCTGACCAAGGCTGGGAGGCACAGGGACTCTTCGGATGAAAGGAAAAGACTCCCCAAAGCCAGGGATGTGACGAAGAGGCTCCTGTGAGCTCCAGGGCAGGTGGGGTTTTGATGGGTGTCTCACAGTCAGGACAGCCTGCCCCTGCCTGTTCTGTCCTCAGGGGGTTAGAAGGAAGGCAGCACCTCCCCCAAAGCATGCCCAGCCCACCTGCCCAGTCCTGGGGTGGGGGGACCATACCTCCTGCTGGTCCAGGGCCAGGCGCAGCAGTGCCCGTCCACACAGGGCCTGCACGTTCCCCGGCTCGGCCCGCAGCACAGAGTTGAAGTCGAATATGGCTGTCTTTTTCTGGCCCAGGAGCCCGTAGCAGCGGGCACGTGCGAGCAGGGACTCGCTTGCCTGACTCCCTGGAGGAAGGGGTGTCTGGTGTCAGGACCGTTTGCTGACTCCGGATGGGTACCATCCAGCATTCACTGTGCCCTTCCTGGTGCCTGGTGGTGGGGAGAACCAGAGGGTGCACGGGCTCTGGGGCCAGCTCAGGAAGCTCGCAGACCACTCACAGGCACCAAGACACAGTGAGGGCAGCCCAGGTTGACCTGGGGCACTGGCAGCCCAACTAGGAGGGGTGGCATCTGGGAGGGCTGGTAGACAGTCAGAGGGGGCTTCCAGGTGGAGGGGGCAGTGCAGCTGCATCTGAGGCGAGGGGCTAGGGGGAGAAAGGGTCCTCAGGGCTGGGCATGGAATGGCCGCAAGCATGAAGGTGCCAGGAGGGCAGGAAGGAGCCCTCTGAATTCTAGGCACAGGATGTCCCTCCCAGAGAGGTTGATTCCACCGTGCTCCTTCCAGGAGTGTGTCCAGTGATGGACACAGGGCACCATGCTTTGGGCTCTGCAGGACTTTGGGTGTTGTGTCCCCTTCCCGGCTGACGTGTGCGGGGTGTGAACTCTGCTCCAGGAACCGACCTGGTTATCTGAAAACTAGCTCCCTGGATCCTCACTCCCCACCCCACATGGCGTCTCCGTCACCCCACTTGGAGGAGAGGGGAGAGAGGGGGTGCTCAGTAAGTGCAGAGCCAGAAGTCCATCAGCATTCGGATCCTAAGTCCATACTTTGACTCACACACACCCCAGGAGCCTGCCGTGCATACTTGGGAACGTCCCTTCAGGTCACTTTGCGATGCTCTGGCCAGGCCTCTGGCTGGCACCCAGGGTGGGGCCAGCAGGTTGGCTGGGTGAGCGGAAGGCCAGGCGTACACATACACACAACAGCGAGACGACCTCATTTTTGCCAGGAAGTGCTTGGGAGCTGGGCCCCTCACCTCCCCGGTTGGAGGGAGAGGAGCTGAGCTGGGCAAAGGGCCTCCGCTGGCCCTCCTACCCTCAGGGCCCAGGATGTGGAAAGGCGCAGCCCAAGTCCCCGCAGGTGCAGCCCCTCTCCCAGGCTGTAGCATGCTCACCTGGATTGCCAGGGCCTGGGTGCAAGTTGCCCTCAGCGAGTGGCCCATGCCCTGTCCACCCAATGGATGTTCCCGGGTGTGCACACGCCCTGGAGCCCTCCACCCGAGGGTGTGCCCGGACTCCCTGATCCCCTACGCCCAGCATGGCAGAGGCTACCCATGTCCCCGTGTATCTGGCACAGAATGGGAGCCCTGTGGGCGGGCAGGCAGCTCCTACCCGCAGCGAAGATGGCCAGGGAGAGGTAGGCGATGGCTTCCCTGGTGTGGGCCTCGCCCTCGGCCCCGCCTTGCCGCGCCCGCAGGATGGCCAGGGCCCGCGTATGGCAGTGGCACCGCAGCAGCTGCCGGTCCTCGTTGCGGAAGACATCCAGGGTGGGCTGGAGACAGGCTGTGTCCCCAGACTGGACCACCTTCTTCACCAGCTGCAGGGGCAGGAAAGTCACCACAGTTTCTCCTGTGCCTCACGTGCAGCCCATTCCACTCCCATGCTCCTTGGGGGACACGGCTCAGAGGGGCGTGGCTCAGAAGGCTTTGGCCCGCGGAGGCGTGGCCCACAGGGGCGTGGCCTTGGGGGCGTGGCTCATGAAGACAGTGCACTGGGACTGCGCGTCCCCAGCGTGGAGCACAGGGAAGACTGGGGTCCGGGAGGTGTGAGTGCTCCCCCTGGCCTGCTCCTCTCTACTTCGTGGTGTGGGGTTTGGGGTCCTAGTGTCCCTGAGCCTTGTCTCCTTCTCTGTGACATGGAGGTGGAGATCTCGATCCATGATCCAAATGAGAACAGCCGGTCCAAATGAGAACAGCGAGGAAAGGAGACTTCCAAATCATAAAGTGACAGAGGGCACCAGGAGTCAGAAAGCGCTGAGCAAATGCCCTGAGACAGTGCCCGCGTGGGTGGAGTGAGCCCCAGAATGGACATGACCTTGGCACTCAGAGAGGCTCCACCCCAAAGAGACCCGATGTTGCCCCTGCTGGCCACTCGCCGACGACACAGGTCCCAAAGCACCCTTCCCCCGCACCTGTAAGGCCCAGTGCAGGGAGACCAGACACCCAAGCCAGGCTAGAGGACAAGGAGGACGCTGACGGTCCACACAGTGCCTGCCCCACAGCCCCTCGTCGTCTCCCCCGCAACCCTCCCAACCTTCCCCCCTCCCCCGCACGTAACCTTTTGACCCTGTTCCAACAGGAAGCCTTATAACACCTGAGGGAGGTGTTCTGCTTTTCCTGGGAGCAGAGGAGTCTTGGAAGGGGGCGAGGCAAGCAGGTGCTGAGGGTCTGGGGGCCCCTCCACCGTTCCCCATCCCCGGGGCAGGGTCACATCCATGCTGAGTTTACATGGGAAATTTGGGACAAAGCTCGGCCTACACTCAATCCTTGGCCCTTTTTTTTTTCATAACACAACAAAAGCAAATCTGGAGCGCCTACTGTATGCTGGGGCCTGCTGGGCCCTGGGGCACTTGCTCCGGCTCATTCCTATGACAACTGGCAAGACCAGGGTGCATATGAGGAACCTGAGAGGTGAGGGGCCTGCCAGAGGTGGCAGAGCTGGGGCCGGGACAAGCTGTGCCTGCTTCAGAGTCCGGGTGTGGGGAGCAGAGTGAGGGGCCATGAGGCCTGGTGCTCTCTGCAGAGCTGGGCCCCATTTCTGCGTGGCCTGCTGTGGCCCAGCAACCTCACCTGGTTGGCGTCGTAGAAGAAGCCCCTTCGAAGCTGCAGCAGCGCCAGTCGTGCAAGCACAGGGGCTGCCTGGGGCCTCTGGGACAGGGCCACCAGCAGCGCCTTGTGGGCCTCATCCAGGCGGCCCAGGCGGTACAGGGCGTCGGCCACCAGGAGGCGGGGAGCCTCATCCTCTGCGTCCAGCTCCATCAGGAGCGTGGCCAGCTGGTACACACCTTGGGCGTCCCTGTGGAGAGAGCACTGGGGGAGTGCCAGCCACAGGCAAGTCCTGTCCGGGCGCCTGGCCCAGGCAGCTCCCTTCCTGCTGGACTGCAGAGACCCGGGTGCTGTGGGAGGACCCTCGGCCCTCACCCCCTTTCGGTGCTGTGGGAGGACCCTCGGCCCTCACCCCCTTTCTGTGTCCCACCACCCTGTGGGGCAGCTGTGTGCCTACCCTGGGCCAACCCTGCCTTAGTCCCCTTTTCTGCAGAGACAGGATAAGAATATGGGCTTGTTGTAGGCAGAGTGAGGGAACATGGCCGCCTGTTAGGCTGCTGGTGTCCTGGGAATGGGAGTGAACTCCCACTGGGGGAAGGCGCCAATTCTTAGAGAGAACAAACATAAAGGGCCCCAACCACATGCGAAAGTTTCTCCTCACCGGCAAATCAAAGCAATGCATATCAAGCAACCGGGACAGAGGGAGTGTGTGTGTGAGAGGATGTGTGTGGTGACATTCCCCCCACCCCACCCAGAAAGCCTCCAGCTCAGGGAAGAGCTTTGCCACCTCTGGACAATCAGAGGGGTGCACATGAGAGGGGCTGCCACTGGGCTGGCAATCAGTTTGCAAAGGAACCTCAGGGCTGGGTGTGGGTCACATGGGCAGGCGGGCAGCACCCAAAGTCAAGGACCTGGCAGGGGCCACGCTCCCTGACCCGGGACGCCTCCTCTGGCTCCATCTTACGGGACGTTTCCCGGGGTTGGTTATAGCTAAGAGCAGCTCTGGCTGCCGGTGCGGTTACCGCATGGCCTCTGGGGCTGCTGGAAACATATCTGGCGGCAAAGGAGAGTCTCGTGACCTGCTGAGTGACAAGGTGGGATAGCAATGCATCCGCAGCACAATTCGGTCTGTGAACCAACGAGCAGGGATGCTAACCGTGGGATGATGGGCTTCATTTTTCATTTCCCGTTTGAGTTTCGAATTTTCTGTAAGTCAGCCCTTAACGCATCGGTGGTGGGGCCTGAGGTCTGGGCCCCTGCACTAAACCTGCCACCCATCATTTAGGGAAATCACCCAGCTGCTCCCTGCCTCAGTTTACCCATCTGTAAGTCAGGAAGAGACACACCCTGGCTACCTGGCAGGAGCCCAGAACGAAGCAGCCCCAGGTGAGCGCGGGGCTAGTTTTTACCCTTCCTGCGCAGCGGGGCCGTCCATCTCCGCGGCCTTACTCCGGCGGCCCTGCGCGCCCTTGGATCCCGGGTCGGGCTTCCGCTGCAGCATCCTGCGGCCCTCCTCCCGCAGCACCGTCAGCAGCAGCCCCCGCTGGTTCCAGGGCACGTAGGCCTTGGCGACGAGCAGAGCCTCATCCGGCCGCAGCCGGCAGGCGGTGACATAGTCCAGCGCGCCCAGAAACGTGCTGCCCGCCAGCACTCGCAGCAGCCCGCGGCCGCACAGTGCACGCACACAGCCGCTCGTGTGCGGCGGCCCCTGCTCCACCACCGCCTGGAAGTCCTCCCGGGCGCGTAGCGCGTCGCCGACGTGCAGCGCGCAGAAGCCGCGGAGCGCCAACAGGGGAGCGCGGTTGCCGGCACGGTCCCTGGATTTCGAGGGCTGCAGCAGGCGCTCACACAGCGCCAGGGCGCCCGCTGCGTTCCCGGCCAACAGCAGGCACTCGGCCAGGCGGGTGCCCAGTGCCGGACGCGCCCTGGGCGGTGCCACACGCAGCAGAACACGGAGCGCGCGGGTCACCGGGGCCAGCAGCTCGCGGCCCGAGTCCTCCCGAAGCTCGGGGCGACTCCGCACGGCCTCCTGGAAGTGGGCAAAACCCACGTCCGCGGCCTCCTGTGCCTGAATCCGCACCCGCTCCCGGTCCCCAGCAGAGAGCAGAGCCTCGAACTGCCTCCGCGCCCCTGACGGGCTCTCACGGAAGGCCTGGTGCAGGTCCCCAAGCAGGTCCTGGGCCCCGCTGTCCAGGAAGAAGGCTGCGGCTGCGCGGGTGACCAGCAGGGCGGCCAGACGCTCACCTGGGGGAGAGAACAAGGGCGTTGGTCCTGCCTGTCCAGCCAGTCCTACCCGGGTGCCACCTCTAGCCCCCCAACTGTCCAATTTTGGACCCTCTGGAGCACGACCGCTCAGGGCATCTCTCGCTATCCCAGGACGTGGCACCACCAGGATGAGAGAAGCAGGAGGGACAACAGGGGCGGCAGCTGCCCTGACTGCCTGCACAGCAGTTCTCTCAGCGCGGGCGGGTTCAGCCAACACAGACATTTAGTCACAACGCCTCTTCCTCCCCCTCCACCTGTTAGGGATGGATTTTAGGATTGCGTTTCCTGCCCTGAGACGAGCCCTAGGACAGAGCTGAGGTCTGACCCCGTGACCTTGGTAGGGACTGGTGGTCACTGCAGCATTTCTGTTTCTTGCCTCCTTTGGGCCACACTGGGACACACCACTTCTCTTCTCTGAAACAGAGATGGCTCTCCCCCGTCAGGGCCAGGAAAGAGGCCGCTTACAGAGTGGGAGATCGGGTGACTCAGTCTTCTGTGCCTCGGTTTCCTCTTTTGCTTTATAATGGGATGACATGGTCTTGACTCACTGGGCTGCGAGGGTTCAATGGATTAATGCATGTCCAGTGCCCGGAACAGGGTCTGGTGGGCAGGATCACTCGGTGAGGTTTCACATCAGCAACAGCGTCACCTCCACTAGCGGCAAACTTTAACTCTGAACACCTTAAACGCGCTTGGGTGATCTGGGGCTTTCTGATTGGTGAAGAAAGCTGATCCGCCCCATCCCCAACAGGGCTCCTGGCAGGTGCACGCTACTGAGAGAATCCTAGGAAACAGTGCCGGCAGGAGCTCAAGGTGATGGGCCTCCCCCCTTATATTACAGGCTGGAAAGTGTTGGCGGGAAGAGGACATTTTCCGAGCCCTGGCGAGTCTGGATCTTAGGCTCTGAACCTCCGCTTTAGTGCTTTTTGCACAGCCCTTCAGAATTCTCAGAGCTTTTCCTTAAAACCTAACGTAGTCACCATGGCAATAACCCTTTCCATTGAGACAGGAGAGGGCAAAGCACCTTCACTTCTGCGTGGAAGCAGAACTGCCACCACCCTGCCCTGCTGCCATTGTGGGAAATGTCACATCACAGTTCAGAGCCAAGTGAAAAAAGCATCTTGCACCCTGAGGTCAACCAACCAACGAAGCTACCAGCAGCAGGGTCACCCTGTCTAGTCCTGGTGGCCAAAGTAAGAGAAACCTTGAGCCTTTCCTGTCAGTTACTAGGTCCTGATAACACAACTCGATCCTCAATTTGTGCAATAGTTCATGGAGCCCTTGAAGTCTGGGGGGCGGTTATTTCTTTACACATGTGTGTTCTCTGCTCTGCTTCTGAGCCTCTGCTTCCACACGTTAGATGACTAGGGATTGTCCCACAGGGCTCGTCGGTTCTTCATATCGGACAATTTCTCTTCTACCTTCAAGTTCACTGATTCTCCTGCTATCTCCAATATGAATTTTTCATTCCAGATTTTCAATTCCAGAATTTTCATTTTTAATGGTTTCTATTTACCTGCTGAGATTGCAGATCTGTTCATGCATTATGACCATATTTTCCTTTAGTCCTGAGTATATTTTGAATAGTTCCTTTAAAGTCCTTAGTATGCTGATTTCAGCACCTGGAGTATCTCAAGGTCAATTTCCGTGGACTCCCTTTTCTCCTGACTGTGGCTCGCATTGTATTTTTCTGTTTCTTTGCATGTCTAGTCACTTTTTATTGTGCGCTAGACATCTAGTGGATGCTTTGTAGAGACTCTGGATTCAGTTAAGCTCCTCTGAAGAACACATCCTTTTATGTTAGTAGGCAGTTAAGTTGGATAGAATCAAACCCCATATTCTGTCTCTTTGGTGGGCAGCCGTTGAAATCTCCTCTTAGTTCTTGGACCTTCCAAAGGCTGCTTTTTCAGGCCACCCAGGCTCTCCCACATATGTATATTTTGGTGGTCAGCTGAGGATTTGAATAGATTTAATATACAGATTTTGGGTCTCACCCCCTCTGTGGCTTCCTCCTTTGCAGTACTTCCTTCCTAACCTTCCAGCCCCTATTGTTTTCAGCCCTGAACTCTGTCCTGTGACATTTCAAGCCAGTAAAACTGTGGCTTTCTGTTTCACGTGATTAAAACCTGGATTGAGGAGTTTCTTCAGGCAAAAAGCTGCAAGCATGGACTCTCACCTGGCAGTCCTCAGCTTTCACCCCCCAGTTTCTGCCTGCATTTGTGCACTGTTCTGTACAGGCAAATGGTTGCCTTTTATGTTTTATCTAAATTTTATCATTGCTATCTCTGAGATACATAGTCTAGTCAAGCTAATCACCATTACTAAAAGCCAGACTCTCCTATTGTTAGACTTAAAAATTTTGGCAGTCTGGGGGATATAAAATGCTATCCCATTGTTATTTTAATTTTTGTTTTCCTGATTACAAATGAGGTTCATTTATTTAAAAATACTCCCCCCCCAACCTGATGGGTATCTCGTTTTAATTCACATTTGTATCATTACTATGATGTTGGACATTTTCCACATGTTTATAGCCATCTGTACTTTCTCTTTTGGGAAATGCTTTTGCCAATTCTAGTACCAGATTTTTTTCGTTATTGATATGTAGGAATTCCTCAAATACTCTGGGTACTAATTTTTTGCCCATTGTATATTTTGCAAACATTCTCTGTTGTGGGTTGTCCTTTTATTTTCTATAGTTATGGGCAAACAGAAGTTGAAAATTTTTAATTTAATCAAAAGTATCACATTTTCCTTTATTCTTTCCAGTTTTTATATCTTAAGAAGCCCAGCTGGTCACAGAAGTCTTAATGATAATCCTCTTATATTTAGCTATTGACATAGTCCCTTGGACTTTAGTTTTCTGCATGGTTTGAAGTAGATAATCAGCACCACCCGTTGGATAGTGGTCCCCGTCTTTCCCTATAGAATTGCAACGCTCACTCTTATATTGTATATTAAGTTCCAGATATATGTGGCTCTGTTTCTGGCCTAATTTGTTTTATTGGTCTTTCTATCTATCCCTTAGCTCAGTAACCTTCTGTGTTTGTTACTATAGCTTTGCATTAACTGGTGGAGCAAATCTTTACACCACCGCCACCTTCCTCTCCATCTTCTCCCTTCCTCTCCCTCCCCCTCCGTGTCCTTCTTCCTTGCCTTGTCTATCATTGGTCTTTTGCTCTTCTGTCACATCATCAAATCTTTCTAATGATAGACATTGCATCTCTCTCCTTATATAGGTATTCTTTATTATCTTTTAATAAAGTTTTACAATTTTCTCCTTAAAGTCACATGACTCTGAAATAAATTATTTTCTGTTGCTACAGTAAGAATATTTTTAAACCACAAAGTTTCTATTTGTTGCTGGTGTCTATAAATATAAATGCTTTTTGTATATCCAGTTAAATTCTGTTCCTATGTTTAATACATTTTTGTTGTTTTTCTTTTTTGGGGGGCGGTTTCTACATAGCTAATCATATTGTCTGGAATAGTGATAACTTTGTTTCTTCCCTCTAGTGTTACATGTCTTTCCCCCTCCTTATTGTATTGCATTGGCTAGGCTCTCTAGTATGATGATGGATAACTAGGAGAGTGGGCGGCCACTTCCTTCTTGATTTTAAATGGAAGGCTTCTAAAATACCACTGTCAAGTATGATATTTTTGGTGGGTTTTTGATAGGTATTATCTTTCTGCATAGTTCTTTTTTTTTAAAGATGTTATTGGGGGAATTGGAGGAGGAAACAGCATTGGGGAATTGGGGAAGGGGAACAGACAAGTTGCTGTCCTTTTGTTCTTCAGTCTAGTTGTGGAGGACGTTGCTTCACTGGCCCAAGTTGGCACCATCATTGCGCTCTTCCCGGGTGAGGCAGATCGGTTGCCAGCCATTGGACGGCTGCTCACAGCAGCCCACTGCAGCCCCACTGCAGCCTATGCCGTCGCTGGTGACTCACGGCAGCCCAGCTCCAGGTCGAGCTGTTGTTCACCATCTTAGCTGTAGAGGGTGCAGAGTCACTGCTCATGTGGGATCCGAACCGGCAGCCCTACTGCTCAGAGCTTGTGCTCCCAAGCCAACTCTTAACCAATGAGCCACTCGGCCAGCCCTCTGCATAGTTCTTAATGAAGAACTTTGAATACATGGGAAATGGTTGCCCCTGGTGCTTTGGGAAGATAAGTGCTCAGGGAACCATGGCATGTGGATGATTCCACGCCGGGAGGTTTGGTAAAGCTCTTATTCTGTATCTTGTCCTCATGCAGCGAGTGTCCCTGTGTGTCTACTTACTAAGAATGGCACAGCACTTTCTGAATTATGGAAGGGCTGTTCAGTGTTTCCAAAGACTTTTGATAAATAACCTTGAGATTAAAATACATTTGTTATGGGAACTACATTTATAAAAAGTTTGTGATAGGAAATGTATTTGTTTACATCTTAAGCCATGCTGTGCTGCTGGTGGTGATAAGGTGACTCCCTGTGACACAGATGACTTAGGTTTAATTGACACAGTGATTCTTAGGGAAGATGCTCTTGTTCAGTTCAGAGCCAAGGCTGGACAAACAAGCTTCCTGAGGGGAGTGGGAAAGGGGTCGGGGGGTGGGGGCGAGGCAGAGTTTTCCTAGCACACTTGTCCCCTGAGGCTGTAGCCCTTTGGAGATCTTGGATTTCTGCAGGGTCTCTACTGGCCATTGAAGTGGAAGGCCCCTGTACCTTGGGAGCTGCTGACTGTCCCCAGCCTGCATGACATTGGCCACTGCTCACCACTGCTCAGCCACTGCATGCTTGTGCTTTGGGCACGCAGGGTCCCCTAGTTTCTCATAAGCTCAGTATTCTTTGTGGCTCTGTTGAACATTTGTATACCTTTTACAGTGGGAGGATGTCAGGGTATCTGGTCTAGCAGATTTCCAAACAAATTTGCCCACTCACTTTTCAGTTTTCTCTGTCTGGTCCCCCTCCCACACTGGGGTCACCATAACCTCCCTGCAGCACACTTAACAGACGTTTTCTGTCCTCTCTTCATGAACACCACAGTGGCAGCTGTCAGTGCAGCGCACACCTCAGTGTCTACAAACACCCTCGGTGTCTGGCCCTCACCATCACCCTGCAGACCTCTCAGCTCCCTTCTTCTCATTGTCCTCCTGTCCTCTTTGCTGGGTCTTTTTTTGTGGGGCATTATGGTAGATGGTTAGGAGCACCCTGGGGGTCAAATTTCAGCTAGAAACACTCTGGGAGCCCCTGGCAGTGCCCTTGGGCACTGGGGTTGTGGTTGCGCCCATCACCAAAGGGGGCTGAGCGAATTCACTGAAAATGTGTATCAAACCCTGAAAATGGGATTCACCCTAGTGTTCAATAGTGGCCAGTAACATGCCATTCCCCACCTCTGGGTGTCCGGCCGCCCCACCCGCTCCTCCCTGCTCGCTCCCTGTCTAGACCCTGAACTTTAAATCCCTTCTTCATGTCGACTCGTCCAAAACCACTTCTTCAAACCAAGTCCCCTCTCATCTCAAAGCTCATGTGTTCAGCTGCCTAGTGACGTATCCGCTTGATTGGCTTAAGGGACATTTTTTGAATACTTAGTGGTGACACAATTAAAGGGTTTTGATACACATTTTCATTGGATCTGCCCAGCAACCCTCAGAGGTGGGTGCAGCCACCATCTCTCGTGCACACGGGGAGGCCCCATGGAGAGGCCATGCAGTTGGTGGGGAGCTCAGACTGCTCATGGTGGCGGCAATATGGCTCCTGACCCCCGCTCCACTGCCTAGCCCCCACAGAAGGAGGACCCGACAAAGGAGCAGTAGCTCAAATGGGGTGTGTGTAAAACCCCTGACACCCCCTTTCTGGTCTGCTCCTCCCCTGCCCACTGCCATTCAATTGCTGAAGGCGAATTCTTAAAATCATTCTTGACCTTTCTCAGCACCCCTCTCTCCACCATTAATACCCAGCACAATCTTATCATTTCTATTGGGTTGTCGGAAAAGCCATGACGTGTTTTTGCAACGAAAGACAGAAAAAATACGTCATGACTTTTCCGCCAACCCAATAATTCAGTGATAGCTCAGAGCCATCACCTCTCTTCAACTCTGATCTGAGCATCCGCAATCTCTTGCCTTCTAGCCTCCCTGCCCAGACCCCCTCCCGGCCCGGTACCCCTCCTGGCCCGGTCCCCCTCCTGGCTCCCAGCAGGTTTGGTTTTCACCCTGGCTCCCACAGCACATTCTGCACTCAGCAGCCAGAGGAAACTTGCCACATGCAACCCAGGGCACCTTACTTCATAGTTTAAAACTTTCTGTGGCTTCTTGCTGCTCTGAGGACAATCCAAAGTCCTTTTGAAGCCAGCAGGGCTTAGCTACAGCTACTGTCTTCAGGGCCTCCCCTCTGCCTCTGTCCCCTTCCTCCTGTCAGCCACCCCAGCTTCAAGTTCTTTCTTCCTTAGGGACCTGGCACACTCTGTTTCGCCGCCTGGCATCGGCTCAGATGACACCTCCGAGAAGCCTTCCCTGACCACCTGACTAGAGGAGCACCTCGCCTGTTCCATTTCCCAAAGCACGTATTTTGTTTGATTCTTTTCTTGGTTGCTCCGTTTGTAAGGGCAGGGGACTGTCCACCTTGTTGCTGTGGTGTCCTGGCCCCAGCACACCCCCAACTCCCACCATAACGAGGACTTAACCATGCTGTGAAGGAATGGCCCTTGGGGGATGTGATCGGCTCTCCTACCTTGGGGTCTGCTGCCCGTCGGGTCAGGCTCAAGGGCTCGGCTACATGCCGCCCGGCAGTCCTCATACCTGCCACCGCGGAGCAGAGCTTCGGGCGACAGGGCATCACTCCAGGTGCCCTCGGGGTCCAGGGCTGCCAGGAGTCTCTGGGAGTCGGTCTCCTGCCAGCTGGTGCTGTCCCCAGCCTGCTGGCTCCTTGAGATGTTGTCCTGGAGGGTGCTGACAAGCACGGGGAGGTAGGGCTGCTGGTGGGTGCGGACAAAGGCCACGGTCCGGTCAGCGCTCGAGGTGAAGGCCTGGACGTAGTCGGCCAGGCCAGCGTCCACCTGTGCCCCAGACAGGACCCAGGCCAGGGCGCGGGTCAGCCGCAGCTCCAGGCTTTGCTGGGTGTGAGCGTCTAGAAGGGCACTGCACCGCTGTGCCACTTCCCGGTGGCGCCCATGTGCCAGCAGTCCGGCCAGGGAGTGCAGGACCGCGGCCGGGTGGTCCGGGCAGAGGGTGGCCAGGAAGGCAGAAGCCAGGGTCCCAGTCAGGGAGACCACCGCCATGCCGTCCCAGTGGATGGCCGGGATCTGGCTGTCACCGCGGCACCAGGCCTCCAGGGTGGCCACCACGGGTGCCCCCCGTGCCTCGGCCAGGGCAGCTCGGACCCTCCGCACGGCTGAGGGGGCATGGCAGCTGAAGGCAGCCAGGTAGAAGGCGGTGGCCAGTGGGGGCTCCCCCAGGGCCAGGTGCTGGTCCCCCTCCCGGCAGAGGCAGGCCACAAGCTCCTGGGCCGACATCATGCCCGTGCTCCTGATGGGTCCATGTCCAGTCCTCACGGGCACCTGCATGGGGGTCGTGGTTACTGCAAAAGCGGTGGTCAGCCCGATGGCCTCGCCCTCCCCACTGAGACCTCAGGGTCAGCTCTGCGCCCAGCCGCTGAGTGAGAACAAGGTGCTGTTGCTCTGCAGGCGGTCTCCATGGGGCTGGGACCCTGCTCAGGAATCTACCATCTAGGGATACCTGACCCCTGAGCCCCACGTGGGGAGGATGGCCTGAGGGGCCAGGGACCCCAGTCCTTGCTCCACCTCCTGCGCCTCCGAGCACAGTGCCCCTCAGGAAGGCGGACCTTCCCTCCCGGATCAATCCGGTTCACAGGTGTTCGGCAGCCTTCTCAGCACTGATACTCCACACACCTGCCTGACCTCAGGTCACACCCCTGCCTACCTCTCACACCTGAGCAATGTGGGGTGGGGGTCAGGTGGTGAGGGGCGCTCTCTGGCTTTTGGGTGGAGAGCAATTTGGCCCAGGCCAGGGGTCACTTCTGAGGTCAGTTTGGGGACCAGCCCTGCCACGCACCTGTTTTCTTCCCAAACCTTCTGACCTGAAGAACTAACTACTCACAGCCCTTTCACTCTTCCTCCCAAAGTGCCTGCAGGCAGGCCCCCCACATAAGAAATGCTCTCTGACACACAGACCCACACTCCCGCATGCACACACACGGCACACATTCACATATGTGCACACATGCATGCGGCAGACACACATGTACACTCATGCATACGGCAGACACACATGTGCGCACACACCCTCACACTCGCCTGTGTCCAGCGCTCAGGGAAGGGAAAGGCGTGCGAGACCCACATTCACTGGCGCCCGGGGGAGGGGCCGTGGGCGCGGTTCCTCCTGAGGGTCCGCGGGTCCGCGGGTCCGCGGGCTGGGCTCCTGCTCGCCACACGGCCGCCGCCCGCACGGACCAGGGCGGCGGGAGCGTTTCCCAGGAGAGCGTCAACACCCCGCCGCCCGCTGCTCGGTGGCGCCCCCAGCGGCCGCGCCCTCGCCGCGGGCCCTGCCAGCCCCGCACCTCGGCCCCGCCTGGCTCCCTCGTCCGCCCTCCGCTCTCCCCGCGTCCCACGGGCGGGAGCTCGAGGCGGGGCGAGGAGGAGGAGGAGGCGAGAGCCGAGGGCAGCTTCGGATCAGGGGACCCGTTTTGCGGAGGGCTCGGGGTGCGGGGCCCCCGGGCACCAGATGGGAGCTGCCGGCGCTCGAGGGCCAGCCCTCAGCCGCAGCCTCACCACGCTCACAGCCCAGGAGGGGGCTCCGGAGGGGGCGCCCTGGCCCCTTCCACCTCCGGAACTCTGGCTGGCAGCTTCCCGCCCCTTTCTCCGCAGCCTGCACCCCCCCTCCTGCAGGTTGCTTCCAGGGAAACTGCCCCAGGCCTCCCTTTCCACCTGCGCCCCGGTGGGTTTTCCCACCGATCTTGGGTGCCCTCCCCACAGGCTGCTCCCCGGCGGGTCGGGCGGACGCGGACCCTCTGCACGTTCATCCCTTTCCCACCACCTGCCCCTCCTTAGACCTAGGCCCAGAAGGTGGCTCTAAGCGGTGACATAAGCCTGCCAGGTCAGGGTCACCTTGACTGTAGCACCAGGTGATATTTTAGGAACCCCCTCCCCCCACCCTCCAGCAGCAGGAAGGAAAGGCGACTGGGTATGAGACGCTGAGCCCGGCTAGCACAGGCCCCTGCCCTGGGGTGGGGCGCCCTGGGGAGGGGAGGGTAGTTGCAGGTCCCTGCAGAGAAGGTGCTGCTTTGGGCCCCTCCCAACTCAAAATGCCACAGTGCCCAGGTAGCAGGCAAGTCTCCGGTCCTCTGTGTGCCCCAGGGAACCAGGTGGGGTGCCTGCTGGGGTGTGGGTGGGTCCTGTGAGGCAGGGAGTGTGGGGGCACCAGGAGTGTGGGGTACTGTGTCTCCAATGTCTTTCCCAGGGTCTGGGCCTCCTGGGACGGGGCCTCCTGGCCGTTAGGGAGTCCGGGGTCAAGTTCTGCAGTGGGCAGGCAGGTGTGGTCAGCAGGGCCCCGTCTTCGGCCTGGCTTCTGGCCTGCTCTGCATCTGCTTGACCTTCACAAAGGCACAGCACCCAAGCGACGAGCGCAGTGGTGACAGTTTATTAAGAAATTTCCCATCGCTTTGATTATTTTCATGTTAATTACCCTAATTAGGCGAGAGCCATAATGCAGCAGGGCTGTCACAGGGGCTGCGGGACGGGCCCCGGGGCGAGGAGGTGGCCGAGCTGCCTGACATTCATTTCACATTAGCCCTGATGGGTCCCCCGAGTCTCTGCCCCGCACGGTGCCCGTGGACCTGCAGGCGCTGGCCAGATAAGCCTGGTGGGCTCGGCAGGTCACAAGCTGAGATTGCAGCCCCCCCCTGAGAGCAGCATACCTGAGGCAGGTGACCTCTGGGCTTCGTGCCATTGGGGGCGGGAGGGAGTGGTGGTCAGGATGTAGGACCACGAGTAGTTATAGAGCATGTGTGTCCCTTCAGGCCCTGGCTGATGACAAGTTTGGAAGGAGGCTGACTACCTCAGCTGCAGCGGGAGGGCTCCCCGTTTCTGACGGTGTCTGGTGGAAGTGATTCTGAGCACTTGCCCTTTGCGCTGCGGTGCCCATCAAAACCTCAGTGGGACAGCACAAATGGCATCTTTGTGGGAGTTTCATGGCTCACACACGGCTTTAGGGGCAAACAGACTTTCTCTGTGATGGAAGCATTAGGCTCCAACTGAACACACGTACGTGTATACTGTCACCCTGCTGTGCCAGGAACCCAGTAAAAACCAGCCTGGAGCCCAGGGCCAAGGTTGTCACCAAGCCCGACAAGAACACAGCCCTGAGGAATGTTCTGGCATCCCAGGGATGTCCTTCCTGCTCCTAGGGGCTGGCATTCTGCCTGCCAGTGGCCCCCGATTATGTGGTCAGACCTGGCTGGGTTTAGGGGGGGACAGGCTGCCACCACAAGTCTCCTGCAGGGACACACTGCACTCCCCGAATTGGCCATAAAATGGCCACCCTGAGGGATGTGGGCACGCGTCTTGCGGTCTCAGCTGGAGAACCAGGTCCCTGCTCCAGCAGTCGTCCTAGTCATGGTCCTGAATCTCGGATAAAGACCCGCCCGCCGGAGGGGGCACGCTAAGCACAGTACCCGGCTACCAGTGTTTCCTTAGGTGGGAGTGGAAGCACAGCAGGGAACACGGAAATGGAAGCAATTTATGAAAGTGGATGGTTGGTGATGGCCTTGCGGTGACCTTAGGTTTTTGTGGCTTTCCCTTGTGTGAGGCGGGGTGGGCAGGGCGCGTGTAGGTTCTGTCTGTAGATTCACAGAGGTCCCCTGCCTGGGATGAGGTGCTCGTGCAGAATCTTCACAGCCCCTCACGTGCTCCCCCAGGGGGACTAGACGCCGTCAGGTCGCAGAAGTCCACTTTACCCATCGCCTTTACAAGCAGGGGCGTTTTCCTTGCTTTGCCCACTGCCTGCCCTCCAGACACCTGAGAGCCCCCTGAGGTCAGGTGGGAGCCCAGCGCTGGGCCCAGAAATCAGGAAGTGGGTGCCAGGCCAGGTCCCTGCCTGTAGACCTGCTGTGGCCCCAGAAGGACCAGGGGCTCCCAGGCAACTCCTCCTCGTCCCAGAGGGAAGTCTGAGGTCTCCTGACACCTTGAGCCAATGCCAATGCCAGGGCCCAGGGCAGGGCTCCCAAGCGGGTGCCCTTCGCACGACCCCAGAGGCAATCTGGGTAGGCCTTGTACCCGCCCCTAGTGGTACAGAGTGGGGAAGGGCCCACCCAGCCCCCGGCCGGAGCTTACAGTGTCTCCCCGTGGGCTTCTCGGGGACACCCTCTCCTTCCCCTCTTCTCCAGGTACCCAACCCGGAAGGCAGGCTCATTTCATCTCAGCCAATCCCAATTAGAAAGCGGAACCCTTAACAACACCCCATGATGTACCCAAAACCCCAAAAAGATGACCTTGGGCTCTCTCAGGGGTGCTTCCTGCTCTCCCCTGCCAGGGGCAAGGTGCTGCTCTGGTCATTTCTCTGGGCTCAGCTCACACCACCCTGCACACCCCAGGGTGCTCTCTGAGGGTGTGAGAACTCACCCAGAGCCCCCAGCTGCAGGGCTTAGGACACCCCCATGGCTCTCAGGATCCCCTTGGCCCCAGGGGTGTGTGTGGGGCTTACCTGTGGCTGCAGTGGCCCGATACCTGGAGGGGTCCAGGCGACCAGGGTGGGTGGGACCTGGTCATGACCAGATGAAATTTCAGCCTCAGGTCCCCACTGCCAGATGGGCCCGATGGTGGGAGCCCAGTCTTTGGGAGTGAGGAGCGGGGAGGCCTCTCTCCTCGGGGGGCCTTCCTCCTGGCCCCTGACCACCCACAGGCCTGAACCTCCTCCTCACTGGCCTGGCAGAGCCAGCTGCCCTGGCAGCAGGTGGGTGGGAGGGGCCGCACCTGTCACAGGTGGTTCTCTCTTCTATCGCTGATCAATAATGCAGTGGAGGTGCAGCGTCCCCACCACACCCCTCACCCACCTGCCCACCTGTCGCTCTGGGCTGGTTTGGATCTCAATTACAGGGGTGGCGGTTTGCCGAGGGCCGCCTCTGCATTAGGGGTGCTATTGTGGGTAAAGCTCCTGTCTGGGGGATATTATAGGTTTGAGATATTACGTCCTAGTGCCGTGGAGGGGGCCCTTCTGTTTTTATCAGTCTTCTATGGCTCCCCTAAACGAACAGCTCCTGTTCATGGGACCTGCCCCCTGCCTTCTCCTGCCCGTCTCCCAGCACCCTGGCCACTCAGCACAGCCATACTGGCTCTCCTGCTGGCCTGACCTCACCTGTTCCCTGACAAGGCTGTTCCTGCCTCAGGGCCTTTGCACTGCCAGCCCATCCTCCCCCACACTTCCTCCTTCACTTCCTTCAGGTCTCTGCTAGAGGGACCTTTGCTGACCCCCCTCGTTTAAAATAGCTCCCCATTTCTCTCTGCCCCCTCGCCGCGGGCTCCATTATCCAGCACCGTTCACTTGTCTGTTGTCAGCTTTTCTTGTTGGGATGTTGTCTGTAAGAGGGTGGGGCAGGCACCCGGCAGGTGGGCGAGGCAGGAGGGAGGGAGAGAGTATGGTAGGAGTGAAGCCAGGCGGGGCCTCGGTGACCTCGGGGCTGCCGTCCAGGGAGGACCTGGGCTCCCCCAGAGGAAGCGGCCTCGATCGCAGATCTCCCCAAATTCAGCGCCTTTAACAGGTACCATCTGTCGTTGCTTTCAGAGCAAATTCTGAGGAGCCCTGAAAGCAGGAAGTTGGGGAAGTTCACTTCCCCCCAAAGCCGGCCTACTTTCTCCGCTGCCTTTTGCTCCCTCTGAAACTCGGTAACCAACAGGGGACGGGAGATTAATGGGCCGAACCACCGGCGGCCTTGTGTACAGAGCCTATATTGGTTTGCACTAACGAAGTTTATCAACCAGGCGCGGGATCATCAATCACACAGAAAAATAACACAGCGAAATGACTTTTCAAAATGTCGTTGGTATAATTATCATCTTGCCCATTACACTAAATGCCGCCATTTATATCTGCGATGCTTAAGTATGCAAACAGTAATTAACGTGGTAATGAACCGGGGGCCCCAGAGCCTCCCCTCCCAGAGCTAATTTGCATGTTAATTATCATTAGCGACCAGGGAAACAAGTTATAAACAGCCTAATTAGCAGCCAGATCATTTTTACAAGAAATTGTGTGCACTTTGACACATGAGCGAGTGTTAGATTAATGAAGTCAGGTGGCACTGCCCGTCCTGCGGGCGGGGTGCCCTCATGCGGAGGTCTCGGTGGCCTTGCTGGCCATGGTGGCATCAGCAGCTGGGTGCTGTTAGGGGTTGGCGTCATGGCTGGATGCAGCACACTCAGCGGGCGGTCGGGGTGGTGCCCGGAGAGAGTGGACGAGGCTGAAGTGTCCGGCGGCCCCTGGCACTGCCCAGGGCATGGGCCTCTCCCTCCTGCTCGGGCTTTGGTCTCAGGACGGACAGAAGGAGCCAGGACTCCGGGCTGGGCTGGGTGAGAGCACGGTGGGTGGGTGGCCCCTGTTAGAGGAAACATTCTGACACGAAAACAGGAAACACGTTTTTATTCCAGACTACTGCAGCAGGGGAGAGAGAGAACTCCATGAACCAGCACAGACAGGGGTTTGCAGCCCAGGAGCAGCGTGAGGGCATCAGCGGGAGGAAAATGGCATCGGGTGCAGGGATTCCTGCTGAAGGCAGGCCAGGGTGATCGGACATCAGCGGTGGGCACGGGGCGTTTGATCCACTACGAAGGCTGGGGAGCATCCCCGCTAACTGACTCAGCAGGACTCTTGCTACCACTGGACTCAGCAGGCTGGGGACAGGACCAAGGGCAGTGCCCAGGGGAGAAGGGGGCTTGAGGAGCCTGTTTAGTGTGGTGAAGAGCGCTTTGTCACCACGATGTCTGCATTCCCTGTTTTGCACCTGGCCCCTTACCTGGACCCATAGCTCCTCTGCCAAACTGGGTCTTGTTCCTCACAAGAGGTGACATTTACCTAGCTCCTATTAGGTGCCCTGTGCTGTGCTGGCTTCTCGTGCACAGAACAGCCCTGGGAGGGGATGACTGCGATCACCCTTCAGCACAGAGAGAGGAGGAACCTGCCCGGGAGCGCCATCACCTCTCTGACTTCCGACAGCCGTGTGTTTCTTGGTCACATGACATGAGGTCTGCAGGTTGGCTGCTGGTGGTGGAGGGCTGGAGACGGAAGGGCAGAGCTGGCCAACACCAGAGCGCAGCCAGCAACATGACTGCTCCCCTTCCATCAGCCAAAGCAAGTCATGTGGCCAAGCCAAGATCAGAAGGATGGAAAGCCCCGCCCACGTGGGGCTTGGGGGGTGGGCAGGGAAGATAATTGTGAACAAATAACAATCTTCAACAAGGGGTTCCATGAAACAATGTAACATGTTTGGGAAAATGAAGGTGAAATATAGCAAAGGTGTTTCCTCACTGCAGGACTTCTCAGAGCCTTTAAGCCTTTAATAAGCTAATGAGGTGTGATGTTCTTGAGGGGTGTCCTGGAATGAAGCCTCTCCCAAATATCTTTGATCAGAAACCATCCCCCTGACTCACAGAACTTACTAACACGTCGCAGAGCCCGTCTGAGTTGCCTCCCTGGTGACTAACGTGATTGCGCCTGGATATTTTGTAGAGCTGTGTTTAGCGTGATTCAAAGCCCGGGGTGTGGGGCGGGGTGGGGGGTGGGCAGCCTTCAATGCTGCTTGGTTGCCCATGGGAGTTGTGGGGAGATGAGAAGAATCGGGGTTCAGAGAAGCTGGGTGAGTTATACAGGGGCTGGAGGACGCGATGGGGGACTCTCAGGTGTCTGCAGCGTCAGCTGGGAGGCAAAGGGACGCACACCAGGCAGCTTCTGCAGCAGAAACAAGCAGGCCAGCATCTCGGGGCTTACGGCAGCCCCGTGTTTCTCGACCACGTGACGGGAAGACTGCAGGTTGACAGCACCTCTGCTGGTCCTGATGGACGTGGTTCCGGGCACGGGGCCAGCCCCAGGCGGCGTGAGGGTGGTCGACTTCCGGGGTCGCTGCAGGATGACACTTGCACGGTGAGAGCAGCCCTTTTTAGGCCTGGAGCCCATGGCATGGTGGCTATAAAAAGCTCAGCCCGGGGTCATGAGAAATGTCGCTTGGGGGGTGGGGTGGGCGAGTCACCATTTCCCTGGAGAGGGACCATCCCTGTCCCCTTGGAGAACAGGAATGGAGCAAAGGGATGACAGAGCAAAACGGGTGTGTTCGTACTTGTTAAATTTAGAAATACTCTCTCTAGGTCTGGCATTTTAAGTCCTTGCGACGGTTAAGAGGACCTGGCACATTAGATGGTCCAACAGACCAGTCTTATGCTTTCATATTTTAAATAATTGATCCAGATTTGTAATTTTAACTTGAACAGCATAAGGTCACTTTATGAAGTGTGTGAACGCATGGAGTTTTAAGACAATTCAGGGTTCTCAGTAGTCATTAGTTTAATTCACTAGAATTATGTTCTTTAACAAATATTCGCAGGGGGGAGGGGGTTGCTTTATCAGAATCCAGAAGTATTTAAAAAGGAAGTACAAATCATTCCCTTATATATGTGTAAAATGTTTCAAGGAATTGAATCACATTCTCTCCTTTAAAAAAATGGTGGTTGCATTTTAAAATCAGGAAATAGTAAGATTTCTGTGCCAACCAAGAGCTTACAGAAGACTGGGCTCTTGCATAGAAGGGGCAGGGCTGCTGGCTGGGAGCAGCTGGCACCACGGGCAGAGGGCCGGGAGGCTGTGGAGGCCGCAGGCGCTGCGGCCTGACCCGGGTTGTCTCTGCTCCCTGGGCGAGGACATGGCTGACTTTGCCCTTGCCAGCCCACCCTGGGCTGTGTTCTCTGCCCAGAGGTCAAGCAGGAACGGGCCTGACCAAGCAGCTCAGACCCCAGTGGACCCAGGGCAGCCCAGCGCCCCACTGCGGGGCAGGAGGACCGGGGGACTGGGATTGGGCAGCGTGCCGGCCAGGGGTTTGTTCTCAGTGTGGGATGCTGTCCGGGCTCTGACAGCAGCGACTGCGGAGCCACAGCAAAAGGGTCATTCTGTGGGCTTGGTGTGTATTGCCACAGCACCGAAATGGCATATTATTTTCAAGGTATCCACGTTTCATGTAGAAAAATCAAAGAAACGAATTTCTTTGAGATATAAAATTGCTTATGAATATCACAAAAGAGAGCCGAAATATAAATATTTGCAGCTATAAACATCAAACATAGGCTATTATTCTAAAATAAAGTATTAGCCAGAAACTGAATTTAACAATATTTTATAAAACGATCTGGACCTGGGCTCTTTCTGGGGGCCAGGACTTTAGAAAATGGGGGGAGTCTCATTCTCCACAGATGTGTCTCTGACTCTTGTCTTTGAGGGACCCCACCCGTCAGTTAGCAATGGCTGCGTAACAAGCCACCCGACGCTGAGGCTCAGGGGCTGCAAACAGCACTGCTTATTGTGCACGTGGCTCCGGGAGGGTGACTGCAGATCCCGGCGGGGCCTTCCGTGTTGGCGGGGTTGGGGGGCTGTCCGCTGGGGATGTGTCAACTCCCCTCCAACAGGCCAACTTGTTCTCATGGCAGAAGCGGGGCTGAGATGGGGAGAGAGGCAGAGAGAGAAACGCGTCACCCAGGCCGCTTTGAACGTGCACGCTGTATTCCAGGTCAGCCCACGGTCCGAGGGCGGGGTGGACTCTGCCTCTTGTGGGGTCCCTGCAGCACCTTGCAAACAATGGGGTGGGTGTGGAGGTGGAGGACCAACATTCTACTGTGCCATGACTTCGTGGACTTTGAGGCACTCCAGTGGTTTTTAAGGGACGGCTCTTTTTGTCCTGGTAGCAAGCTGTCGTTGTTTAGAGAGAGGGTTTCTGGTCTGTCTTTGTTCCTTGGGTTTCGTGGGGTCTGCGTGGAGATTCTGACACAGTGATAAATGCATCAGCCCCCTTCCGTCAAGTACACGGCTCGCCTTTCTGGAAACCCTTTGGACTGGACCCGGTGGTGTTCCTGCACAGACCGTGCCTCGGGTGGTGGCTCCAGGGGCTCCTTGTGGCCTCTTATGACTGACCACGGCAAGGACTCAGGCCCACCTACAGACCCTGTGGTCCCCTGCCCCCTGGGAGCACTTGGGGAAAGTGGGTGTCACTGTGCTGGGTACCCCAGACTTGGGCCTGGCCTCCACCGGCTCTGGCTTCATGGCTCCCACACCTTGCACCCCCCTCCACGTCCTCACCAGGATGCCCTGAGCTTCTGAAAACACCAGAAACACAAAAGTTCCTTGCACCATGTGTGTGTGCGCGTGTATGTGTGTGCATCAGCGTGTGTGCTGTATGCCTGTATGTATGTGTGCATGCACACAGGTGCGTTGTTCATGTGTGTGGACACACATATGTGTGTATGATTTGCACTTGAATGTGGGCATAGGTGTGCAGCATATATGCACACATATGCATGTGTTCATGTGTGTGTGAGCCTGTGTGGATGCTGTACATGTGCGTGTGTGCACATGTGCGTGTGTGTGAGCTGCACGTTAGTGAGAACGGATGCCTGTGCAGCCCGTGGCATGCTGGCATTGCTCCCAAGCCCTCGGAGGGGAGAGTGTCACCCCACTGGGGCGGACTCATCGGAAAGCGAGCGCCAGGGCCTTTACCAGCACCTGCCCCTCCAAGGCCCTCCACTTAATTTGATGTCCTTTCTCTTAAAGCGGGTTCAACTTGAGAAGTGTCAGCCTCACAAAACCTGGATTTGCTCCAGCCCCATTTACCATGGAGGAAACTGAGGCACGGAGGAGCCCAAACTGGTAAGGGGCTGCGGGCCAGAGACCTCTGTGCTGCTCACCGTCCACCCCTTCCCCGGGTAGGTGTGCTTACCCACTGCTGCCGCCCAGGCTGGCTTTTCCTGGGGACACATGAGGCCAGGACCGATGCAGCCTCCTCCCGGAGGGCCTGTCTCACCCTCCCCCAGTGGCTGAGATGCTGGGCCCTGCCTGGATCTGGCCCGCTGGCCCCACTGCCCACGTGCCACCTAGGGTACAGCCTGGCGCATCAGAGTCCCTTAGCTCTGTGCCCGATTCTCCTCACTTAATGTGGGGGTGTCATGACCCCCTCCCAGGAGGGCGTGAGGGCACATGAGATGGCTTGACGACTGCCCGCTTGTTGGTTCATAGTCACGGCTGACCTGCAGGAGCTCTGTGACCTGCCTTAACCTCAGCGGCCTCTGCTTTCTCCCCATAGCAGTGACCCTGAACTCACCTGTGTGGGAGGCTCAATGAATGACCCAGTGACCGAGTGGAGGCTTTCCTGGGAGTGAAAGATGGTGCCGTCCTGGTCCCCACTCATCTGCAGCAGGACGGGGCTGGGGACTAGGGAGCTAGGCCAAGGGGTCCCGGGGATAAAGGGTGGTGACCCCAGGGAGCCAGGCCTCCAGCAGGGGTGCAGGTGAGCTCAGACCTGGCCAGCCGATGTTTTGTAGCAGCCCTGCTCAGGGTGATGGGACAGTAGGCGGGAACCGGACAGGTCAACAGCTGGCCCCGCTGTTCACTCCTGCTGAGAGCGGCAGCCCCTCTCCGGAGCCAGGGGGTGGCCTGTGGCAGTGATGGGAAAAGCCCTGCGTCTGCCTGGCGGTGAGCTCCGTGGCTGCCCGCTGCAGCTGGCATCTTGGCGGGGGTGGCACCTGGGCAGCCAGGCTTGGCATTTGGCTCCGGGGAGCAGTGCAGGCAGGCCTGGGGGCCGAAGTGGGGTGCTGAGGCCTCCAGTGGCTTCTGGGGGCGGGGAGCCAGGCATGGGACTCGCAGGTTGGGAGCTTGGGTGGCACTGGACACTGGTAGCGTGTGGGGTCAAGCTTTGAGTGCAGAGGCCCACATCGGGGAGGGTGTGGGTACCGCAGAGGTGCCTGGGGAGGCACCCAGGGGAGGGGATGCCTAGGAGCATGTTAGCTGACCCGTGGTTTGGTCAGAGCTGGGGAGCTGGGCTCTAGGGACAGGCCCAGCAACATGCAGAAAGGAGGACCGGGCTGGCCCGACCCCGGGGGCCTGCAGCTGGCACCTCCTCCTCACCCCCTCACCGCCTCACTGCTGTCCTGTGCTTTCAGCCCTGCCCGCAGCTGCTGTGGGGAGAAGTCGTGTGGGGTGGGAGGGTGGCGTCTGGGCCCCACCAGCAGAGGTCCAGTCCCTGCCACCAGGCGCCTCCTCCAGAACCCCCCAGACCAGCAGCCTTCAGAGGGACGCGCTGCAGACAGGGCCGGTGGGTGCCTGGGTGCCTGGGTGCCGTGCCTCAGTGCCTCCACCTGGGCAGTGGGTGGAGGATGGCCGATAACTGATGCCTGTGTGGCTATCCCTGTCCCGGGGCAGGCAGTGACCTCCCGCCCGAGCGCAGCCCCGCCTCCAGTTCACCGTTGGCTCCCTAGTTTCCTTCCTGACTCTGAGGCTGAGGGGTCAGGGGGTCAGGGAGCTGGCCCTCCAGGACTCCTCGGTACCTGCCCTGCTCACAGCCGGCGGGCAGTGAATGCTGGCTCCGCCCATCACAGCCAGCACTGGCCCTTGCAGGGCCCAGTCGGTGGTTCGGGCCAGGTGGAGGGGGCCAGCTTTCGCAGGCCCCACCGTCTAAGGCCTGGGTGTGAGCCGGCCCCTGGTGACCGCTGAGTCCCTCCTGTGGTCATTGCACACAGGCGCCAGCAGAGGGAGCCCGAGCTCCATGCACAGAGGGGTCCTGAGCACAGTGGCTCCTCGTGGGCGTCTGTGGGGGAAGGAGGAGGGAATGGAGGGAGGGAAGGAGGGACCTCAGCCGCACAAATGTGGGGTTGGGGGTGGGGGGGCTCCGCCATCTGCAGGGGCTGGAAAGGGGAGACAACTGGTCCCCGAGGTGTCGCCATGAACAAGGGTGAGAGGCCGTCCACTCCTGGCTGGGCCTGCCCTCCGTGCCCACACGTGGCCCTGGGCTGGGGCACAGCGCACAGGAGGCTTGCAGGCCACCCTGCTGCTCCACGGCATGCGGGTGGTGCTGGGTGGGACTGAGGCGGGTGGGGTTGGGGGCTTTCTCGGGGCCACACGCCTGCAGCTCCCACGGGCCCTGGGCTGGAGACCACGTGGGCAGCCCCTGCCCGGCTTCTACTCATGGGAGGGTGTGGGGTGGGAGAGGGGCCCTGACTATTGCACCCACAGACGTGGGGTTTCTACACCGTCTTGTTCTGGTCACACGGCCTCTGTTCCATGGGAACCAGTGTTGGCAGAACACGCCCGGGGGGGTGGGGTGGGGGTGGGGTGCCGGCCTCCACATGTGGCGTGGTCTGTGAGCAGCTGCCTCTCCTGGTTGGGGACTTTGAGTGGACAGCGCACCTGGCACATCTGCCGAGAGAACCTGGCGCCCCCTTAGGGCAGAGGAGCGTGCGACGGCTGTCTTCAACACCCCCCTCCCCCCAAGTGCTCACAGCCCAGGACAGGGGGCTCCAGACTCTGACAGGGAGAGGCTGGGGCGGCTGCCGGGCATTTGCCAAGGTGGTTGGTCAAGTAAGAACACGCCTCTGTGGTCAGTGTCCAGCACTTCCAGGCCCGAGCGCTGCGGACGGTAGCGCTTTCCTCCCTGTGGCCTTGGGTCCGGCGGTGTCCCAGGCTGCGTTTGGTGGGAGCCAGGCAGGCAGGCTGTCCTCGAGCTGAGGGCGTGCCTGTGTGTCCAGTCATTTTATTGAGTGCGGACCCCATGGCAGTGAGGTCAGACTCCACCTGAGGTGCACGCCGCAAACGGCCGACTGCTGCCCGCGCTCTGGAGAAGACTCAAGACCGACCTGTGGCCTGGCCGCTGCTTGTCGGGGAAAAAAAACCCCCAAAGTAATAATAAAACGAAACCAAACTTGCTTTGGAGCCCTTCAGGCCTGTTTAAGGGCTTTATTGGGGTCTGACAAGGCTGGGGTGCAAGTCCGCACAGCCAAGTGTGTGGGAGCCACGCTGGAGCCAGGGGGATTGCGCCTGGTGGGGGCAGGCAGGTGGGTGTCTCTCTGATTTCTCTGCTCCCCGCTGCTACCTGAGCCTAAGTGGCTGCCACACAGCGCCCTCCAAGTAACCCGAACTTCCAAGTGTGCCCCCTGCTTTCTCAACCCTGTTCTACTAGCATTTTGGGTGATTTGGAGGAAGGTTCTTTGAGGTTCCTGCAGGGGTCCTGAAAGAGAGAGAAGGGAGGAGGGAGGTGAGCAGGAGGGGTGTGGAAGGGAGGGAAGGGGGGCTCTGGGGCTGACGACCTGTGACGTCACTGCTTCCTCAGGTCCAGTTGTCCAGCAATCTTGGTAGCACCTTTCAAGAGTCGGGCACTGGCGTGGACGAAGTCCTGCCCTGTGGAAGTTCCTTCCTGCGTCTCACCCAGGTTCCTCCAGCTCCCCTCGCCTGAAGGAAAGGAGACCCGTGCTCTATTTGCCTGCCACTGGACTCCCCCTCATGTGGGACCCCGAGGACATCGTGCCTCTGTGTCAGCACAGCCGGGCCCCACGGGCCACGAACGGGCTTCCCAGTGGGTCCGTCTGTGTCTTGTCCTCTGGAAGGGCGGAGGGTGGGCGACTAGATGTCCCTAGAACAGGGCCCGGGGTGGCCCAAAGTGCACAGAATCTCGATGGTGACCCTGCAGGGGACGCATTCCACAGGGCACACTCTTGCTGGGCAGTTGAGGGCCTCAAGGCCACCGGTGGGGGCATTCGAGGTCTCCATGTGGGGTCCTCAGGGCCTGACCCCCAGATTCCTGCTTGTGCCCCCAGGAGGGTGGGAGTGAGGCTTTCCCGTCCCTGTTAGCTGGTCCCTCTCCAGGCTCCTCCTGCCACCCGGGCCCCACTCGGATCCCTGGGGACCAGATGAGCCCCGGGGCGGGTAGGTCCCAGGGTGGGCACCGTCGCAGGGGCTGTGGCTTAACGAGCAGCACGTGTGGGTCCCAGCGCTGGCTTCCTGTGCGCTCCGAGCGCGCCCAGAGGATGCTGTTTTGTGGCGACGGAAGAATTTGGCTCCTTTCCCGTGTGCCTGCCACGGGGTCTCCACCCCGGCAGTGAGGGTCTTGGCATCGGAGTTTGCCAGATGCAGCCAGGGTGGCGCAGTGGTGGCCCGTTGGGGGCACGCACCCAAATTTGGGTGGAAATCCAGGGGTAGGAACAGTGTGGATGGAGAGGTGCCTCGGTGTAGGAGCCATTAACCAGGTAACAGATTTGATTAATTTTGTGCCTGGAGGGTTTTTTTTTTTCTTTTCCCAAAGAATCAGAGAAAACAAAATATTTTTCTAATTAAATAAATCTACGGTGCACGCTAATGGAGCCCGTCTGTGGGCTTGTGACAGGGCAGGGGAGACGCGGAATAATGATTTTATTTTTTCATTAAATAGAATTATAGGCAGTTACTCAAAGCAACGCTGAGCCTAATTGAAAGAAACCCATTTCTCCTTAATTTACTTTCACGGTTTTGGATGATAAAAGAGTGTGTTCGTTGGAAAATTAAATAAAAAACACAACACAGGGAAAGGGGTTCCTTTAGGTGTGTTATTAGCTCCTTCAAGTTTTAAGTGATGGTCGCCAGGCTCAGGTGAGGAATGGGGGAGGCTCAGGCCTCGGGTTCTGCCTGGGGGTCTCGGGGAGGGGGAGGAAGGCGGCAGCATGAGACCCTGAGACCACCAGGCTCTGAGGGGCCACGTCTCCCCTCCGTGGGACCCCCTGCCCACAGTCCCATGTGGCACAGATTGCCCAGAGCTCGCCCCGGACCCCTCGCCTCCTGTTTCCATGGGGCCTGGACCTCCCTCCTCAAAGCACTTCTGCGATTAGAATCATCTAGAAGTTTGCCGGCCCAGGAGTTAGGGGCCGGTCAGAGTGTGTCACTGGAGTCTGTGTACACCTTGGTCAGTGTCATTCTCACTGCCTGATGGTCCACCTCTTCCAGGAAGCCCTCCCTGACCAGCCGCTCCCCATCGCTCATCCACGGTGCCCAGCTCACGGTGCCACCATGGGCAGCAAATGAGGATGCAGCTCTTTGAGTATTTATTGAGCTCCTACTGTGTACAGGAGAGCCCTAGGAGACGCAGGGTTGTGACTGCCAGCTTTCTGCGATGCTGGGAACGTCCTGTATTTATGCGGTCCCAGGGTGGCCACTGGCCACTAGTGGCAGTCGAGCATTTGAGATATAGCTAGTGTGACTCAGGAGCTGAATTTTAAATTTTATTTGTTTTAATTAATTTAAGTGGAAGTGGCCACACCTGGCTGGTGGTTCCTATCTTGCACGGGAGCCTGAAACTCTGGTGACATCCTCAAGCGTTAGGTGCCATCTCCCGACATGGAGAGGAGGTCCCCAGTGTCTGCAGCACCCACACCCTCCCTTCCTCACTCAGTTAGGGGGCAAACGGCGTTTCTTGGGTGAGAGAAATATATGCTCAGACAAGCGTGAGGGTATTTATTTTTAATTGAATTGTTTTTAAAAAAACGTAATATGAAGTTCAGAATGCACAGCCATCTCCAGGGAGAAGCAAGGCTTCTCCCCTCCACCCCCAGCTGCCAGCCACCCCTGCCTGAGTGTCTGTGCCCATCTGATTCTGTGTTCCCACGAGTCATAATAACGGGGTGAAGGTGTCTGTGGAGGGGCAGGTGCCCCGGTACTCTAGCCGCTGAGCCGCCAGCGACAGCAGGGTAATCTCGGCCTACTCAGATCTCCACCCGGGGCCCGTCCCCCCGTCTCTGTGCTGTCCTAGGCAAGGGCCCAGTGAGGTTCCTCCCCCTGTAAGGGGCTGTATGAAATCGGAGCTGCCTGGGGAACCCAGGATGTAGGGGTAGCGCCGACCAAGAGCCTCGCTGGGGTTGCTCTGGCTTTCTGGAAGCCCTTTGTGTTTGGACTCTGAGCTGCCCTAAGCCAAGGACTACCTTGAGTGGAGAGCTGTTATGGCGGTCCCCGGGCACCCTGCATCCCTCCCCAGCCCCCTGAGCCCTCCTTGCATCGGCCCCTTGAAGGCCTGGTCACTCCGGCCTCCCCGGCCCTGCCTAGAGCCCCCTGGCGGAGTCTCTACCTGTCCATGATGCTGTGTCAGGCGGTCACCTCAGGGTGAGGTCACTCCCCATGGGGCCACTTTGCAGTGGGCCTGTTCCCACTCACTGTGTCCGCTGCCCTACACTAACTGCTTCCCAGGATGGCCTGTGCCCACAGACCATGGCTCCCGGCTGCACAGCCTCTCCAGGCTGCTGGCTGTCCCTCCAGCTTGTGCCCGCCAGACCCCCAGAGCCCCTGTCCTCTGAGGTAGCCTGAACTCCCCCAGGGCGTCACCAACGGGGTCCTTATTTCAGCCACTTGTCCTTGCTCTCACAGGACCTGGGCCTGAGGGAGGGACCTGTGATGGGCCTGCCTGGTTGGGAGGCTCTCGGAGCTGGACCTCCTAGGTCTTCCCCTGGCCATGGAGCTGTGCCGGGCAGGAGGCAGGTGCTTCACAAGGGCTCCTTACTGGGCTGCCACGGCCACCCACAGGCACTTATTAGGCACCTGCTGTGTGCCTGACCCTGTGCTGGGCCCTGCAGCCAGGGTGGGTGCATGGAGCTCAGGGTGGGTGCACGGGCTCAGGGTGGGTGCACGGGGTCGGGGTGGGTGCATGGGCTTGCCAAGAGCACAGCTGCACGCAATCTGCATTCACACTTCCTTTCTGAGGGGAAACTGAGGGACTCCAGGCTGGCTCCACCCAATCCTCTCTTTTCCACATAGAAGACACCTGGCCAGATTCCATCGTGCGTCCACTCTGATCAGCTGGCCTGGCGGCCTGGCCCTTGGGAGGGGAGGGTTCTGGCTGGGTCTGGGCTCAGCATCGGTGCGTGTGGCAATTGACTGGTGCTGTCTGACGCGTGTGGGAAGCGTGATTGCCAGCAGGTACCTGCCGGCTGTGCGTCCCCGAATCATTCCTTACCTGCCCTCCTGGCTCTTGCCATCTTTGAGTTGGCGAAGGTGGGTGCTGCTGGGACTCCCACCCTGGGGCCCCGTGGCCTGGTCACCAGCTCCTTTCATTACCAGCAGCATCTTTCCCAGAGTGGTCACACATTTCACAGACCCCCAACACATATTGATCAGCGCATGCGCAGAACAGAGCTCTGTGTGTGTGTGTGTGTGTGTGTGTGTGTG
>NW_017731634.1:746428-814991 GCF_001890085.2 Hipposideros armiger | reverse complement strand
AGGACGTGCCGAGCGCGAGCAGGCTCAGCCTCAGAGCCTGGCCTGGGGCCCTTAGGGGTCTTGGTGCCCCCGGCCTCACCCACGCATCCTCCCTGGTGGCCTCAGACCCCCTGGGACATTATGGCGTGAGGCTGACTGACCGACTGTGGAGACTCACCCCAGGGCATGATAAATAGGGGCCACTGTCCCACAAGGCCGTGACAAATGTCCCTCTCACTCGCAGGCTCACTTTGGAATCCTCTAATACTCCTCGAAGGTGAAGTCCCATTTTTCCCCTGTAATCACAGTATTAAAGTTTAATATCCAGTATTAATAAAACATACTCTTCTTAATAGAGCCAGCGAGGCTGGGAGCAAGTGAGTGCCAGGAAGGTCCCTGGGTGACCATCTTTAACTCTCCCCGCCCGTCCGAGTGCTGGGGGGACAGCGGCAGTGAGGGGGCAGTGCCGAGGGTGGGGGCAGCAGCAACGGGCGTCTCCTGACCCCTTTCTCCCGCTGGCAGCACTGTCTCCTTAACAAGAGACGTGGCGCTTCTCTGAGAAGGTGGGCAGAGGCCGAGGCCCTGAGGACCAGGCGTGGCCCTCGGCCTGCAGCGGGGTCTGTGTTTCAGCTGGAACCCACCTTGTAGGAAGAGGCATTGGAGACAGGTGAGCCCCACCCTATGCACCTGCTTTCCCCACCCCCCTCACCGTGCTGTCGCCGCACCGGTGACCTGCCGTCCAGGTGCAGGGTCACCCACGATAGTGTGTGCAGACTGACAGTGTATGGTGCTGTCCACTGTTGGGCAGGTCAGAGGGTGGAGCCAGGTGCCACCTAGAAAACTGGGCGCCATCCAGGGAGCCGGCGTCTTCACCCCACTTCTTGCTCTCTGGCCTCTGTTCAGGGAGCTGCCCCTCCCCCGCCTGCTCACGGTTACCCAAGCCAGGCCTCAGTGCCACCCGCTCCCTGGGGCCTCCCTTGGTCCTGCTGGGCCCACCCCCATTGTGTGTGTGGCCTGAAGACGCCCTGAGGTCAGGGGACCAGGCTGCAGCCCCGCCAGAGGCAGGTCAGGAAGGACGGCTCCTGCTGGAGGGCCCGCCTGCGCCCCCGGGGCCTCCCTCAGACCTGGGAAGTGGGGAGGGGGGTTGGGGTGACAAGCAGGCGCCCAGAGGTCTCTGTGCCATTTGGGACGCTTCGTGTCACCCAGACAAGGCTTTATTTATTTTATTTTTGAGATGAGTCACGTGTGACACAATTCACTCTTTTCAAGTTGGTGAGTTTCAGAGGAGTTGATCCTCATTTATTGTGGGTTTGTACTCACAAACCTGCACACTTGCTGACAATTATTTGTGGCCCCAAACATGAGACCGTGTGGTCATTCCTGGTAACCCACAGAGGGGTGAAAACTCTGGGGAACCTGCCACGTGCGCTTCTGGCTGAGGTTTAAGGAGGCGGCGTTCTGCCTCTTGTTTTGGCACCGAAGGTTGACAGGGCCCCTTCCTGTGTAGAGCCATGAGTCTCACGTTTTTGTTGGTGATTTTGCCGTTTGAAATGGCCCAAACGTCGTGCTGGTACCGTCCAGCCTGCGCGCCAGCCTCGTGCAGCCGACCACGTGCAAACACTGCGGGCTGCCTGGAGCTGGAGAGGCCCCCACTGGCCAGAGCTGGGCTGCCACCTGCCAGCCTCGTCCGGGGACAATGTCAATCAACACTCGCCACGCCCCAGGTGCCCTCAGTCTCACTGACCCTCTGCCGGCCTCTGAGGAGACAGGGAGCTGGGCACAGATGGAGGGCATCAGGTTCCTCTCCTCGGGCACCTGGGCAGCCAGGACGAGCGCCGGCATCTTGCCCCAGCCCTCTCCGGGCTGGCCTGACCCGATTCATATCTGCTTTCCCCAAATGCCAGCCTGTCGTGGGCACAGAGAGTGGGAGGAGGGAGGCAGGGCCCTCGGGGTGTGCAGGCTGGCGGGGGTGGGGGTAAGGGGGGGACGAACACGACTGCCCCCAGCCCCCAGCCTGGGAGGCTTGAGGTGTTTATAGAGGCAGAGGCAGCCAGGAAGTGAGAGGACAAAGAGGCTTTGCTGGGAGGAGCGGCCGGAGCAGCGACGGAAAACCTTCATGGAAAATGTGGGCCTGGCCGTCCAGCTCCCTGGAGGGAGGGCGGTGGGAGGGGAGAGGAGAATGGGGGCTTTGTGTGCGCTGCCCTCGCCCCGACCACGGGCGCCCTGCCTGGCAGCACGGGGCTCCCCGCCTGCATTCCACCACCTGGAGCCTTCCAGAAACGCAGCCTCCTCCTGGCTGGAGCCCGGCTGTGTGGTTGGGGCGCGAGGCCCCAGGGACCCCGGAGATTGTGAATTCCAGGATTGTGGGTTTGGAGTCCAGGTTTCAAGGCCATGCCCTGGGGCGCGTGAGTGGGTGGTGGGTGGGGAGAGGGGGCGACCGGCCAGAGGGAGTCCAGCCCCCAGGGAGCCATTTAGAACCCCAGCAGGAGCCCCCCAAGAACCTGTGAGGTCATTTGGGAAAACCCGAGGCCGCTGAGGAAGGTTGTCGCTCGCAGTCCTAATGTCACCCTGGCTTCCCGGCTTTGCTCCTGTAAAAACCCTGCGGCTGTGGCCCCACACCTAGTGGGCTGTCCCCTCCCTGCCTGGGCGACCCAGCAGCCTCCGGCCCTGCTCTGCCACCCTGGACCCTGCACATAAAACCACAGAGCCTTGCCCGCTGCCATGGCGCCCGTCCCGGTGCCACCAGCCTTCCCCTGCACCCGGGACCTCAGACCCGGGCCACAGGCAGCCCCCAGTCACCCCGAGTGGTCTTCAGGCAGCATGATGGTTTAGGATGAAAAAGGGGGGAAGCAGGAAGGTTTCCCCGCACCCACTACCGTGAGGTTTAAGATTAATTATGATTTCCACAGAAATCCCATTATGCTAGTAATCATCATTTTCTTCTGAAGGGCCGTGGGCCTGCAGGCGCCCAGCTCCATCTCCCGACCCCCAGGGCGATGTCTGTTGTGACACTTTGTCACACACGGGCTCGGAGCCCTTGAAGCTTTTGCATCTTTCCAAAACACGCTCAGGGACCTCCGGGTAAAACCGATCGTGTGTGCGTTTTCTTCCCTCAGAACAACTGCAAAATGCTTTTCAGGTTTAAGTGGAAGAATTTTGTTGCTAATGGCCGAGAAGAAATCAAAACTCCACTAGAATGGCATAAAATAGTACCCTGCCCTGGCTGAGGTGGTCAGTTGAGGGACAAACCACAAAGCCGAGTGGCTCTGGGCACAGCCCTCAGGCGGGCGGGTGGGCAGCAGCTGGGAACAAGTGCCCCAGGAGTGCTTTCTGACCTCTGTCCTTCTGTCATGGCAGCTTGTGATGGCAGGAGAAGGGACTTCCATTTCGTCCTCATTGCTTTGGGGATGCCACTGTAGGATCAGCCAGTTTTATGTCCCCCACGCAGAGTTGGGAGGTGGCCCTGTAATCCGGGACCACAGTGAATGATGCACAGAGGCGGGAGGCAGGCAACCATTCCCTTGGTCCTGCAGAGCCCGGGAAGGCTGAATGGAGCCGTGAGGTGTGAATTCTTTTGATGTGCCACCCAGCGGCACGGGACGTGCGCCCAGACGGGCTCGTCCCCACAGGGAGGAATCACACAGCCCTCATGAAGTGAGCAATGAGAAGGAACTTGAATGACATTGATAACGTTAACGAGCCTGAGTTCCATGATTCCCAGCATGTGGCTTGGGGGAACGCTGAGCGTCTGCACCAGGACACGAGGATAACATGTACCAGCTTTCTGTTCCACCTCGGCTACTGAAGTCAGAAGCGTACATACACGCCGAAAACGGCACCCACTCGAAAAGCCACCACCCAGCTCAGGAGACCGAGCACCCCCACCCGCCATGTCCATCCCGGTGACTGTTCCAAATTCCTCCCCAGTGCGCCCACGACCTTGACTCCTCACAGCACACCCTGGCCTCGCCTCTTTCTGACGGCCACGTACACAGAGTGCCACGCGTGGGCCATGAGGTTTGGTTATCTTTCTTGCTACACAGTGTTCCATCACCTCTAGACACGACTTCTGGATCCGTCCTGCTGCCTGGGGACACTTGGGCTGTGCCCGCCTTGGGGCTCTGGCTGATGGTGCTGCTCTGAACGTAGGTGTCCATATCGTTAGGTGACCGTGCGCATCCGTGTCCACTGAGCACACACCCAGGAGTGGGTCGCTGGGGTCACCTCCAGTGAGCGCCCCGGCTCGGCCTTCCCGAGCTGCACCGGTTTGCTTCCTCACGAGCCGTGTGTGAGGCCCAAGGATCCCCTCTCCGGCCTACCGTGGGCACCTTCACTCTTCAATCTTAGCATCCGGGTCGGCGTGGAGGGGGGGTCTTGATGTGGTTTTCACTTGCATTTTCCTGATGAATAATGACACTGAGCACCTTTCCCCCCAAATGCTTGTAGGATAACTTTTGTGAAATGCCCGTTCAAGCCTTTTACCCATTTTGAATTATTGGGCTGTCCTGGCGGGAGGTCAGCATGTATCCTGGCTGAGAGCTCTTTACCAGACAGGCGGTGGTTTGAATCTTTTTCTTTCTTGTCTTGTGGTCAGTGTTTGTGTATTCTACTTGAGAAACCTCAATCCACCCCCAAAGTTGTGCTATGTTGTCTTCTGGGGGTTTGTTGTTTTATCTTTCATATTTAGAATTCACATTGTCCCAGGAGTCAACATTTATGAGTGGTATGATGTAGGGTCAAGATTTATTGTTTCCCATATTGATATCCAAGTGACCCATCTTCCCCCATGACACTGCCATGCCAACCTTTGTCCTGGGCCCGGTGACCGTTTATGTGGGGCCTGTGTGTCTATCCTCGCACCAACACCAAAACTGCTTAGCTAGTGCAGCTTCGTAATAAATGCTGGTGTCCGATCGTGTGGGTCCTTCCACGTGGTCCTTCTCCTGGAAGATTCTTGGCTGTCCCGACCCTTTTCACTTTCATGTGCATGTCAGCACTGGCTTATCAACTTTCCCCGGTAAAAACCTGCTGGAATTTAAAAATTAATGTTGGATCGAGCCTATGTATTAACTTGGAGATAACTGACCTCTTTACAGCAGTGTGTCTTTAATACATGACCGTGGCGTTTACTTACATTCTTCATCACCTTTGCAAAACATCGTTTTGTAGTTTTCTGAGAGAGGTATTGCACATTTTAAATTTATTCTCTGGCATTTGATTTTTTTTATGCAATTGTAAATGACATCATTTCCCTTTGGGTTGTTTCATTTTCTGATCATTTGTCATCCATGTGATCCCCAGCCTGCATGTGGGAGCCCCCTCCAGCCCACCCCCAACCACCATAAAAGCCCAGGCCAATCAACCTTCCCAGCTCTTCCAAGCCATTTGCAGACCCACCCTGCTCTCCCCCGAGAGCCTCGTTTTGTGGGTAGTAAACCTTCTCACATTCTCTTGGGTGTGTGTGTGTGTGTGTGTGTTCATCATGATTGACATCTGCACCCAATCTTACATGGGGTGGGTGGTTCCTCTTGTGTCTTGTGGGGCCATCACAACACCAGTATCTAGGAATGCATCATTTTTCTATGTCAACCTTGTATTCTGCAACCCTACTGAATTTACTTAATCATTCGAATGGTTGATGTATGGATGATTCTTTAAGATATTTTACACATAAAATTATGTTGTCTGCAAATAATAAAAGTTGTATTTCCTCCTTTCCAATCAAAGTCTGTCATTTATTTTTCTTGCCGTATCACACTGGCTGGGACCTCCACTGCACGGCTTCATCGAGGCAGCCGTGTACTAACTCGGCCATAACCGGGGACTTTCATTATTCCTGAGGCTATGCAAGCACCTTAAAATATTTTAATGCATTTATCCCCTCTTGCATTTTGTTATCCCTGTGATATACACGTTAATTCTACGTGTATTTAAAACCCTATCGGACATCATTATTGTTGCTTTGTACACAGTCAAGGTTCATTTATATTTATCCACCTAGTTATCCTTTCTGTGCATTTCATTGTCTCATGAATTTCGTGTCTTCAGTTTGGGATAATTTCCCTTCTGCATGAGAACTCTGTTTAATGTTTTTATGTGTGTGGGGCTGTGTTGCTGCTGCTCCAGCTCTCTCAGTTTTTATTTGTCTGCAAATATTTTTTGGCCTTCATTAAAAAAACAACTTTATTGAGCTTTATTTACATATCATTAAATTAATGTTTTAAGTATGTAAGTCAATGAATTTTAGTATATTTACAGAGCTGTACAAACGTTACCACAGACTTATTTTAGAACATTTCCATCACCCTAAGAAGAAACCTCAGGTCTATTTGAAGTCATTCCCTGTCCCTCCCCAGCCCCAGGCCACCACTAATCGACTTTGTGTCTCTATACATTTGAGTTTTTTGGACATTTGGTTTAAGTGGAATCATATGAGGAGTGTTCTTTTGTGTCTGGCTTCTTTCAATAAGCACAATGTTTTTGAGGTTCATCTTTGTT
The DNA here is from genome assembly GCF_001890085.2 of Hipposideros armiger. Lineage (NCBI taxonomy): Eukaryota > Metazoa > Chordata > Mammalia > Chiroptera > Hipposideridae > Hipposideros > Hipposideros armiger. Next base: position 808,514 of record NW_017731634.1, on the reverse strand, counting down.
GTAGTGTGAATCAGGACTTTTCATGGCTGAATAATATTCCACGGTGTGGATGGAATATCATCCTTTTGTTTATCCTTCAACAGGTGATGCCATTTGAGTTGCCTCTTCTCTTTGGCTTTTGTGTATAAAGCTGCTATAAATATCTGTGCACAAGTTTTTGTGTAAACATATGTGGTCATCTCTCTTGGGCATATATCTAGGAGTGGAATTGCTGGGTCATGTACATAGTCTGTGGTTAACATTTTAAGGAATTGTGCCTTTATTTCTGTTTGTTTCCCCTTGCACTAGAATGCTAAGTTGGCGGTTATTTTATTTCAGCATTTTAAACATATCATGACACTGTCTTTTTGATTCTGTCTGTTCTGTTGAGAAGTGCACTGTCAATCTTATTGTTGCTTTGAAAGAGTTTTTTTTTTCAGTTCTAGAATTTCTACTTATTATTTTTCATAGATTCTAAACGTCTGGTGAAATTTTCTATTTTCTTAAACACACCGTTGTTAAGCTTTTCTGGTCACTCCAATATCTGGATCACCTGTGGGTCTGTTTCTACTGTCCGGTTTTATTTTTGCGTTCTTGGATGGCCGAGTGTATTAGTTTTCTGCTGTAACAAATGACCACAAACTGGGGGCATATAAAACAACCAAATTGTATTCTCTCACAGTTCTGGCGGCCAGAAGTCCAAGATCAGGGTGTCGGCAAGCCTGCGCTCTGTCTGGAGGTCGGAGGAGAAGGCTCCCTCCTTTGCCTCTTTCGGCCCCAGGCTTTCTTCAGCTCGTGGCGGCACCACTCCTATCTGTTTCCACGATCCCATGGCTTTCTCTTCTTCCATGTGCCTGGAATATATGTACATTCTCAAGTTTCAAGTTACCTTGGCAGGAGGGTTGGTCTGCTGTGAGCTACGGTGGAAGGGGAAATGCTTCGTGATGTACAATAAATGTATCATAAAACTAAAATTATTTTAATACTGAGTAGGAAATACTTATTCCTTTACAAAACTGAACTGTGGTGCAAATGATTCAACTACCAAAAGTTGATCTTTTCCTTTTTTTCTAGTTGTTTGACAAACAAGTTGATAAACCACCGAGAGCATTTTAAAAGTACAGCAGAGCGCTGAGAAACACGGTGAGACCCTCGTGAAACTGAAGAGGGCGCCAGGAACCCTCTGGCCTCCATCTCTCAAGTCCGTTTCACCTGTTTCTGTCTATGGCGATGCACACGTGGTGGTACAGCAGGGGCTCTGGGCTCTGGCTGGTCCGTTTAAGTCCTGGCTCCACTCCCACAACTGACCCATGCCTCGGTTTCCTCAACTCTAAACTGGGAACGAGAACAATACTGCTGTGGGGATTAAAAGTGCGGAAGGCGTTAGTGGAATAGAGGCTCGACACATGGTAAGTGCTCAGTAAGAGTGAGCCAGCAGTTTCTGCAAAACCCTAAGTCCTCTTTTTATTGAAAGTCCATTCCTGGTGCGCTACAGCGTGAAGATGGTTTTCTAACTGAGTGGAAATAAGGAGTTGGAGAGACAAAAACCATGTAAGGACCAGCCAGGTGTGCTGCCTGGGGAGGTGCCAGCACTCTCCCACCCACCTGGCTGCCACCCAGGCCAGCAGCTCTTGGTGACATGCCCCTGCCCGGCCACCCCACACCTGCCCCACCAATCACTTCACCCCTCACCTCCCATTCCACCTTAGCAAGCAGCTTCAACCACCTGAGATCTTTCAGGTCTCGGCACGGACTGGGTCAAGGTCCACCAGGAACCTGGGTCATGGTGAACAGAGGTGACACAGTCCCCAGAGGGAGACCAGATGGCTCGGTTTTCACTTCACACAGGTGAGTCTCCTTTTAGGCCTGAACTAGGGATTCGTGGCTTCTCCACCGTCAGAACTAGGCGGGGCTGGGATGAGGTGAGTGAGGCATCTGGGGTCTGCTCTCAGAGACGGTAGGGAATACGCACTTGACATGTCTTTTTAATGTCAAGTTTAAGTTTGTGTATCAGTGAGGGCTACCTGAGGTTTAAAAAACGGGAGCCAAACTCTCATGGTTTCGCATGGCACAGGCTGCTTCTTGCTCAGGTCACAGTCCGATGAGACTGGGGTGGGGGGGTGCTCCTTAGCAGGTGTCCCCAAGTGGTGTCGCAGAGACCCAAGCTGCTTCCTTCTGCACCCAGCGGCACTGGCCAGAGCTGGGGACTGCAGACGTCACTGGGTGTTCACGGCCTCACACCACTCAGATCTCTATTGGTGGGACTCAGTCACCGGACAGGCCTGGGAGCCCAGCGGGCACAGGACTGGTGCTGGGTATGGATTAACGTTTGCTTTGAGATTCTAACATGAAAAGTGCTGCTCTGTGGGCTGTGATGATGTAAGTGGGTGGCAGGAAGGGGGGAGGGGGTGTGTTTTCAGGTTCCCAAATAAGGAGAAAGACCATCACCATCAAGTTATGGGCTGAGTTGTGTCCCCCCAAATTCCTATGTTGCAGTCCTAACCCCCAGTATCTCAGGATGTAACTGTATTAGGAGGTAGGGTCTTCACAGAGATGATTAAGGTAAACTGAGGTCACTCGGGTGGCCCTAATCTGATGTGACTGGTGTCCTTATAAGAAGAGGCGATCGGGACACGGACACATGCAGAGGGGTGACCACATGAGGACACAGGGAGAAGGTGGCCATCTGCACGCCAAGGGGAGAGGGTTCAGAAGAGACCAACCCTGCTGACACCTGGAGCTCGGGCTCCGCATCGTGAGAGAATAAACTCTGCTGTTTAAGCCCCATCCCGCCCCTCTGTGGTCTTTTGTTACGGCAGCTCCAGCAAACTAATACATATCAGAAACACAGTACAACTGTCAAAATGCATGACCTCAGCTGCATAAATTATGAATTATATGTCATGCTTTTGTCTGTTTTACAAGTGAAAAAAAAACCACACAAAAAACTGAGACACAATTTGTTAGGAAGGGTTATTTTAAAAACAGAAAACCCAGGAGCCGACTGGTGTGACTCCTGGAGAGACGATTGGCAGCTGGCTCCCAAATAAGGAGAAAGACCACCATCATCACGTCTGGGCTGAGCTGTGTCCCCCCAGATGCCCGTGTTGCAGCACTAACTCCCCAAAGTGGGCGCTCCCTAAACGTTTGGTTCATCGCACCGTTCTGACTGCTCATCACACTGTTGGGACTTACAGGTGTTGTCATGTTCACTGGGAGGCCATGGCCCCCAGCCGAGCTGCCGTGTCCCACCAGCCACGCTGTTCCCCTCCTGGGCGTCCCCAACCAGCTATGCCCGGGGCGAGTCTTGGCTTCCTCAGGGCCAGGCTCCGATACACGCTGACCACTGGCATTGTTTTCAGACAGGGTGGGGCTCATGTAGCCTGTGTTCATCACAGGCCGTTTATAAATAAATGCGTCTGGAAACTCGATGAGTCTCTGTATCAGTGTGCAGGGCTGGGACGGTCAGATGCCTGTCCACTGAGTGTCCTCCCTGTGGTTTTCGGTGGCTGCTGGGGGCTGTACCAGGCCAAGCACGCATCCCAGATGACCTGGCCCAGCTGGGAATTGTGGCTGACAACGAGATGACTGCACTGCCTGGGATTCCAGGGTGTGGGTCTGGGCGCTGACTGAATCCATCCCCTCGTCTCAGTCGTTGAGGAGGCATCTCTGTCTGCAGCCCTCCCACCTCTGTGAGAGGAGCTGCCCCAGAGGGTGCCCGAGAATGCTGGGGGGATGGGGGCCATGTGGTCTGACACGGATGAGGGCGAGGTGTCATGTCATCCTCATCCCAACAGCTGCCTGTGAAGGTTCCATTAAAAAGCGTTGTCTGAACACTGGCAGGAGGTGCTCAGAGAAAAGCCTCGAGAGGAGGCAGTGTCTTTGGGGGAGGGGCTCTGTCGAAACGTCGCTTTTCTTTATCCAGGGGCTCAGGGGCTTAATGTGTGAGCTGCCTATCCAGAGACCAAAGGGCTCGGGAGACTTAGGGCCCCTCTGCTTGGTGGGTGGGTGGGGACAGAGCCAGGGGTTTCACTCCATCTCTTTTATTAAAACAATTTTAGATCATTTCATTGAGGCACAATTCACATGTGATACAACGCACCCATTAGAATGCATTTTATTAGGATGGCTTTTATAAAACTAAACAAGCACATAATGGAATATTATCTAGCCGTAAAAAGGAAGGAGATTCTGACACATGTTGTAACATGGATTTCGTCATTGTGCGAACACCACAGGGGCCCTTACCCAAACCCAGATGGTAGCGCCTACACTGTAGCTGTGTCTGCTAGACTGTTATACCACGGGCAGTGTGGCGGTCTGTCTGCACCAGCATTACCATACACACGTGAGGGACGTGTTGTGCTATGACGTTACGTTGGCTACGTCACTGGAGGTAGGACATTTTCAGCTCCATTATAATCTTATGGGACCACCGTTGTCTGTGTGGCCCATTGACCGAAAGGTCGTTTTGTGGCACGTGGCCGTGTTCTATGACTTCACTCATACCAGGTCCCTGAAGGAGCCAAACCCACAGAGACAGGAAATAGAATGGTGGTTGCTAAGGGCCAGGGTGGGGGATGGGAGCGCGAGGAGCTGGTGTTTCATGGGGACAGTTTCAGTTTGGGAAGATGGAAAGTTCTAGAGACGATGGCGGTGACGCTGTACAACGTGGTGAATGTGCTTAATGTCTCTGAACGGTTTGCTTAAAAATGGTAAATTTTATGTTGTATATTTTACGATAAATGCACCCAGTTAAAGTGTCCAGATGAGTTTTGACAAATGTCTACACTGTATAACCATCCTCCCATTCAAGTTAAAGCACATTGCCATCTCTCCAGAAAGTTCTCTCCCCTCACCCTCCACCCCAGGCAAGCATGGATCTGATTGTATCATTATAGATTAGTTTGGAGTCTTCCCGAGTTTTACACAAGTGGAGTACAATATGTGCTCTTTTGGCTTGGCTTCTTGGCTTCTTTCTCTCAGCGTAATTATTTTGTGATTCATCCATGTTGCTCTGTGTATTAACACTTCACTCTTTGTACTGCTGGGTAGGATTCAGTTATATATATCCATCGCATACAATGATACATTGTATGTACAATACACACTTATATCCATTGCATGTACCCATCCACTGTATCCGTTGTACAATATGTATATTAGTACATGTGAATACCTCGCATCCATGTATGCATCCATCATATGCATTTGTATATTGTAACACATCGTATCCATTTTATGCATATTGTTTATATTAATAGTAACGCATCAGTAACCGTCACACGGCGGAGCACAGCGTGTGTATTCATCCCAGTTGACAGACTTCTGGGTGGTCGCTATGAGCACAGTTGCTTTGAACATTCATTACAAGTCTCTGGGGGGTCACATGTTTTCACTTCTTGGGTAAATAGCTAGGAGCGGAATAGCTGGGTCCTCTGGCAAGTTCAGGTTTAACTTTAAAGGAAAGCGCTGAACTGTTTTCCAGAACAATGTTCCGTGTTATGCTGAGTTCGGGTTGCTCCACGTCCTCGTCAGCACTTGGCATCCAACGTCTCTTGGCTTTTAGTCATCCTGACGTTTCATTTTATTTTGTGCTTGTCATTTTTCTCTTCTGCCGTTGAGCAGGATCTGCGGGGCTCCCTGCCCCTCCAGGCCAGGAAGGCACAGGCTGAGTTGGGTGGGTGAGTTCTGGCCCAGGGGCCTGGGGGCTGAGACACAGCCTGAGGTGGGTTTGGTCCTGCTGGGAGTGGAGACTCGCAGGTGCCAGGGTGACCCCAGGACCTGTGGCTGGTATCGGTGCCGGCTCCTGGAGGCCGTCAGGGGATGGCCCTGAGGAGGCAGGAGTGAGGCCGGCCGAGCTCAGAGGCTGTGGGAGACTCTGACAGACAGGGAGGAGGGGAGAACTTCCGGGGGGCCCAGGCAGCGCTGTGCTGGGCGTTCTCTAACGTAGTCCTCACCTTCCCAAGGTGGGGAGGTATAGCTCCAAGCACCAGGCGAGAAAGCTGGGGCTCCTCCAACGGGATGGAGAGTGAAGGGCTGTGGGCGGGGGGACGCGCATGTCAGGCAGAGCCAGCTCGCCAGGCCTAGCAGGGCAGCTCAGTGGGCTCCGGACACGGAATGGGGAGGGCATCGAGCCGGTGGGCCACCCTGGCCAGGGGTCCACCTGGTCGCAGCGTCACAGCTTAGCCAGGAAGCCAGAGCTTCAAGAAACCAGCCCACCGCAGCCTGTGATCTGGGGTCTCTGCGTCTGGCCCCAAAAGGACAGAGGTGTGAAGAGGCTTCCAAGGGAGCCTGCGGGAGGGTCCAACTCAGTGGGGTCTTGGCTGGGACTTTCCTATGGGGAATTACTTTCTGCTCTACGGACTGTTCTAGAAAAGCAGAGAATGCCAGTGGGTGTGCACCACGGGGACGGAGGTGGATGAGTGGTTTACACACCTCTAGCTTTAAGCCCAAAGCTCTATAAACAGACCACAGCAGGCCCTTGACGAGGCCCCAGAAGCTGGTGGGCTGAAGGCTGGGACTCTGCTCGGGCCTTGGTGTCTGTGGCTTTCCTTGGGACAGAGCTGGTCAGGGGCCCCAAAGCCTGGTGACCAGTATCTCAACCCATTTTACTGTGTCTCTCCCCAAGTACTGGGCTTGGTGACTTTTTTATTCAAACAACTGCCTTTATTAAGTAATGATTATTTCAGTTTCTCCTTTTAAAAATAATCAGAGACACCCCCGGCTGCCAAACTGTGATCCGATCTGTTGCCATAACGAGCGTGACCGCGTGGTGGGGATGGACTTTGGTCCGGAGGGCAGAAACTCCGCGCTCTCCACAGTCTGGAAATGTCGGATTTCCGTTTGGCTTGTGGCAATAACTGAGGCCAGCTCTGGGGACCCCATCTCCCGCTGTGTAGCCCCCCCCATGTGGGGGGCCAGCTGGGGCCACGCAACTTCAGCAGCGGGGAGTCCTGCCCTGTGGGGTTGCCTTGCCCTCCCCACTTTTCCTCTCCACTCCTCCAGGAAGCTTCCAGAACCCCCCTGGACTCCCTGGCCTGTGGACTGCAGCAGGAGCCCGGGCCCCAGGCCAGCGCCTCCACCCCGCCCGTGGAGCTCACCGGTTTCGTGCTATCATGCCCTCTATCGCCTTTGTACGAAACATAATCCATAAAATGCTTTCGTGGTAACCTTATCCATCGCAGCCAGCGATAGCATCTCACGGCCCCGTGACGGGCAGGAACTCGCAAGCATGGAGTTAATAATGCAGACTTTCAAAAAAGGAGGCTGGCAGAGGGAGACGCGGGCGGGAATGAAAGGGCCGGTGTGGCTGTAATTGGGACCATGTGAACTTCCTCGGAGGAGGATTAGGGGGAAGAGACAGGCCTTGCCCGCGAAGATTAGTTTCAATTAGACGGGCTGGAGGCGAAAGGCCGGCTCGGGAAAAGATTAAAACAAGAAGGAGAAAGTTTCCGTGGCAGCAGCCGGGACTCCATCGGCCGGCGAGCTCTGCTAATTGAAGGCAAAGCGTGCCCGGCGCGCAGAGGAACTCGCAGGAATCGATTCGACGCTGGCCCGGCTCCCGCCTCCCCATGGCCTACACCCCCCCCACCCCCACGCCCTTCCCAGAGGTTCATTTGTGCTTGAAGCCAGTTGGGGCGGGGGCGGCAGGCTAGGGGAGCGCAGAGAGGCAGTGGGCAGTGGGGCTCTTGTCCATGACTGGGTGCCACGGTGTGACCCAAGCCATGGCACTGGGGTACCCGCTGGCTGCTGTGCTGGTCTTCCTTCCTTCCCAGAGCAGGCATCCTGGTCCCAGCCAGTGGTCACTGTCCCACCTTCCTCCCTGGCCCAGGCAGAGGCTCCGCGCTCTCAGGTACACGCTGTGCGCAGTGCCCAGAGGCCTGCACTGTGTCCTGGCCTGGGAGCCAGGGGCAGGTGCCCAGGTGAGGCTGTGGTGGCCGTGCCTGCCCTTGGGGGCAGGGCCAGCTGCTCCCTGGCACTTTCTCGTGCTGCTCCCCCCAAGCCCCGTCAAGCACGTAGTGCGCGCGTGTGTTTTATAAATACTTCCCCTTGTAATGACAGCCAAATTATGGAAAATGCATTTTCACAGCTGGTGAGAAAAGCCATCAGCATTAATCAAGGACCCAGCCTCACCGGGATTCATTCGCAGGCCGCATTTGGGTGGTGACGCTACGGACGTGCTGAACAGTCATTAGTGGGGTTCGTTTGAAATGGGGCTGATCAGTCATCGTTACGTGACACTTGGGGCTGGGGCTGAGCTCACTGCGGGCGCCGTGAGGTCACTCTGTCCCCCACCCTTTGCTGGGTGGAGGCCTCTGGTTTTCAGGGACCCACCCACAACGAAGGGCTGCCTTTCTCTCAGGAGCGAGGAGTGTAGTGGGCCGGCTTGGTCAGGTAGGAAGGGCCAGGCTGTCAGCAGAGCGAAGGCCTTCACTGCCCTGGTGTCCACTGGTCCATTCACTGGACATGTGGCGGAGTCTCAGTGTCCTCTGAGTCCAGAGCCATCAATGATCCTTGTGGTCTCTGCCTCACGGTCCTGACGGACTCTGACCGCTGTCCCCCAGGTAGCCCATCGTCCTGCACACAGTAGGTGCTCAGAGACTTAAGGGCGTTGGTCAGTGATAGTCAGGCCAGTGGCAGTTTCTAGATTTTGAGTGTTGGTCACCTTTGGGCACCATGCTGGTTTGAATTTTTAAAGTACACTTTATTTTGGAATAATTTTTGATGAACAAGAAAGTTGCAAAGAGTACAGAAAATTCCCATACATTCTTATTCCCGGGTTCTTTCCAAAGTCTCATAACTCAGTGTAATTCGGGAGAAACATCAGGAAACCCGGCTGGAGACCTCCCCCAGCACCCCGGCCAGGCCTCTCAGGCTCCTCCTCACACCCCGGCCCTCGTGCCCCTTTCACCCCGGAACAGGCATGTGCACACTGGCTGGGCAAACCCCAGGGACCACGCTCAGACTGTTCAGATCCAGCTGTCAGTGTCCTTCTGTCCTCGGATCCCACCCACGGACCACGTGGCATTCAGGTGTGACACCTCCTGGTCCCTTCTGGGCTGTGACAGCCTCTGTGTCCCTTGTTTTTCATGAACTTGGCATGTGTGTAGTAATCTATATGGACACGTGCACTAAACTGGGTACATATGTGTCGGTAACCTGTGTGTCTACATGTGTGTGCTAATTCATACGTACACGTGTGTGCACTAATCGTATCTATATGTGTGTACAGTGACCCGTGTGTCTACACACATGCAGTAACTGTGTATCTATGTTTGCACTGATTCGTATGTACACATGTGGCGCACACTCACCCACGCGTGCACACACCTATCTTTATTTTGGGGGGCAGTGAGTGCACCTGTCTGGGAGATGAACTAGAGCAGGTTGGGCTGGCGGGAGAGGGTGAGCACAGCAGGCCCTTGGAGTGTCCTGTTGTCCTAAGCATGTGCCGTGGGAGGCTGCCCCTGGCCCCGGGCGGGAGGCTGCCCGCTCCTCACCTACAGGAGGAGAGAAGGAAGAACCAGCCTCCGGCAGAGGCAGAAGCATCACACGCAGCCCACAGACGGGGGCCTGGTCTTCAACGACCGGCCATTAGGACCCAGGGCACAGCCTTTGCTTGGCTGGCTTGTGTGTTCTCTGGCTGCACCGGTGTTACCTGCCTCCAGCAGCCCACGGCCCTGTCCCTGGGGCCGGGTACAGGCTCAGGGGACAGCAACCTCCACTTCTGCTGGCCGCTGGAGCAGCTCAGCTTCCGTCCTTCACCCTGCCGGCCGCTGCCTTAGTGCTGGCTCCCACATGGTGGGTGGGGCTCACCAGGACCACCTCGTGTGACAGGTGCTGTCACTGTCACCAAGTCAGAGATGGAACAACTGAGGAGCCCTGAGGCCACGCAGCAGGAAGTCTGGCCATCCACCTGCCCCTGTCCTGCCACTGGCCACAGGGCTCTGGCTGTTCCTCCTGCAAAACCTTAAACTTCAGCGTCTGCACCTTGGAAGTTTTCTCTGAGAGGGGCAGCGTGCTGAACCTCTGAGTACAGCGGTGCCTGGTACAGGAGCAGCCTGCACACAGGGGTGGGGGACAGGCGCCTCAGCTGGGGTCCTGGCTTGGTCACCTGCTCCCTGGGTGACCTTGGGCAAGCTGTTGGATGTCTCTTTGCTTCAGTTTCCTCGTCTGTAAGGTGGGATGATAATGCTTGTCCTACCAACCCGCCAAGTTGCCAGGAGGACAGGAGGGGGCAGAGCACGGGGCAACTTGTCATGGGCCGTTGAAAGGCGGGCGATGGCACATGTGTTGTGTCAATGGCAGTTTTGCAGTGGGAGTGAAGGTGTTTCCTACTTTTGTCTGAGGAAGGAGGGAGGGTAAGCGCTGTGACGGGGCCCCCACAGCACAAGGCTGGTTCCTGCCATCCACACAGTCCAGCCCCGGGAGAGGCAGCCGCGCAGGGGGAGAGGGGCAGCAGCGCCTCAGCCCGGCAGCCCCACCACGGGCTACCCCTCTCCCAGCACTAGGCAGGGCTGCAAGGAGCTCTGCAGGCTTTCTCGTGGGTTCGGGAAATCACGGGAGCCACGACTTCTGCACCGACCCCGGGCGGACGCCTCGGCTCTCTCAGGGCTGCTCCTTCGGGCCCACGAGGCCAGGACAGTTGGGAGGACGAGGTGGGAGGGTGCTTGCCCGTTGACATCCGTGGATGCCTCTTGAGTGGCGAGTGGCGTTGAGGTCCCGGGCGCTGGGCTCTGGTCTGTGCAAACCCCGGACATGTGACCCTGTGCCGGTGATCCAGGCCCCTGGGGACGTCCGCAGGAAAGTGCCTCCTGTGTCCTGCAACTGAAGTGTTTCCCCAGAGCTTTGCTGCCTCCTCAGCGATCTTTCCCGTGTTTGGGACACAGATGGCAGCCATCTCCCCACCGTGCTGGGAGTCCTTGTAAGTGCGTCTTCTGGCAGCTGTTCTGTCCTAGGGTTTTCCCCACGCCCCGGAAGAGTCAGAAGTGGTCTGATTTAGAGGCTCAGTGTCCAGTGTGGCTGCCCACTGGGGTCTTTCGGAGGGGCTGGCCCGGGGGACGGGCAGCGGGCGCAGGAGCTGGGTGTAGAAGCTGGTGCTCCAGCAGGAGCGGCTGAGCGAGGGGCCGGCCGGGGCGGGGAGGGCGCCCGAGATGAGGGCCCGGTGCTGGGCCAGGTCTCAGGGAGGGAGGTGCGGGGCTCCAGAGACAGGCTCTGCTCCGTCCAGAGCCTGGGCCTTCCGTGACCGTGGCCCTTTCTCCTGGGGTCGCACATTGGTCCAGACAGCGTTGCTCAGGGCCTCTGGCTCCCAGGAGGCTCTGCTTGGGCCCAAGACATCCTGCCGCTTCTTAGAGTCAGCGCTGCCGGAGACCAGCGTGTCCGAAACTCCCCGGCCTCCCAGGCGGCTGTCGGAGGGAACCCCTTGGGGACAGATGAGCCTTCCTGCTTTCGAGAGGAGGGTCTTGGTTGTTCTGCCCACGCGGCACAGACTTCGCCTGGCTCCCCCATCACATCACTGCCCAGCAGGCAGGCCTGTCCCCTGACCCACTTGGTCACCCCCCTTTACTCACCCCTACCCCCATCCCAGGGCCATCAAGGGCCCCTCTTGTTAAATCTGGGGTGCTGGAGAAGGGGTGACCCCAGATAAAACCCACCAACATGCTCACCCAGGGAGCTCAGAGGACAAGAGCCCCTGCCCTCCCACGCAGAGCTCGGCCAAGCAGGGCGCCCGGGTCTGTGCACGGGGGCAGGGGCTGTGGGTGGACCAGCCCATGGGACAGAGGCTTTCTGGGGCAGCAGCCTCACGTCCTTTCCTCTCCATGAGCTGGCATGTGCCCTCGGGAGGGTGGAACCGGCCGCGTCTCCTGGGGAGGGGACACTGACTTCTTTACCAGGAAGTGATGCGATGCTGGTGTCCCCCGCTGGGGCCATTCGCGCTCCGGCTGACCCAGACCAAGCGCCCGGCTGGCACCTGGTATCGGGGCTGCGGCCCCCTCACTCAGTGCATTGGACCTCGGGCAGAGGTCATTTGTTAAATTTAGTGCAAACTTTCAGGCCCAATAGACCAGGGATCTTAAATGAAAGGTTCTGCTCATTTGGTGCTGAAACAACAGTGTGTCAGGCTTTGAGTTGCAAATTCTTAAAAGTAAAGGCAGTGACGTACCCGATTCCCCATCTGGCGAGAAGGCCCTGGGCTGGCGAAGGAACTGACGGCCCTGCGGGGGTGTGGACGGCAGTCCTGCCTCCCTGGGCCCAGTGCCTCCTGCCTCTTGGGGTCTTGGGGCGAGATGACGACCTGGGTCTCCACCACGGCCACCATGGCCCCACAAAACACTTTCCAGAGCCCAGGAAGGTGAGGCTGTTAGAGGGCTTTGGGAAGGCGGTTTCTGGTCAGGCTGAGGCCCAGGCCCTTTGCAGGAGGTCAGCTCAGACAGATGAGGCCCCTGTTTCTGTAGAGTGAGTGTTTGGTGGGGGCCCCAGGAAGGGGTCAGCAGGCAGACCTCCCGTCTGTGACACAGGCCACCTGGTGGCCTCATGGGGATATACTTGGGGCTCCGGTCCCAGGTGTGTCCTGTGCTCTGGTGCCCAGTGCTGACCGCAAAGCCGACGGGGTCTCTGTTTACCCACTGTCCTGTCACGGCCCCCAGCTCCCCGAAGTTTTGATGATTTGTGACTTGTGCAGATGACATGTTTGGGCCTGGCAGGAGGGAATGAGGGGCAGCCCAGGTGTGTTGCACGTGGGCGGCAGTGGCCTCCCCTTCTCTCCTGTGGCCCGAGGTGTCACTGAGAAATGAACCTCGAAAGGTGGGGACAAACCCAGGGGTGGCAGGAAGCCGGAGGGCGTCTGCAACTGGGGAGGGGTCCTGCCCGGCAGCCGGGGCAGCACACGGCGATGGGGTTTGGCCCTCGGTCAGGCCACCCTGCCTGGCCCTGAATGCTGAGTCCCACATCCTGCAAGGAGGCACTGCGGGTGCTCCTGGACTAGGACCCCGCTCTCCGCAGCCATGCAGCCTGGAGGGCGGGCGTGTGAGGAAGGCGGATGGGACAAGGACACAGCAGGATCCGCGTCTTGGGGGCACCAGGAGGCCCGTGGCCCTGACACGTTTGAGAATAAAATGCTGGCTCTAAAGGGCAACAGTGTAAAGGATGAACCCCATTCCCGGGGACTGGCCTCCCCAAGGTGCTGCCCTCAGCAGAGCACAGGTGGAGCCAAGCCCGGCGCCAGGGTGGGGCCCGTCTGAGGCTTTGCTGGGCTCCGTTTAGGTGGACAAAGCCTGAAGGGGCTTCCTGCTCCTCTCCTGATGCCCCACCACCGGCTTGGCTTTGAACCACTTGCGGGGGGCGGCTCTGGGGGCCGCGCTGCTGATTCCAGCCTGTTTCCCTGCACACAGTTTCTTCAGGAAGGGAATGGATATCAACAAACTTCCATCTGAAGATCAAACCGCTTCCTCCCTCCTGCCCCAAGGACCCAGCGCCCTGCCCCCAGCCCACATCCCCTGACCTCCCAGGCCTGCGCGCGGCGCTCAGGCGTCAGGAGGGTGGTCGCTGTGGTGTGGGGAGCTGGCACAGGAGGGGGGCTGTCGACAGTGCTGCCCTGAATTTCAAATATCATCAGAGTCTGTGGGGTCCGGGCGAGGAGACCCTCAGAAGTCACAGTGCACGTGAACCAGGGCCATGTCCATCCGGGGACTCTGAGCACCCTGGCCAAGCGGGGCTGAAATTCCTGCCCTCGGGACCAGGTGGCCTTGTGGGGTTGGCACTGACGCTGTGACGCTGTCTTCCGAGATGTGGCAGCACGGTCCCCAGGGGTGGCTGAGTGCAGACACGCCTGCTCTGGGGGGTGACCGGGCATGTCTCCTCTGGGGGCAGAGCATTTAGCAACTCCCATCGCAGCCTGTTTAGAGAGACGGTGGGAGTGGAGGGCTTCCAGCTGCAAGCCGTAACCCTACCTTCCCAGAAGATGCCGGTGCTGAGGGACCCTGTGTAGGGCTCAGGGCCTCTCCCACTCAAGTCGGGTTGGGGGGGTGACCCAGAAATATTGGGGTGCTGCAACTTTGCTGGCTTGAGACTCGCCATCCGGTCTCACACCCTCCGCTTTGCAAGGGTCACCTGAAGAGGGGCCCAGCACCTGGGCACGCTTCACAGGAAGGCCCCCAATTGATGGCCACGCTGGGCACGACAGTGGCCTAGATCCAGACGCGGGCTCCTTGGTCCATGCCCCCGCCTGCACCCGCAGCCGGCTTGGCAAATACGGACCCATTCTCTGCAGGTGGAGCCCCAGGACAGGTGGGGGCATGGGGCTGCCCGGCTCCTTCGGGGTTTGGGGTCTGCGCAGGTTGAAAAGGTGCCCTGGACCTTTTCGTGGGGAGGCCTCTGGTCTCCCACCTGATGGGTCTTTGGACAGGCTGAGGTGGGGAGTGGGTGAGTGGTCGCCGACTGAGCATCTCGGAGAATGGGGGGCCATGCGGCGAGGCCATGTCCGTGGAGACTTCTGCGGCTCACGCGTTACCCACGAGAAACAGGCGACTGCCCTAAGCCCATGTGGGTGGTGGTGCCAGGCTGATTTCAACCTAGTGTGCCCACCCAGCCCGATGGGGCTGGAGAAACGGAGGCTCAGCTGTGATTTGGAGATGAGCAAGGAGGGTGTGGTGGGGGCGGGAGACGGAGACAGAAGGAAGGGAGGGGTGCCGCCCACAGCAGTGGTTCTCAGACCCTCCCCACGGTGAGCGCAGCCCCTGGGTTCTCCAGACCCCTCTTGGTTTGGAGTGGGGGCTCTGGACAGGCCTGCTGGAAGGCAAACCCTGGACTCTGAGGCTGGGGGAGGCTGGGGAGTGAGACCCACCCTTGCAGGTCACCTGGGCCAGGTGTACCAGACCCCACTCACCCACGGTGACGTGCAGAGAACACGTGCGCTGGCCGGACGTGCTCCTGGGCCAGCACGGCCACACCGTGTTCCCACCCATAGCCCAGCACTCTGAGAGGACAGCAGGTGGCCCTGTGGCCCCAGCCCTCCAGGGGGGAAGGCAGAGGCTCAGGACAGGCCCAGAGATGAGCTTGGACTTAGCCGTGCACCGAGGGCCGCTTCCCATGAGCGGGCGCCTCTGTGGCGGGGCGCCCACAGCCCTCTGGGCCCAAGGCCGCCCGGCCGCCCGCAGGTTGACGGATTAGCTGGGCTGCCTGGCCCGGCTCTGTGTCCTCGCCCCTTCCTACGCCGGGAAGAGACGGCAAGCTCTGTTTATTTAGACTTTTCCTAAAGCTGACAGCTCGAATCAGGCTAATTTACCTGAAGTATACCAACCGTCCTTGTATTTATTTTACGATATTTCACCGGCGTAACCCAATCCCCGCCCTCGCCTGCCTTGTTTACGCGGCCGGGAGCGCATCTGTCTCCCACATCGCTCGGCAGTGCCCTTCCTTTCAAGGACACACGGAGGCTTCCACACGGGGATGGGGGGCAGGCTCGGCCCCCACAGCAGCAGGGAGGTGCTTTGCGCCTTTAGGGTTCGGGGTGCAGCCAGGCCTCAGGGTGCCCCGTGAACAGCGGGACAGGCTTTTCACCTGCCTGCTGGTCTGGCCTCATGGTGGGTGTCCAGCAAGGGGGCTGACGGCGGCCCCAGGAGCCTCACTGTCCTTTACTGAGCTTCTCCCTGGGCTGGACGTTCTGCCTCCATATGCGCTAGCTGGCACACGCCTGTTAGCCCATTTTGCAGAAAGGAAGGACTCTCCCCAGAGTTACACACATGCCAGCGTCAGGGTTGGGTTGGGGCCCAGGCTGGCAGGCTCACAGGGACATGCCGCCCAGGCTCAGGGCACTGCCCATGTGGGCTGGACAAATCTCCCCAGGGATGGGCCGAGAGCTGATGGAGGCAGAACACCAGGTGCAGTGACGACCCACGGGGAGAAGGCCGTGCCCTCAGGCTTGGAGCTCCAATTCCGGACACACAGGTGCAGAGGCAGCCTGCACAGAGGTTTCTGCTAAGTTACTTCCATAGCAAAGAAACAGAACACAACACCATGTGCATCTAAGGGGCAGTGATTATTGCCCTTGGTGCAGCTGGGGCCCGGGCCAGGTGGTCACTCGAGGGGCCTCTGGAGGATGGGCAGCAATGTGGACACATGTTTGTGGCTCAGATTTAACAAATACCTCTGAGAACAGGCTCTGCACTGGGACTGGTCCCAGTGCTGGGATGCAGCAGCCGATGAGACCCCCTCCTGGCGTTCACCCTCAGGTGGGGGGCCGCCAGGACCAGGCAAACAACAAACACATAAAAGGTAGATGGACACACCTTTCTGAGAGTAGTGGAAGGGGGTCAGGGGTTGGAGGTGATCCACAGGTAGTCAGGAAGGGCTTCCTGGAGGAGGTGGCCTTTATGCCACCATGGGAAGGTCTAGGCAGGAGTCTGGGCAGAGAGAAGCTGGTTGGTGCAAAGGCCCTGGGGTGAGACTGGTCTTGGTGTTGGGGGAACAGAGTCTTTCTCCCCCAAAGTATTGAAAACAGACAAACCCCAGAGCTGCATGAAGCTGTGGTCCTGACAGGGTGGGTGCTCTGCCTGGGTTTGTCACCCACTGGGTGATGGGACCCAGCTCACCCTTGGGGTCCCTGTGGCCTCCTTCAGACCCCTCGTGCCCTGGGACCTGGAGGTCTGGCCAGGGAGTAAGCCAGCCTCCCTCCTTCCACGTGCCACCCTAGTGGAGCCCAGGAGGCAATGCTCACCCAGGCAGGACCTGGGCACAGAACCTTAGGTTCTGGGGGGGCTGGTAGGGGCTGCTTTGGAGAAGTGGGCTTCTCAATGGCTCTTCCTGTGGCCGCAGGGCCATCATGGCCCATACAGCCCCCAGCCTGGGGCTCCGCGGGGCCCTGCCTTTTACACTGAGAGCCCTTGACGGAACCCCTCCCCACCCCAGTGGGCAGAGGTCAACGAATGAAAGGGGGGAGGTCCAGCCAGTGCGGGGAGGGGGGGACCAGCGGGAGGGGAGGGCCGGGCGGGGTGCGCAGGGGCCAGGCCCCTGGGTGGCCTGCGCCCGGCCTGTGTGAGTGCCCCTCCTCTGTGTGAGAGCGTGCTCCCCCCCGGAAGGGGCCACGGCTGCACAGCGCCATACATCTCTGTCAAAATCTCTATGAATAAATTAACCTTTTTAAAGATTAGTGCACTTTAATACCTCAGGGTTTTTTAAGCAGAACAAATGCTAAAAATATTTTGACAGAGCTTGCCGAGTTTGCAGGGTGGCTCATCAGCAAAGCTGGACCCCAGCCAGCGGCCAGTGCTCGGGGGGCTGGGGGGCGCAGGCCTGGGGCAGCCCCTAGGGAGAGGCATTGCTCAATGAGTTGGGGCGCTGGTAGCGGCCATCCCCAGGGAGCGGTTGGGGGATGTGGTTGTGTCCACTGTGGACGCTGTCATATCGGTTTTGTGTGGACGTGGGGGGGGAGCTGGTGCTGCTGCCCGTCAACTGGTGGTCCTGGCCAGCTCCCCTCCTATGGGCCAGCAGTGGAGGCGTGGTGGGGGCTTCCTGATGGGGTGAGGAACGGAGGGAGTCCCAGGCTGGAGGTGAGCATGTGCAAAGGCCCGGAGTGAAGAATCAAGGGTCTCAGGGGAGCCTGGGCGTGGGGTCCTGTGTCTGCGACGTGGGAATGGGTGAGTAGGTGAGAGGGCATGGGGGAGGGGCGCGCACCTGGATGCAGGAGGGGCTCCGCTCCCAGCCTGGGCCCAAGGCGGCGCTGGAGGTTGTGGAGGCGCGTGTGTCGGGCAAGCCAGGACAAGGCCCTGCAAGAGCAGAGGTTGGAGTAGGTGAGGTGAGGCCTCGAGGCCTGAGCTGCGGGACATGAAGGGCCCCCAAGTTCTTTCCTCGCCCAGATATTGCTTTTTCTCTGCACCCAAAACCAGGCCTGGCCATGGTAGGTGGCAAGAGGCCTGCTAGGTCCCCGTGTCCCCTGGAGCCCGCAGTCCTCCCTCTGGCCCCAAACCCGCCCGCCCCAGGTCCCAAGCTCCTGCGGCTCCTGCAGGCCCGGTGGATGCACAGCCTGTCTCCTGGCTCGGAGAGTCACGGGCCGGAAGCAAGCCCCCTTGCCATCACCGGAGTGGTGGTCGAGACTCTCCTCAAAGTGCCACATCAGCTCTCAGGTGCCCCCTCTCCTGGACAGGGGAAGGCCAGCAGGGGAACCGTCTGCAGTCGGACTGGCTGCTATGAGGAGATGGGGCCCGTCAACAGCTGCCAGGGGCCTGGGGTCCGTCCTCTCCTGGCTGCGGAGGACAGTGTCCAAGGACTGGGCTACACGGGGCAGCTGGGGGTCCCACCTCAGAAACTGAGGGGGCTCACCCAGTCCTTCTCACCTGCATCGTGCAGGGCTGGCCTCTGCCTTCGGGAGCGAGTGCACCCCCAAGGGAGGGGACAAGGCCATCGGACGGGGGGCCAGCGCTTCTGCATGTGCCAAGTCCCGAGTTCTCACCCCCGAGGGGCCCTGCTGTCCACTGTGTGCTGGGCTTTGGCTCCGCCCCATCCTGGGGTGTCCTTATGGCCCCGTTATAGAGGAAGTGAGGCTCTGGCCCCGCGTGCTGAACACAGCGGGCCTGGCTGGGACCCTGTCTGCCCCAGCCCCACCAGCTGCCTTCTCGGGCCCTCTGGTTGCTGACCGTCCTCCCCCCACCTCCCCTGACCCCTGCGTCCCCAGCCTGCTCTTCCGCCTCTGTTGGAACGCCTCTTCCTCCAGGAAGCTGTCCCTGATTCCCTGAGGCAGAGCCTTCCCCTCCAACAAGCCCCCCATCCTGGACATGCTTTTCTGGGAGAAGCCCTTGGTCTGGTCAATGCCCGGGGCTCCTCTGTGAGGCTGGGCAGAGTCGGGGGGCTGGCTGAGGCCGAGGGCGAGAGCCTTCTCTTTCTTCTTTGTACATCACAGGGGACAAGGACAGGGCAGCCAAGCAGAGGTGGGGTGACGAGGCCCCCCTGGTGGGGTGACAAGTCCCCCCTGGTGGGTTCTCCCAGGGAGGCCAGGCTAGGAGGGGGTGAAGTTGCCATCTCCTGGCCCACTACCCAGCCTGCTCCTGGCGCTGGGGCACGGGTGAGGACCTCCCCAGGCCCTGCTCATTTGGGGGGACGGGGGAGCCTCTGGGCAGCCCGGGCTTGTTAGCAGCCACTGCTTCCCGTTTCCCAAGTGAAGCACGTCCCCCCGAGTTGGGGACAGAGTGGGGCTGAGGGAGCGCAGCCTGGGCAGCGGGGACAGGCCCAGGCCAAGCCCCACCCTGGTTGCATTTGCTTTGGGAGGGTTTCTGTACCTTCCCGGGCACCAGGGGCCGACCTTGGCTTTTCCAGGTGCCCCTGGTGCCCCAAGAGGGACCAGCCCCTCCTCCCTGAGCCCCTGCACCAGACAGCAGGGCGCCTGGCTCTCTCCTGGGCGAGGGTCGGCCCCCTCCACACCCTTCCTAGGCTGCCCTCACCCGCCCAGAGGACAGAGCAGGGACCCGGGTACATGTGTGGAGGGGTGACGGGGGATGCAAGCCTGTGATATCCACGCGGCAGTCGCCACCCCCAGCCATGCAGACGACAGTTACCTGTGAGTGTGTGCCCCCTGACGGCAGCCTGCCTCTCCCCGTTAATCCCCAAGGACCTGTGAGGCCAGTGCTGCCCCCCAAGGCCTGGGAGGGCCAGGGAAGAGGCGGGAGCCTTCACTTGGATCTGGCCTCTGCGCACCAAAGCTGGGCCTTTCTCTGCACCGCCCGCCCCTGGAGAGCTGCCCAGGATGCAGACGTCACAGTCCACAGGGATGGCCGTGGGGCAGAGGGGACCCCCGCAAAACCCACAGAACGTGAAAACAAAGTTGGGGTCCACCAATGAGTTTGCTTGTCACTCAGAGCCGGGACCCGGCGAGCCAGGCATGGCGTGCCTGCCGTGCTGTGCTGGGCAGGCGGGCCGGCGTTCCCGGCCTCCCTCAGCCTCTCTGAGCTCCGTGGCGGCCACCGCTGCTCTGTGCTGGGTGATGTGCGATGTAGCGAAACCCGCGTGAAGGGCTGACACCGAGCCTTCATTCTGAGACAAAGGCAAAAACACATCTCACCCCAAGTTATTCTACTTTGAAGATGCACCAAATACAGAAATGGAAATGACCGTTCTCCTTCCGGGGCTCCTTCTGTGCCATGGACTGGGGGTGGGACTCAGCACTGACAGTGGTGCAGGGTGCAGGAGGAATAAATGAAGAGGGCACAGACCCCACCCCAAGGCGGCTCGGGGTAGGAGGAAGCACCCAGGGTCTGGGCTGGTAAGCCATGGAGGCGTCTCGGTGGTGGCGGCTTTGGAGCAGCCGAGCTCTCCCCCGACAGCCTCTGTTGCGGTCTCCTTCCATGGGGAATTTAAACCCCAGGGCAAAGCGGAGGCCCCTCTCTACCCTCGTGGGCTGACTTCACAGGCGCAGTGAGGAAATGGGCTGGGAGGTGGACATCTGGACCTGCTACCTGAGAAGGCTCCGGCGGGGGGGGGGCGCTCGGGGTTTACAGGCTGGAGGCCCCTGGGTGTGGGGTGAGTGAGTGATGTGGGGGGCGGCGGGGAGGAGCTGGAGACAGACTCTCGGATCCTTAGGTTTCCATTCCTGTGACATCATGGTTTCGGCTTCACTGGCTGGTCTCCGAGTGACTAGTGAGTGTGAGCCACCTGCCACTGAATGTCCTGCAGCCTCCACGTTCGAGACACAGAGGGTGACCTAGCACCTCAGAGACCCCTCGGGGGTGGGAGAGTTGCTGCTCCCAGGGGGACCCCGAGGATTGTCCATCATTCACGTCTGTGAGGCGGCTGGCGGGGGCTGGTCTTGGGGGACGTTGGGGGTGGCCCATCCAGCTGGCTCTGGTCAGGCCGCCCTGCCTGGGCCCACCCGGGGTCCGTCCGGGGGCGGTCTGTCTCTCGTCTGGAGGCAGGACAGCACTTTCCTGACCAGCTGGCTCCCGTCTGTCGTCTGTCCTCCGGCTCCCCTGCCCCCACCACACCTTTCGTCATGCTGCCGGAATTGGCTTCCGCGGGAGTCTGGGATCTGGGGTGGGGACCCCTGTAGGAGGAGCAGCCTGGCGGGTCCTGCAGGGCGGGGACTCACAGGGGTCTGGCCGGCTGGCGTCCCCAGTCACCCAGCCCCACCCATGACCGATACAGAGACAGGGAGTTTGCACAAAAGGTAATTCAACAAGCTTTGGACCCAATCCCGCTATTTGCTTACAAGGCCCTCTATTTATAGAGCCTCCGTCTTCTCTCTGGGGTCGGTCAGCCATCCATACACTTTCAGGAGTTTATAACTCTATTATTAAATTTAAAGTTGGCTGCGGTTTTAATTCAGAGCGAAAACTGCATACGGTGGGTGGGGGGGGGAATCACGGAATGTGCTTCAGGGAGACTGCCAGCAAGTGTTTCCAGTGGCCCCCCTCAGACGGCCCAGGTGGGTCCAGGAGCCCCCAGACCCATGGAAGGGGGCTTTCTGGAGCCCTTGGTGCCAAGGCGCCCTTATTCCAAGTCTGTCGCCCGAGGCAGCCCGTGGGTTTACAAGCCGAATCTGGGAGCTGCTGCTCTCACGGAGGTTTCAGCCCGGGCACCGTCTGCTTTCCTCTTTGCGGTTCAGGGGGCGCTGCCCAGCGGTTGCCTCCGTGTTCTCCGGGCTGTGGCCTGGGGCCTCAGAGGTCGTCGTGGCCGGCTGGGGACAGGGGAAACTGGTGGGCTCCAGACCGGAACATATGCCAAGCCCTCTGGGGGTTTGTGAGTCATTCTCAGCCAACAGTGGTTCTTTGCACACCGTCGGTGCAGAGCTGGGGGTGAGGGGCTGGGCCCCTGGGCATGTTCAGCACTAAGAAGGGGCTCAGACCAGCACCGGGGCTGCGAGCCCCTTTCGGTTCCTCTTCCCCTTCTTTCCCAGTTCTGGGACCGGCCTACACCCCAGCTTCCCTGGAAGAAGGGCTTTCCAGGTGCTCCTCAAGCTACCGCGATCTGGGGTGACCGATGGGTGGCGGAAGGTGGCCGGAGAGGCTGGACAGGCAGCTGAGAGGGGGCCCGACCCCACAGGCTACCCGGCGAGCGGGTGGGCGTTGGGCAGTGTAGATGGGGGGTCTGTCCCAGAGCTGCCACCCCACAGGCATCCGCCTGCGGCCCAAAACCTCCCAGCAGGAGGGAGCGCGGAGGGATGGCTCCCGGCGGCCGGTAGGGGGTGTGCCCGGCCTGCTTTCCCGCCTCCGCTCGCCTGCGGCCTGCACCTCCGCACAAGCTGGGCACATCTGGAAATGTTTGATTTGATAGAGTGTCGCTTTACATTGCAGAAATGAGCGTAAGCGGTTTTTTGACCCACCAAGTGAGAAATGTGATCTGGGTTTTACTGCCGACCCTTTAAATAAAAAACAGATCGCTTATTAAACCATTATCTATCAGGGATGGGGAGGGACCGGAGTGGACCCGGATGGGCGCAGATGGAAACGGATGCGGCTCTGTCTCCCTGCTGGGCTGGCGGGCAGGCCCCGGGGGGTGGGGCACAGGTCACCCGGTCACTCTCAGGGATGAGGGGCCTGGCACCCACTGCCAGCTCCGCCCACCCCTGTGCCCGCTGCAGCGGCTGCTTTAGCACCCCAAAATTGGTGTCTGTCGGGGGACTGGAGAGATGGACTTAGCCTGTGGGATGATGTCAAGGCCAGGGGTCCCCACAGCCCCAAGGGCAGAGGGCTTGGGCCTGGACTTGCCCAGGAGCTGCTCAGAGCCGTGCCCACTGCTAGGATGTTGGTGGATGTGAGCGCGCCACCCCCCCCTCGCCCCCGTGCCTCTTGGGCACTTTGTTCTCGGGGATGGCAGTGTCTGTGCCATGTGGACAAAGTCCTGGCCCCTCCCAGCTCTAGTCTTCACAGTGGGACCTGCCCCCAACCCCCGGCCTGCTGGCTCCGTCCGGCCTGGGTCCTGGCCGGAGGCCGGAGGAGGGTGGAGCGTGGGGGTGATCAGTTCCCATCTCCACCGGGTGTTTCTTATTTTGAACTGTTTTGCTCAACGACTTGGGGGCCCTTTCTGTTTTTACACTGTGCTCCTGATAGCACCTCCTTTTTCCTGCAGTTTTTTCAGTAAATGCATCTCAGTCCTGCTCGGTGGGAACGTCCTCTCAGCTGACCAGAAGGCCCCTTGAGGTCCTTCCAGGAAGACAAAGGCAGAGTGGGTCAGAGAAGATGGGTGCAGGGACAGGGCTGACCAGGTGCACAGGGGGACGAGTGCTGGGGACACAGGGCACAGGGCACAGGGCACAGGACACAGGACACAGGGCACAGGGCACAGGGCACAGGGCACAGGACACAGGGCACAGGGCACGTGGAGGGGCTGGCGCCCACCTGGCCGGGCCCTGCACCTGGGGTCCAGGAAATCCTACAGCCTTGCACAGGTCATGTTGATGGTTGGGGAGGAGAAGGATGCCCACATGCTGGTTGGCGGGACCCCTAGGCTGAGAGCTGCCTGGGTGGCAAGGAGTCACTCAGAGGGGACCCCCAGACCGGGAGAGGTGAAGGGCCACATGGCTTATAACTGTGAGTGTTGGTGTTATTACCCTTCTGGGGTATAGGGCCCTGAGATTGGGGCGTCTCAGAAACACAGAGGGGACCCACATGGGTCAACGAATGTTCCCTTAACAGAGGGGACAATCCCTGACCACCTGGCCTGACTGTTTCGCCCACCCTCCGGGCTGGGAAGTCTGGCCCAGGTGGCTGGCCCCGGGTCCAGGGATGGCCAGTGCTGGGTCTCAGACATCAGTGAGGGCTGGTTGGGCAGAAAAAGGAGTGAGCTGACGGAGCTGAGAGGCCCCGTGGTGGGGGTGCCACGAGCAGTGAGCAGGCCTGGGGTGGGATTCTCCCTTCCCGACGGTGCGCTCAGTTCAGCAGCAATGGTGTGAGTGGGAGGTTAGCCTCTCTGTGCAGATGAGGAAAAGGAGGCCCAGAGAGGCTCAGTGACTGGGCCAGGGTCACACAGCCAGCAAGCGACAAACTAGGACTCGGAGCCACAGGATCCCAGGGGTCAGGCGCCTGCAGTCGGAGACCCTGAGTCTCACCCCACACAGGCATCGCTGCCTGGCAGGGAGGGCAGCGGGAGGAAGTGACTCTCAGTGATGGTGGCCACGAGGTCACGCCCCCGCCACCTGGGTCAGTCGTGGGCGTTCTTGGCTCGGGAGTGCCCACCTTGATTGGCTGCCACCTTCCTGGCCACAGCTGGCTGCACACAGTGGGGTGGACAGGGCAGATTTATCTCTGCTGTCACAGCCAATAGAAATACGGCACTGCCCGAGTCACCATGTGGTTACAGTGGCAGCCCTGACTGGACGCACGTGTGATGTATGGTCTGATAGCACAGTGGCCAGCGGTCCCCACACAGCAGACCTCATGGGTCACTCTTGACCTTGAATGTGGGCTCCGACCACTACAGGGACTCTCGAGGTTGGGTGGGGGTGTCAGGTCTCCTAACACAGGTCGGGGTTGCATCTTGGTGGGCCTGTGCAGCTTCCAGCCTGGGGTGACCGGACGCAGGGTCTCCAGGTGGCAGTCTGAACTTGGGGGCTGCGTCTGACTCAGCTGGGGGTAAGGAGCCTGGCTCAGGGGACAGCTGGGTCCCTGGGCTCCTGGTAGTCACGGTGTAGGTTTGAGCCAAGGCAACAGGCTCCCCGATCCTGCCCCCTATCAAATGCTCCCTGTGCCCCCACCCTGGGCAGGACCCAGGAGCTGGGTCTCTAGGTGCCACAGGCTTTGGTGCAGCAGGCACGCGAACTGATGCATGCACACTTGTGCACACAGCACACTCAGGCTATACTTCTGTGCGAACACGTAGTCACGAGGGCGTGCACACTCACACACACTCATGTGAGCACGTGTGCACACTGTGCAGGCACCACGCTTGTGCACACACTCATGTGTGCACACATACCCACAGTCATGCACTCACACTCTGTAAACACAGCGAGAGCCGGGCACACACAGCTCCACACGCCCTCACCCACCCCTCTTGTCTTTGCCTTAAACACTGCAGCATATTCAGGGTAGATTATTCTAATTAGAATAACGTCCATCTGTATGGAGAGGAATTGTATCCAGAGGGCTCCAGGGCAGTTACGAGAGGTTCCACTGCTGAAGGATGGAAAGCAGAAGAGATCAAGCAATTGTAGTCAAGAGAACCCTGCGAGGGGGTGTGTGTGGGGGGAGGCAGTGGTCTCTGGTGGGTGGTCCCTGGCCCCACGCTGCCCACACAGGCCCCTGGCCTGTGCAGGGAGAAAGGACCCCATCCCCTCGAGCGACGCTTCCTGCATCTGGGGAGCAGGGTGGAGAGGTAGGAGCTTGTGAGAGTCAGTGTCCCCAGGGGAGCTGTGGCTGCACAGCAGGCCACCAGAGAGGCAGGCACCCTGGCCAGTCCCACTGCCTGGGGCCCGAGAAGCCGGACGCTGGTGGGGAATCCTGGGCCCACGGCCGGGCAGGCACCCAGGACTTGCGGGCCATCCCTGCGGAGGCCATCTCTACCCCAGGCTGAGCGAGGTACAGAGGCCAGGAGGCCGCGGACATCAATAGCTCCTGGACACCCCGCAAGGACCCCTCCATGGTTCTGCCCGTCAACCCCAGGGGAGTGTTTTTGCTGAAACCTCATTGCTGGGGGCCAGAGTTACCAAGGCTTGGGGGAGCATGTCCCACCCTTCTCTCTGCCAGGGCTGTGCCCAGGGGCACAGGCTATGTTCCCGGGCCTGGGATCAGCCGGCCAGTGCCCAGTTTCTCCCCACCACACTGACTGGACGGGCCTCAGAACGGAGGCCCAGGCAGGGCCCACCCCCGGCCCCTGCCGTCCTCCTGGGCTCAGCCCACAGCAGTTGTTGAGTGAAGGCACCAGCAAAGGGGACATGCCTTCATTCTTTGTGTGTGAGACGTCCGGCCAAGACCGCGAGGGCAGAGAGAGCCCCACTCCCCAGGGAGAACGTGGCAGAGACAGAGGAGCCCAAACTGGCGGATCAGCCATCAAGTGCCCTCGGAGGGCACGTGACAGGCGGCCCTGTGGGGGCTGCATGGGGCCCACTGGCTCTGCAGAGTCAGGGTGGGCCTCTTGCACAGCCCAGATGCCCCATGGGACCAGGGCAGCATGGACGCCCACCCAACACACACCCACCCTTCTAGGTCAGCAGCTTGGGTTTCATTACCCCTAAGCCCCCGAGCCCTGGAAAATGTCCCAAACGGTACCCACACCCTCAGCGTGGTCCTATCAGACCTCTGCTGGATACTGAGAATCTGTTTCCTTCACTGGCTTCTATACTTCACAGCTTGTGGTGTGAGCGGGAGTCAAGTGGACAGTCAGGGTCAGCGCCACCCAGCCTGACCCTCCTCCGGCCAGACCAGAGGGGCAGCGGGCGAGGCAGCCCCAGAGGCATGGGGTCCTTGGACCCCCGCGCCCCGTGGCCTGCCCCCTGCACACCTCAGACATGGCTTTCCCCATTGTGTCCGTTGGAGCTGGAGGTGCGTCTCCGGCTGGTCTGAAGGGGGCCTCTGGGAGCACCTGGGTCTCAGACCCCTGTCACCCCAAGGAGGGGACACCGTGGGTGAGACATGAGTGGGTGGGTCACAGGCCACGGCTGGTCCCGCCCGTCTGCCGTGGGCACCTTGATTTACTGTCCCTGCCCCTTTAACAGCCTCCCGTGGGCTCGAGCTGCAAGCCCCTCCCTGCCCCGGCCTCCGATGCACTGAGCTTGGGAAAATCTATTAGGGCCCAGTCATTAATCTGAGGCTGCCGCCGTGGGCGCTTTCGGGCCTCTATTTAATGGGCTGCTTCCTGAGCTCCGGAGCCGTGCTGCTCGCCTCTCTTGATCAGCTTTGTTTAATTATCAAAATATTTGATGCAGAAAATTGACATTAGCTCTGAAGGTTCTGCCCTCCTCCCCCCTGCCCGGCTCCCGGTGACATCGAGCGCCTCGGCGCTGCACCCCTTGCCTCAAAATAGCAAGTGGACCGCCCAGCCTTTGCTCGGCCAGGCAGACACGCAGGCCAGCTGCCTGTCCAGAGCCGGTGTGTGGGTGAGGGGCCACCGGGCCCAGCCAGGGCCCTGCTCTGGGCGCTGGGCTGCACTTGGCTGTGCCCAACACCGGGGGCCACTCCCATGGCCACGGGCAGCCTTGGGGAGCTGCTGGAGCTGGGACATAGTATGGCCGGGCCATCGTGGGAATGCTGTACCTTTGTGTTTACAGCCTGCCCTGCACACCTGAGCTGGCAGCCCTGCCAGGGCTGCTCCTGACTGGGAATAGCACGGGATCCGAGCTGGGTGCCAGCAGGTGTGTCCTGTCATCTTTGTTGTCAGGGCCGCGGCCCCATCTTGGGAGCCCCTGTTGGGGCCCTCTCGGTCGGGAGCCAGTCCTGGAGACCAGCCCTGAAGGGACCAGCCTGGAGAGCAGAGACCTCCTTGAGGGGCAGGACAGGTCCTCTCGGCGAGCTGCGCGGTCAGTGCCTGTTGCAGAAGTGGGGGGCGTTGGGGTCACAGCATTGCCGGTGGCTGCTCTTTCGCCTCTTTAAGGTCAGGCTGTCTGTCCCATTCCATAGGCCGGGCTCAGGGCCCTCAAAGCTTCAGCCGCAGGGCTCGGCCTGGGGACGGCCAAAGCTGTCCTCTGCACTGTTGTCCTTTACCCTCCTGCCCTTGGTGAGGGCCCTGTTCAGGCCGTAGCTCTGGCCTTGGCACTCTGTGCATGTGTGTGTCCTGTGTGCACTCACTCACATGTGCCCCACGTGTGTGCCTGTGTGAGTCCTGTATGTGTGTATACGTGTGCCCCGTGTGTATGTGTGTGACTGCACATACATGCGTGTGCGTGCGTGTGCCCACGTGTGCCCATCATGGGCTAACCAGGGCAGTGCACGCCGGCCTCAAGGAAGCTCCTCCTGATGTCTCACCCCCACTGCCCGACTCCTGGACCCGGGTCCGTCAGGCTGTGGGAGTCAGCATTTGCTCTCAGAGGTCAGCGGCCACCAGGCTTGGCTTCCTGGTGCCAGTGGTCAAGCTTAGGACCCTGCACTCGGTGCTGGGGGGAGTGGGCACAGCGGGCTTCAGGGCCGGGCTGGCGTGCAAACACGCCTGGGAGAACCATCAGCCGGCGTCCCCGACAGCCGGATCAGCGGACCCAGAACTCATTTATTTGCTCCTGGTTCCTCAGCCTTGGGTACACTGGCCAGCCTCGGTCTTCAAATGCAGCTTATTTTCAGATGTCAGATAATTTTCAAAACAGAAAGTAGTTTCAAGGTTGAGGAGATACCATTATGGAAAACAAATAGCGGTCAAGCTTAGGCTCCTGGTTTCACTCGCAATCAATGGCCCCCAGTGACGCACAGGACAAAGGAAAGTGTCGTGCTCAGGGAGGCGGCGCGCGGTGACTGCGATGGCTCAGGTCCACCTGCAGGAGAGGGACGTAAGAAACCACGAGGCCGTTACGGGGACCAGCCCGGGCCCCGCGCATGGCCGGTGCCTGTGAGGTGACGGGGTGGCCGTGGCAGCTGGCGTTGGGCCCCCCAAGTTAAAACTCCTCCTCATTAGGCTTTGTTCGGTCGCCTGATGGAAAGTGAGTCCTCGAAGAGACGATGTCCTCTTCCCCTGTCGTTAGTCGGGAATGACGCTGTCTAATAGTCCCCCGCCCCGGCAGTGCCCGCCTCCGCTCTGCCAGGCCTGGTGAGGACCAACACACCTGCCTCCAGTGTTGCCTTGGGCCGCCCACCACCCGTCAGGTGACACCAAATGCTGTGTCTGCCTGGCCACCTCCACCCAGGAGCCCTCGGGGAGCAGAGCAGGTGACAGCAAGCTGATATTTAGCAAGGGGGAGCCCTGCTTTCTAAGGAGGGGTGTCCTGGGCTCTGGGAACAGGAGTGAGCGGGGCCCTGTCTTCTGCCCTGCGTGGACGATTGTTTGTCAGAACGTTCCCACGAGTCTTTGCTGGTGTCTGTGCGATGGGGGAGGGGTGTGTGCTGTGTGGCCAGTGACTGGAGGGGCTTTAGGGGGCCAAGATGCTGGTGGGAATTCACGGGGCAGGCACAGGGCCACATGAGTGTGCAGGGAGGCCTGGGGCAGAGTCCTGAACCCCCACGGGTGCGACTTACCTTGGCTGCTGGAACACAGTCCCACAAAATGGGGGCTGAAAATAAGAGAAATGGATTCTCTCACAGTCTGGAGGTCAGAAGTCTGAAATCCAGGTGTCGCAGGGCCCTGGGAGAGGCTCCTTCCCGCGTCCCCCAGCTGCTGGGGTTCCAGGCATCCCTGGCTGTGGTGACATCTCCCAGCCTCTGCCTGTATCGTCATACGGTTTTCTCTTCTCTGTGTCTCCTCTTATCAGGACGCCAGCCATTGGATTAGGGCCTGTCCTGAATCCAGGATGGTCTCATCTCGAAACCCTTATCTGTACACCTGTAACACCCTATTCCCAAATAAGGTCACATTCTGGGGTTTGGGTGGACATGAATTTGGGGGGACACTTTTCAACCCACTGTATGGTGGGAAGCTGTTTTCTTCTTTTCCCTGAGAAGCCGGGTGGGGAGAGGCAATCATTGTGAGGACTCCTGGGGACAGAGTGGGGCTGCAGGTGGGGTGGAGGGAGGTGGTGGCCCCTGTGGCCAGTGCGGTGTGTCTATTGTTGGTACATGTGCACATACAGTGACCACTTTTTAAAATCAAGGTTGGACCGAGTGTGTGTGTCGGGGGCAAGTGAACAGCCCAGTAAGTAACCATGGTAATGACCTGCCATCCCCACCTCAGCCATGGTCTTGATCTCATTAGTCCAGACGCCGCTGGCCCTGGAGGCGGTGCAGGTGAACTTTGTAAGCGCTCATGGAGGCCTCTGCGTTTTTGTGGCGAAGGTGCCTTCTGCTCGCTATATCGGGGACATTTCAGTGGGTGCGAGGCAGGTGGCATTTCCACAGGCCACAGCCGGTCCCCCACCATGGGCCGTTGTATTCACGGCTCTCAGAGTGACCCCCCAGCCGCTGCCCAGCCCAGCCCCTGGGAGCTGAGGCTGGGGGCCATCGAGCCCAGGAGCTGGCGGCTGCCCTGAGCAGGGCCGGGGTCTGCAGACAGGGGCCGTGGGGCACCGGGAAGGCTGTGCTTGTCTGCCTTTTGCAGGGCTGCCTTGAGCCACCTGGGAAGGCGGGCGCTCTGGGCCCGGCCGCCCGGACACGCGGGGGTTAAGCCTTCTCGCGCTGCTTCAGTGCAGGCGCCCCAGGCAATCGTTTTCATTTATATTTGTTTGTGGTCAAAAGTCGTCACAGGCCAGGCTACCCAGGCCTTGACTTTTTCCTGACACTTACAATTATTGCCGCCCGGGGGACTCATTTTCTGCGCAGTCACCTGCTGACCGGGCCAAACCCCCGTTTCAGCCACCACGCTGCCTGCCAGCCTCAACGTCCTGCCCACGAATGAGGACACGCCTCCCCAGTAGCCCAGGCTTGCCACGGAAGCTTAGCGCCCACTGACTGCTGCATCTCCCCAAAGACCCATCTTTCAAGGAGCTGGTCTCCCCTCAGTCCTCTGTGCCACGGAGTGGATGGACGCTCGGCCAGGCTAATCAGCCGGCCCACGCAGACACCGCCATCCCAGCACCTCTGCCACCCGGCCAGAAATGGCTTTCCTGGTTGGTGTGATGCTGGTGTGGACCCTTCTGACCTGCGGCTGAGGATGGGGAGGGGAGGGTGTAGGACGGCCCTTCTCCTCCATCTGCCTTTCTGCTGTTTCCTGGGCGTGATCCCCTTAAGCCCAAGCCCACTCAGGCCTCCACCCCCGGCACACCTGGTCACCCACACATGTCCAGGTCCCACACATGTCCAGGTCCGTCCTGGTGTTACTTGGACATCACCTGGGGGCAGTGGCCTTCCCTCACCCCTTCTGTCCCAATGCCCACATGGCGGAGGGAGGGTGTTGCGGTCAGGGCTGCCTGCCCAGGTGGGTCACCTTCTGGCCTCCCTTGGGAGCTTGCCCAGAGCTGGGTGACAGGTGGACATCCCCGGTGCCAGACCCACTTTGAGGAGTGGCCGCTGGGGAGGGCGTGGCTCTGAGCTGTGGTCCGCACCCACATCACCCACATCACCCACATCACCCCACATCACCCACATCACCCACATCACCCACATCACCCCACAGCGTGATCGCTGGGGCCTTGGCCTCACTTCTGAGGACACTCTGATAGGTTCTGTCTGAAAAGTGCCCGCTATCCCTTCCAATGAGGGGCTTGGGGTGAGAAGGTCTCTAACTATTCCACTGGTCCACGGGGGAGCCTTCCTACCCCCACCCCATATGCACTGTGGGACCTCAGGGAGAGGGGCTCCCCAAAGCCACTGTCCAGGGTCACAGGTGACCATGGTGGGGGCGGGGTAGTGACCCCCTCTGGGAGGCCAGGCTCCGAGCCTCCCTCCCCCAGCCGCTCCCCGTCCCCCTGACTGTGACATTTCTTTACCCTTGACTGAAATGCCAGCATTTCTCACCAGAGGTCATGACCCCTGCCAGTGACCTTAGGGGCAGGCCTGTAGTGCCCCCAGCCCCCACCCATATCCTGTTGGTCCCACGAGCCTACCAAACCCCCACATCTCAGGCTGAACTCATCTCTGCCCCCAAAGCCCCTCCCGACCCCTCAAAAGTCTTGGTGGCCCTCCTGCTGGAGACTGGTTTGGGGCTACTGTACCCCACCCACCCTAGCCCCTCGAAGTAGGCGGCTGCTGAGTCCTGACAGCCCCTCTGCTGCTCGCCCACTGTCCAGCCGTCACTCCCCCAGGCCACATCGGGTCCCTCGTCCAGACTACAGCCACCTCCTGACCAGCTGGCTGGCCTGTGTTACCGCTCCCTCCCCTCCCCCTGGCCAGACCACTCAGCTGTCCTCAGAAACTGGCAGGGCCTATGAGTGTCTGGGGTGGCCCCAGCCCCCTTTAGCCACATTCTCACCAAGTCCCACAGGCCTGATGGCCCCCCTGGGGGATAGCTCTCTCCTCTGTGTTCCCACACGCCTCCGTTCCTCCCTCCTGGCACAGATGGATCTAACCAGCCTTTACTCCTTGTTTCAATACTGCCCAGAGCCTCAGCTGCCCCCTTGATGCCCACGTCCGAAGCAATGTCACCTCCTCTGAGAGTGGGACTGGCCTGCTCACTCTCTGCTCTGAGTCACTCATCAATCCTTCCACTCACACGCCCGTCAACAAGCATATAGCAAGCGCCCTGCGTGCATGGGCAGCGCCAGGCCTTGGCACTATGTGCCCTGTGCTCTGGGCACGCCCAGCCGCTGAGGGCCACACAGCATGTGAAGGAGGCCTAGGGCCCACCTGGGGGTCCCTCAGCCTCCTGGGCAGGCCGGAGAGGACCCAGAGACAAGGAGGCGTTGAGGTGGACCTTGCAGGAGGAGCACTCTTTGTTAGGGACAGAGGGAGAGCAGGTGACTCCGAGGGAGACCACAGGCTCTAAGCCCGAGTGGTCGGGACGGGCCAGGCGTGCCCCCGGCTGTGGAGGCAGGAGGGGCCGGGCAGGGGTGGGTGGTGGGGGGCCTGGAGCTCAGACGGAAGGCACGCTGGGCAAGTCGAGCAGTCACGTGTCCCTCTGGGACGGTGACAGGGTACAGTCCTCTGAGGTTCTATTCTGAGACTCTGGAGGGAGGAAACCTGCTCAGGTTTGCTGAACCCGGAGACCTCTCAGGACCCATTCCCTGCCTCGCTTTGTATCAGGAGGCCACACTAGTTGTTATGCTGTGTTACGGTCACCACACCCTTAAGTGGCTTAAAACAACATGTTTAGTGTCTCACGGTTCCCAATAGTCAGGGGTCCAGGCGGCTTAGCGGGGTTGGCCTCCTGCTCGGGGCCTCACAGGCGGCGTCACGGTGTCGGCGGGCTGCGCATTCCAGGTGCTGCCAGAATTTTCTTCGTCATTAGAGGACTAAGGTCCCTGTTTTCTTGCTGGCTGTCAACCAGGGGCCCCTCTCGGCTCCTAGAGGCCACCACAGTCCTCTGCCCATGGGCCTCCCCCTTCTCCAGGGCCAGCAAGAGACTGCCGCTCCGGCGGGCTCTGGTGAGTCTTTCTGACCTCGTGGAACCTGACCCAGGGGTGGCTGCCTCTCATCTGTGCAACGTCCTGTTGGCCGGAAGCAGGTCGCAGTTCTGCGGGCACACGAGAGGGGGACTCATGGACGGCGTGACTCCTTGGCAGCCACCTTAGGGTGTGTCAGCCACAGCCAGGCGCGTCCCCAGACACCAGACGTGGAGGAACAGCACCCCCGCTGGGCTGTTTGTGGGGAGCACGGCCAGAGGGCCTGCGGGGGATGTGGAAGTGACCTTGGGGATGGAGACAGGAGGGCCGCCCCCAGGGTCCTGCATCACCCCCTACCAGAAACCACATCCCCTAAGGGGAGGCGAAAGGGTGTCATCTGTGTCCCCAACGACTGGGGACACAGCAGGGACATCGCCAGTGTGGAGTGGGGGTGGTATTGGGGGCTGTCCCAGGAGGCGCGGCCATGGTGTCCTGGGTGCAGTGTGTTCAGGATGTACCCTGCCGTGGGGGCCCGTCCCAGTGAGGGCTCCAGACCTGGCGGTGACTGGACACTTCCCTCGGCACCCCCACACTTTGAGGCAGGTTTTGGGAAGCGGTTT
The DNA here is from genome assembly GCF_001890085.2 of Hipposideros armiger. Lineage (NCBI taxonomy): Eukaryota > Metazoa > Chordata > Mammalia > Chiroptera > Hipposideridae > Hipposideros > Hipposideros armiger. The sequence continues at coordinate 774,947 of NW_017731634.1, read as the reverse complement.
GGGGGTGTCAGGTGCAAGGCTCTCCAGGCCATTTCCCGGAGCTGTGGCCCAATGCAGGTGAAGAACCGGCCATGTCAGGGGTCTCAGAAGGCTGCCAGGTTCGGGGTCCTAGGAACTCTTCTGGGGAGTCTTTTTTTTAGTCGGCTTTGGGGGGTCTGCATGGGGAGGAGGATAGTGTGGGGTGCTGCTGAGATGGTGACATGGGGAAACTCCAGCGCACTGAATCAGGCAGACAGTGGGGGAGCCACCTCCTGTCCTTTGTCCCAAGCCTAGCTGGCCGCAGCCCTGATGTAAGGCCCAGAAGACACCCGATGCCAAGGCCACACAGGCCTTCAGGGCTCAGGAGGGCAGGCTGGCTCTGGACGCTAGGCTCTGAGTGTGGACAGAGAAGGCAGGTCTGGGCCCTGGGGACCCCACACTGAGAGGCCGGGGAGATAAGAACCGAGGAAGGAACCAAGAAGTGACCGTGGGCTAAGGAGAGTGGGGGTGGGGTGAGGCAGCCATGGGGCTTGGGGGGCCAAGCTCCGAGGACCTGAGTCAGATGCTGCCATGGGGTGACTGAGGGGAGGACGGAGAAATGGACAAGGAGTCGGTGGATGGAGGCCCCACTGATGCTGGTTCTGGGCTGGAAGTTTCCAAAGGCCCAGCTGGGGTTTGAGAGAGGGTGGAGGGTGGGGTTGGGGGCTGTGGGAGCCCTCGAATGAGGACTCTTGCTGCCAGGGGGACAGGTCCTCTAGCGGTTTCCTCTTTCCTGGTAGTGGTGCCTAGTGGAGCGGGGGACCCCTGCTTTAGGCAATTTCAGGGGCCCTCGCCCCAGAACAAGGACCAGGAATGCCTCGTGTGTCCTACTGGGGTGGTGGGGCTCCTCCCAACAGAACTCGAAGGGCTCCAGGCACAGGGAGAAGAGAGTGCGCCCGGGCTCCATGGTGACCTCAGACCACGGTGGGGGGCCTGGTGGGACCTGGTGGCTTACTGTCAAGCCTTCACCAGCCAGACAGGCCCAGGCGTCCCCCACCTGCCCCTCTCAGTCCTGTTTTGATTTCTGCTTAAAGCTCCATGGTGTGGAGCCCCGGGGGCGGAGCCGTGCATATTCCGGGAGTGCGCCAGTGCGAGGCTGGCGGAGGTGATGAGCCAGGCGGGGCCGGGCTGCCTGCGATCTGTCCCTGTCCAGTGGTGGGGGCCACGTCACTGCAGCCCCCAGACTACAGACGTGGCTCCGGGAGGAGGCCTGCACGTGGACCTGGTCCTGGAGGTGAGGGGCTTTGCCCACCTGGGCGGCTGTCTGCATGGGTCCTGGAAGCCAACCTGGTTCCACGCCCAATCCAGCCCCCGGCTGTGACTTTGGCACAGCTGCTCAACCTCTCTGAGCCTCCACACCCTGGTCTCTGCGGCTGGGTCTTTGACAGCACCTGCCCCACAGGTGCGCCGTGAGGAGGAAGTGGGGGGAACCCATGTCCAGCCTCAGTCCAGCCCTAACACACCGAGGGGAGACTAAGTGTTGCCGTTTTCACTGCTCATGAAACCCCCCTGGGGTTCCATGGGCCACAGTTTGGGAAGCACTGTCCAAATACGCGATTCTCAGCAAAGTGGCTAGGAAATGGTCCCCGGGATGGGTGGGCTGGGAGTTGCAGGGCACGTGGCCCCCTGTCTGGGCCTCTGGGGTTTCCTGAGGGCTCCCAGTGGAGCAGGTCAGAGGGGCCCTTTCTTGTAATGCGCGCCGTCTGGAGTCAGGCTGGGAGGTTTTTCTGCCTCACGTCAGTCCTGGGGCCCGAGAGGGAGGGTCCAGTGCTGGGCCTCTGTCCAGGGGCGTCCTGTGAACGTCAGCATCACTGGGCTCGTCAGTCAAGGGCGCTGAGGCCGCTGCTGGTCGGCCCTGACACCGTGGAGACGCGTCTGCTCTTCCGACCCCCGCAGAGGACCCGCTGGCCCCAGGGAAGGCCCTCGGTTGTCCGCCTGCATTGATGGCTCAGGCGCTGCGCAGCGGGGGCCCCTCCCTGCACCCTCCATAACTGGCCAGTGTTTGTGGGGAGGTTTCAAACATGAGACCGAGTCACAGAGTCTGGCAGGCCCTTTTCTTTTCTTTTTTTTTTTTTTAGGCCACAGAATCTTAGCGTTTGGGGTCCAGAGAGGGTACTGTGTCTTCTGGTTCAGCCCCTCCGTCGAGGGAGAGGAGCCATTAGCAGAAGGAAGCTGTCCCCACCAGGGTCACAGAGTGGCGTGGGTGCCACTCACTGTTACAGAGAAAGTGTGCTGTGCCAGGCGCTTAGGGCCCCTGGGAGCTGCAGGCCCTCGACAGAGCACAGCTGGGAGCGAGCGGGGAACCCCGGGGCGTGTTGCGGGGGCACCGAGCACCCGTCCAGACGGGCACACGGCCATGGGCACAGGAGCCCCATGCTCTCCCCGCCCCGCCGTCTGCATCCTTCCTCCTCTGGCCAGCACGCATGGCTCTGGGCACAGTGGCTTCTCACGTTGGGGAGCACTCCCCACACCCTAACAGCCTGAGGACATCTGGGATGGCCGCACGTAGCAGAAGTTGGGACCCAGGCCAGGGAGCGTCTGACATGAAACGGGTGGTCAGAGCTCAGCGCTGGGGTCCGGGCTTGCTCCCTGCGGGTCTCGGGTGGGGACACACTGAGCCACCAGGGACAGGAGAGGCTTTGGCCCTGAGAGGCTGCTGCCTTGGCGTTCGCTAAGGCTGTCCCCAGCAAGGGCTCGGTGGGATGATCCTGTCCCCAGACCTCCCCCGGAGGCTCAGGCAGAGCAGGCGGCCCTGCCTCCTGTCACCCTGCTCTGCCCACCTGCCTCTGGGAGGAGGGGACCATGCCTCTCTGGTGAGCTGGAGTGTCACCCAAGACAGAGCCATTTCCCTCTGGGGTTTGTACAAGCGTTAGTGTCCTGGGCTGCTGTAACCAAGTACCACTGACTCAGTGGCTTCAAACAATACAGTCTGTTCTCTTCTAGGTCTGGAGGCCATAAGTCTGAAACCCAGGTGTGGGCAGGCCACACTCCCTTTAAAGCTCTCGGGGAGGGTCCCTCTTGTGTCTCCCGGCCCCTGGGCTGTGGTCGCGTCCCTCCAGCCTCTGCCTCTGTCCTCACGTGGCCACCTCCCCCCTGTGTGTGTCTGTGTCTCTCCCTTTGTATAAGGACACTGGTCATGGGTTGGGGCCACCCTAATCTAGTATGACCTCGTCTTAACTTGATCACCTCTGCCAAAAACCTTGTTTTCAAACCAGGCCACATTCACAGGTACCAGGGAAGGACTCAGCTTATCTTATTGGGACACATAAATTCAACCCGAAACAGGTGCTCACGGAACCACCTGCCCATGGCAGGCTGCACACGGGGCCCCAGGGAGCCCCACCCCCTCCCTCAGGAAGGGCTGCCCCTGAGAGGAAGACGGTGCAGGGGGCTACTGGGCAGAGTGTACCCGAGTGGCAGGGCAGTGGGCAGGTAAGCCCTCGGTCAGACCAGAGGCACGGGTCTTGGGCTGGCTTGGAGGATGGGGTGCCTTGGGGTGTCTATGGAGAAAGCCAGCTGCAGTGCCGGCTGTCACAGGCGGGGCAAGCGCGGGTCTGGTGCTGGGAGGAGAAGTGAGGTCTTCAGCGGCACCTGGCAGCCCGTGTCCCCCCTGCCTCCTCCTGGGCATTCTGGGGTCCAGCGAGACGAGCAGCAGGGTACCGGGCACACTTGAGCTTCAGGGGACCCACAAGCCGTTTTGCGGGGTAAGGATGTCCCCAGCATTGTGCGGGACAAATGTACACTAAAAAACCAATTCCTTGTTTACCTGCAAGCCACGTGTGCTGGTGTCCTGTATTGTGTCCGGCAGCCTGAATCTGGGCATCAATCTTGGGCCTCTGATCCTAGTTCAGACACTGGCATCCACTCGGGGCCCTGGGAGGGGCTGGGCCCAGGGTGAGAGGCCCTCCTTTGGCATCCGTGTGGGGGTCTGCTCCCCTCTCCTGGAGGGGTCACATGGAAGGACCTGCAGGTGCCCCCCACTGGGGGCTGGCAGCATGGAGGCCTTCCCAGGAGGCCCAGGTGCAGGTGATGGGCTGGCAGAGATGGGGCCGGGGTGGTTGCCCTTCATACAGAGTGCCCGGAACCACCCTGAGGACCCCTCCTGACCCTGCTCGGCCCCTGTCCCCAACCTCAAGTAAGTGGCTGGGTTCCCATAGGCCTGGCCGTCAGCTGGGGGCTCCTCCCTTCCACAGCTCTGAGCCAGAGCACTGGGGCCACGGACGGCCCTTGGGAGCACCGAGCCCATCGAGGTTGGGGAGGTACTTGTCATCGGTTCGGGGGGACCTGCAGGCTGGCCTGGGCCCCGTTCCTGGGCTACCGGCTGCCCCGGCTCAGGGGCCAAGCGTGGGCAGGGCAGGGGGCAGCCCACCCACAGGTCGGCCCAGCGGGGCCTCAGCGCAGGCGCCATGAAAACGCCTCGGCCGCTGCCGCGGACCTGAGTCGAGCCGGTTCCTGCAGCCATTGCAGTTGACCCGTGGAGGCCGGAACGTCTCCGGGAGAGAAATATGGAAGCAATTACTGTGAGAGCCGTCGTTTGAGCAATTCCCAAAGAGACACCAGGGCCGGTCCGCTCGAAGCCTGGTGCACGGCGCCCTAATGAAGCAATTAAGGCCAGGGTCCTCCGACTTTGATCTCGATGGGGTAATTTTTACAAAAACATCACGGAGTGATAGATACCCATAACTCAGGGTCCTTAATTGTACTTAATTTGTTTGGAATACGAATGTGCATTTAATTAAACCCCAGCTCGGCCTGCATGCTTCAAGCCGGGCTGTCAAGGAAAATTAAGACCCAGTTTGCTTTCAAAGTTACTGGTTTTTATCAGGCAAGGACAGCGGTCTTCGAACAGAAGGTTAGAGATAATTAGGCTGAGAGCTACAGCCCGAGAAAGTGGAGGGAAGGCACCACGGCCAGGAGGGGTGGGGAGACGGGGGAGGCCCAGCTGGGGTGGGGGGGCAGCGAGGCCCCTGCCCCATCCAGACCCAGGAAGTCAGGGAGTGGGGTCTGTCCAAGGCAAGACCTGCAGGACACCCTAGCCCTCAGAGCGGCCCATCGCATGGGAGCTGTTTCTTGGCCCTCTGGCCTGTGGTGCATTTCAGCCACGGGGACACACACGGGATGTGGAGCATGGCCCAGCCCACCCCTCAGATAAGAGGCAGGAAACTGAGGTCCCGACCGAGAGCTTGGCCCGCAGGACGCTCTGGCACAGAACGGTGCTGCCCGCTCTTGCCCGCGACCTCTCTGCCTGCTGCCTGTCAGTGCGTGTCCGTGGGGTGTCACCCTGTCTCATCTCGGATTCCTGTGCGTGGATCTGGGGAGGGTGATAGGTGATTCTGAGGACAGATGGTTCCAGCCAGCGAACTTGAACATCACCGCTGGGTGAGGCACAGATGAGAGGGGAGAAAGAACACAGCCCAGCCACACCCAGCCCACATGGGAACCTGGGTTCCTGGGCACACCGAGATTTGCACGGGGACCTGTAGGGATGACGTCCCCACTCTGTTCAGAGGACCCCAGGCCGGCTGGCTATGCAGCAGCCTGGTGGGGAAGTGGGTGGGGAGAGAGAAAACCCCCCTGTCCTTTCTGATCTGAGACTTAGGGCACGCAGACATGCACTACCCACATGCACACTGAGACACGCACACACGCCCATGTGCACACACGCACACAGCTCACATGTACACAGCACACATGCACACAGCACACACATGCACACAGCACACATGCACACAGCACACACAGCACACACACGCACACAGCACACACATGCACACGGCACATATGCACACACCTCACACATGCACACACACATCACACACATGCACACAGCACACACATGCACACAGCACACACACAGCACACACATGCACATAACTCACACATGAACACATGCACACAGCACACAACACACACAGCACACACATGCACACAACACACACAGCACACACATGCACACAGCACACACATGCACACAGCTCACACACACATAGCACACAGCTCACACATGCACACAGCACACATGCACACAGCTCACACATGCACACAGCACATATGCACACAGCTCACATGCACACAGCACACACACACAGCACACATGCACACACACACATACCTGGGGACTCACGTGGGCTCAGTGGCTTTCTCTCTGCTGGCCTCTGCGTGGCCCAGTGCTGGGCTCCTGACCTTGATGACTCTCTAGCTGACCCCACTGTCTGGCCCTCTCTCAGGGACAAGATGCTGAGTTTGCCAAAGACCTAAGAGCTCACACCCCTGACCCTGGGCCAACCTCACTTCCTGGGAGACTGGCTGGAGTGCCAGTCCACATACTGGCGTTACTGCGGACAAGCCCCCGGCTGGGCGGCTGCTGCCTGGCTGACTCAGCCTTTTGCCCTCGGCCTGGATGCCCCGCAGTGCCTCCTGTTGCCAGGGTCCTGGTGGTCTGCAGCCCAGGAGGGACTCTCAACAGTGCCCAGGGCATCCCTGGCCCCGGGTGGGCGGTTTCCACCCCAGCCGGGCCATGGCAGGTCACACCCTGGCACCAGCACCCGTTCCTCCCTGAGCTCCCGTCTGGGCTCCCTTCCTGGCCACATGGAGATAACGTCCTCTGAACAGCCTGTCCCTTATCCTGGAGGTGCAGTGAGTCTTTGCTCGCTGACCCCTGTTAATCGCTGTCATTCACGGCTTGTTAGCAACCGTCCCTTTCAGGTGTTGAAAGGTTAAGTAACTTGCTCAAAAGTGATGGGGAGGAGACGGTCACAGTGCGTCACTGCCTTGGTGGGAAGGGGACTTTCTATCGGGGCCCCTGGAGAGCCAGGCTCCCCCAAGGCCCATGGAAGCCACTTCGCTTTGCTGGAGGTGTCTCCCCGGGTCAGCCTGGGCAGAGGAGGCTGGACCTGGTGCAGGTGTAGTCACAGAGGCTACCCGATCCAGCGCTGTGACCACCGGTCATTGTGGGTGACATCCCACAGGGGATTGCAGAGGACATGCTAACTCACCCTGCCCCTCCTGAGGGGCGAACCTGCTTCTGCGTCCTCAAGGGGCTGCTGTCTTGTGGGAACACCTGTCCATCTGGTGGCAGTGACCCCCAGGGGTGTGAAGCCCGCTTGGTGAGTTGTAGACATGCAGCAAACTCCAGACAATCGAGATGCCACCAGCATTGATGGGCCGAGCTCAGCACTGAGCACCCTGCGCTGCCGAGTGCCGCGGGGCCACAGTCACACAGCCCACCCCGGGCTTCAGCAACAGGACTCTTCTGTCTGGGTCCTGAGGCCCCAAGTCCGAGCTGCAGGTGTCACAGGGTCCGTCCCTCTGAGGCCATGAGGGAGAACCCGCCCCAGGCCTCTCCCTGCTCCTGGTGGCTGCTGGTGGCCTCGTTGTTCTGTGGCTCGTAGACGCATCACACTATCTCTGCTTCGTCTTCACATGGCGTTCCCGTGTGTGTGTGTGTGTGTGTGTGTGTGTGTGTATGTGTGTGTGTCCACACTCCCCTTTTATAAGGACCCAGTCGTATGGGATCAGGGATCTAGTATCCTGATGACCTCATTTTCACTTGCTCATCTGCAAGAACCCTATTTCCAAATGAAGTCACGTCCTGGAGCTCTGGGGTTGGGGCTTCAGCGTATGGGTTTGGGGACACGGCTCTGCCTGCCACAATAGCCCTCATGGGTTGCTGGGAGGGTTATGAGCTGATGCCTGTCAGGGGAGACACTCAGAGCATTGCTGGTGCGTGGAAGTGGTGTCAGGGATGGCTATGGAAGGTTCCCTCCACCAGGTGTCCCCTTGGCGCCTAACTGCAGTGTTTCAGACACCTGGTACCTGTCTGTGGGACCACTGGGTTTTCCACACTCTAAGCGGGAGGCCTGGCCAGAAGTGCAGAGCACACGGGGTGTCCGACACAGGACAGGTCAGGGAGGCTCTGGTTCGGGGCTTTTGGAGGCTGAAAGGGCCCTAGAGGGGTCGCTCGGGGTGACCCGGAGTGGTCTGTGCTGGAAAACTGGAGTGAGCCATCAGAGCTCAGAAGACGGCCCAGGACCTGGGGCATGTCCTGAGCAGGGGTGCTGACCAGCTGCTGCCGGGCGCCTCTCAGAGGGCTGAGTGGGCTGATTCTGGGACAACGAAGGGGCTAGAGGCAGAGATCAGCCACAGCTGAAGGAGCCGGCCACCGCTCGGGACAAAAGCATGTGGACACGCCTCCCCAAGGCCGCTCTCCACGCCTGAGTGCTCTGTTGGCAGAGCCTAACAGGAAGCCAGTGACAGCGGGGGGTCGTTCCCAGGGTCCTCGCCAGGCCAGCATCTCATCGGATGGAAGGCTGGGCTGGAGCTAGGGACAGCACACGAAGGGACTGTTACCGTCCACCCTTTGGCTGCTCCTCGTCCTCGCAACCCTTCTGCACGTGTGTCCGTCTCCAGTGATGACAGCAGCCTGTTTATGATTCTGCCGAACAGGACGCCATCACCAATCAGAAAAACAAAGACACATTTACCCTCATAAAGGACCAAACCCCGAGTCATGGCCCCCGTTTCCCAGCCAGTTTGGGCCCTCATCTCTGGGCCACGTGAGTCTCTCCTTTCAGTTACGACACCATGCGTCTGTGCTTTTGAATACATATTTGTCTGTGAAAATTTTGTAGTACATAGAAGAAACTGCCAATTGAACCACTGCTGACAACCTGCTGATTAAATAATAATGGGAAAGGAAAGGGGGGAAGGAAGGAATCCGTACACACCCCCACACACACACCCACGCACACACACCCACGCGCACCCACGCACACCCACACATGCACACACACTCACACCCACACACCCACGCACACGCACGCACACCCACCCCCCCACACACACACCCCACGCACACGCACATGCACCCACACCCACACCCACGCACGCACACGCACCCACACACACGCACACCCACACGCATCCACACACACCCACGCACACCCCCCACACCCACACACGTACCCACGCACACCCACCCACACGTACCCACGCACACGCACCCACACCCACGCACCCACGCACACACACTCGCACACACCCCCACATGCACCCACACACGTGAATGTGCGTGTTGGCTGTGGTCGCTGTTTCTATGACCGGTCACGCCATGGTGACGCTGCCCTGTTTCCTTGCCCTCCCCAGCATCCGGGCTGAGGGTCTTCTCCCTGGTGGGCCTGAGTCCTCAGTGTCCTGCCTTTTTCTTTCTGGTTGCTGGGGGTCTCCCCTGATTTTCGCCTTTCTGTATGGAGGCACCGGGGGTGAGGAGGGGGTGCCCAGGTTCTAGCTACATCTCCTCCACGTGCCTCCAGATGTGGTGCCTGTTGCCTCAGTGGGAACAGGACCTGTTACTGTCCTAGTTGGTTCAGTGGGTTGCGGGGCCCCAAACAGCCAGTTGCCCGCCTCGACTTGAACCCTCCGTCGGGCGCAACTGATCTCATAGATTCATTGCACAAAAATTTTCAAATATCTCACAGTTAAGTATCGTGACTCATCGCTTCCGTATCTCCCCCCTCTACCGTAACCTATCGCCGGTCGTGTTTGTGACTTAGTACAGTGAAGGCGTATTTCATAGCGGCATCTCTGTGTGCAGTGAATCTGTGAGATCAGCTGTGCCTGATGGAGGGTTAGTTCAGTGTGATCACTGACATGTCACCTGCTGGAAGCTTCCTCTGTATATGAGCTGCTGTCGCACGGGGCCACAAACGGGGGGCTGAGAACTTCAGGAATCTATTTTCTCGAAGTTCTGGGGGTCAGAAGTCTAAAATGAAGGCATCGCAGGGCTGAGCCCCCTCTGCAGGCTCCAGGGGAGGGTCCTTCCTGCCTCGTCCAGCTCCTGGGGCTCAGGTGTCCCTGGGCTGGTGGCCACATCCCGCCATCTCTGCATTTATCTTCACACAGCCATCCTCCGTCTGGTATCTTCCTTTTCTTACAAGGTCACCCACCCTAACAGCCCCGTCTTATCTGGTTACATCTGCAAAGACCCTGTCCCCACATCAGATTGCAGTCCCAGGGGTGGGGCTCCGGTAGGTGAACCCCTATTGGTGGAATTGCGTTGCCGTCCATCCCTGAACGATACTGGACACAGCAGCTCTGAAACAACTTCCTGGGGATTTTGTAGCAAAGCCTGTGCTTCTGGGTCAGACGTCCTCTGTCCCCTAGGCCGGCTGACATCTGACTCCAGCTGGGAAAGTGGCTGGACATTGAGGAGACCAGAAAGCCCTCCGCAAAGCAACCGCCCAGATGAGGTTGTCATGGGGTCTTCCACTGACTGATGACGGAGGCGAGTTTCTCTGACGTGGGGAACCTCAGAGACACGCAGAGGGCCAAGACTCGTCTTTGTCCACAACCATTCAAACGTCCCAGCTCCACGTTCCGAGGCCCTAATCCTTCCTAAGTGACAGCTGTGTTGTCACAGAAGAGACTGGGCAAATCCGCGGGTTCAATTCGTGGTCGGTCTCTACACTCGTCTGTGCAATTAAGTCCAGGGTCTGTGTTCAGAGCAGCCATCCCCGGGGGCTAAAAGAAATGACATTGTTTCCAGGCCACCACTGCGGGCCTCAGGTTCACTAACTGCTGCTCGTCACTGTCCCCCAAATCTTCCTGGCCAAGCAAGGCGGCCGCTGTTCTCTGCAGCTGCCACGCCTGCTGTGGTGGTCAAGCGTGGCTGCCACTTGGTCCCCAAGGCGCGCACTTCAGAGGAATTTAATCACAGTCAGACACGGGTGACAAGTTCATTAGCTGTGGTGCCACTGCAGGGCACAGACTGCTGGCATCCCGTTTTTCCTTGGCAAGGATGAAGCACTGCGTTTGAGGCAAGTCCCAGGCCTTGTCGTGGGATCCTTGGGTCACTCCCAGCTCTGGGTACCAGCCAGCACCCAGTCTGGAAAGCTGGAACTGCCCTGCGCAGTGGACCTGATCGCTAATGTGGGGACTGGGGATGGCTGTAGCTGCACAGGCCATGGAGGGACAGTGCGGGAAGCAGCGACCACCCCGGGCAGTCTGGTGGCCGGTTAGGCTCTCCAGAGCTGGCTCTACTCCGTCCAGGGCCTACGCTCTTGTCTGGAGTCTGCTGGGGGCCGCACAGCACCGGTGCTCACTGCTCCTGCCCTGGGGTTGTGGGTCCTTGTGTTCAGGATCAGATGGAAGGGCCTGTCCTCAGGGCCCCTTCCCCTGACCTCCCATCCAGCAGCTCCCAGTCTCTCCCCCAGCACATCTCCTGTCCCCTTCCGCTCCATGCCCCTCTTGTCACCAAGCTGTGGGGATGGGGGCGTGCCCAAGACAGGAACTCACGTGCACACTGTGGATTCAGGGACCATGTGTTTGTGGGGTAGAAATATCCTCAAGGAGGGTGTCTGACCCCAGGCAGGGTGCACTGGCCAGTCCCCGACTGTTGAGGGTCCTCTTTGAACACCCGGGAGCAGTAGTTTCCCAGCTGGGCAGTCTCCTCCCTGCCTCACCTGTGAGCTGTGTCGAGAGAAAGGACAATGTCCATTCAGGCTTTGAAGGGTTACCTGGGGCCTGGGAACTATCTTCAAACCCATCATTACCGTCAGAGTCCTGGCTGGAAAGAGGTGGCCCAGGCACACGGGAGAAGGTGGCGAGGCCGCGAGGTGCCACCTACAGAAGTGCGCAGGGCTGAGGGGTGGGGAGGCCCAGCTGCAGGGGTGACATCCCCCAGGTCTGGCGGGTGGAGGAGGGAGCAGCCTCTGTCCTGTCCTCTGGCCTTTTTGGCCACACCCCATGGGAAACCAGAGGGCAGGCCCAGCAGGTCAGCCTCCTTGGGGACACAGGGCCAGGCGGTGAGGAGGCCAGCAGGCCAGCAGGGGCCAGGGTCAAGGGGAGGGCGCTGGGCAGTGCGTCCTGCCTGGGGCCAGGCACCCTCCTTGAGGACATTACTGCCCCCGCAAACACATGGGCCCTGAATCCACAGTGTGCACATGAGGTCCTGCCTTGGGCACGCCCCGTTCCCGCACAGTCTCCAAGCTGCGGGGAGGGCGCGAGGCTGAGGGACCTTCTGGGGCACAGCCCCTTGCACCATAACCCGAGGGTTTCCCTGGCGTGTTGTTGTTAATAGATGTTATTGCTGTTTAGAATCTGATATGCTAGTAATTAGCTTCCCCGGCAGCATCCCATGCCCTCGTAATGCCATTAGGGGCGGGTGGGACACAGGAGTCTTAAAACAGTGATGATCTAATGCGTTCCTCAACCTCCAGCGGCCTGACCTGGGTTTCGCTGGGCCCGGGAGCAGCGGGTGTGTGCTGGAGCTCAGCCGTCTCCTGCAGCTCGCGAGTCCTCACTCCAGCCCGGAGCGTGGTCAGAAAGGACTCGGGGTCCGGCCCTGGCTCCCAGGACGGCAGACCCACGTCTAAACTGCCTGAGACAGAGCTGCGTCTGGCCAGGCCTGGGGCTGCTGTGTGCTGGCGTCACTCAGAGGCCACTGGGCAGCAGAGTGGTGTGGAGCGAGTGTCCCCACGGCTCTGTCTGGGCCTGTGTCGCCTTAGCTGGGCTGCTTTTCCTGACCCAGTCTGTAAAACGGGCACAATCAGAATACTCACCTTAGGCTTATATCACACGTGAGTCGCACTGCACACAGGGGCCAGCCTGAGGAGGCTACACAGGACACGACTCCGAGTCTGTGGCATTCTGGGAAGTCCAGTCTGTGGAGGCCGTAAAAGGATCGGGGGCTGCGGGGTCGGGGTCGGGGAGGGGTGAAAAGGCAGCGCCCTGCTGTCGGTAGTGTCTTGACACGTTTGTCCAAACCCACAGGACGCGCAGCACCAGGAAGGGCCCTAATGCACACGAGGGACCCTGGTGGTGGGGACGTGTCAGCGCAGGCCATCGGGGGTGACACGGGCACCCTCTGTGGGGATGTTTGGTAGTGGGGAGGCTGTGTGTGTGTGTGTGTGTGGGGGCCCCTCTGGGGTATGGGAACTCTGTATCTTTCTCTCAGTTTTGCTCTGAACTTCAAACTGCTCTAAACAATAAGGTCTATTAAAAAGAAGTTCCTCATCCGGGGTCGATGAGGCCTGATGACACGATGTGTGCAAACTGCGCCCAGCACAAGTCACAGCGGCTTCAGGAACAGCAGCCCTGTGTGTGGCCTGTGGGGCTCAGGTCCCCAGAGAGACAAGGCTGCATTGCCAGGGTTGGGGGGACCAGCCGGAGGCAGGCGGGGCGGGGGCTGGACCCAGTTGTCCATCATGAGGCTAATGGGACACGGCCAGAGATGCTGCTGGGACCCCTGCAGGCCGGTCACGGTCGGGCTGGAGGGGCCGCGCAGTGTCCCCTGGGTCTCGCCCCCCTGCACTCTGCGAGGGGCTGAAAGTCTGCACAGGGGTCCCTGGGGGCTGCGCGGTGCTTGGCGGCTCTCAGAATCGAGTGTGGAATCTTTGTTAGCAGCTCGGCATACATCTTTTAAATTATAAATCGATAAATAGTTAATTCAAGGATAGAAGCCTCTTTAATATTTCATGCTGCCCATGCACTGCGCCTTCAACTTGGATGTTGCTGGAGCAGCGGCAAAGAATTCATCGCAAACGTACCCCAGACTCCTATTTGCGCAGCTGCGGGCTCAGCGGGGAGTGGGTGCCCGTCCCTTGCACTCACCTGGGTTGTTTCTGACCCTTGCATGATGCCCAGGAGGTGACCCTGGGGGCTGGGGTCTCATCCCCCATAAACCACAGCTGCTCAGAGGTTCCTGGGCTGTCTCGCCGCCGAAGGCCAAGGGCAGCCTGTGACCACTCCGACGCAGGACAGCCAGTGGTGGTGTCAGGCACACCGTGCTGGGCTGCGCCCTCTCCGATGAACCGTGCAGCTTGGGTTCCCTTCTGACCCTTAGGCTTCTCTCCTGTAAATGTTCCCTCCTCACGTGTGACCTGTGCTTGCAGCAATGGGCATGGGTCTTTGATAGCAGTGGTTGAGGTCGTGTCTGCGGCCATCCTGTGGGTCTCCTGCCCGGCCGTGGTTTAGAACTGGGCTCCATCCAGGAGGAGCATAGCCCGGGTTCACGGTGTGCACGTGAGACACACACCAGGATCCGTGTGTGCTGCCGGACGCCTGGCCGCAGGTCCAGCACAGGATCTGGCCTGACAATGGCCCTTTGTTAGTCCCAGTGACAACCTGGGCCTGGGGAGGGTCCCGCCATGGTCAGGGGAGCCTGCAGTGCTGTGGGGATGGGCCCTGGGTGCTGAGGGGCCACGGTGACATTTGGGTGAGCTCAGTGATTTTCGAGAAGGCCGGAGAATCTGAGGCCTTTCCCGGCCACACCCACTGAGCCCTCATGGCGTGTGGACATGGAAGGGCCACCTGTGATGAGATGTCTGTTTGCTCACTCACTCACTGGTGTGTTGCCCATGTCCCTAGCTAGGAGGCCCACGAGGTGAGCTGGCTGGCACCTGGATGTCATGGGCACCAAGCACCACACAAGCCAAGGAAGTCAGCTATTTGTCTGGTCAGCACCCCTGGCAGCCACATGCTATGTGTGGGGCTCAGGTGCAGGGCTCCGGACCTCATGCCCCAAGTGGCCTGCGCTGCCCCCTCCCCCACCCCCAGCCGGCGCTGGCTGCTTGAGGATGGTGATGGCTGGTGGGGGGCTTCTGGTGAGCACTGTGGCCTCGGCCTGGCACGCTGGCCTGAGGTGGACACAGGTGGCGTCTGCACAGTTAGAGAAGACACAGGACGCAGCCGGCTGCCCAGCAGGCATGGCAGGTCACAGGAGAGCAAGGCCCGTCTTCTCAGTGGGGCACCAGGTGGAGCAGCACCGGTCCAGGTGGCGGAGGGGCAGCGGCCTTGGGCACCCCCTACACTGCCTGCCCCCTGCCCTGCCCCACACCTGCAGAAAACCCCTTGAGAGGGGTGTCCTCCCTGGGTCCCAGGCCCGTGACCTTGGGAGGCACTCCCGGGGGAGCTGGGATGGTTCAGTAGGTGCCACCTCACCGCCCAGCGCGTCTCCTCCAGAGCGTTCTAGACCAGGAGGGGCTCCAGCTTCCGGTGCTCTAGGCCGCAGCAGTGTTAGGCAGCCCCGGGCACTCGACCCTTTGACTTGGGTCTCTGAGCCTCCTGCAGAGGCCTGCAGGGGAGGGGCTGCTGTGGGTGGTGCGGGGAGGGGCTGCTGTGGGGAAGCGGGGGGTCTCCGTGCTGAGCCTGAGCTCCCAGGAATGCACAAAGCTGCTCCCACTAAACTCTTCTGAAGTTAACTTTGTCCCCTTGTCCCTTTGGCCAGTGTGGACCTCAGTCTGGTTGGAGAGGGGTGGCTGTAAGGAGGTTCCCACCCTCTCTCTGTGAGTATGGGAGGCGGGCACACGGTGAGGCTTGCGGTCTGCGGGTGCATGGAGAGAGGCGCAAGCATCTCCCCTCACAGACCAGCTAGTGGAGACCAGAGCAGGTTCGCGGTATTTATTCTGTGCCCTCGAGGCCAAGAAAGATGGGCTGGCAACGGCCCGAGGGGGACCTGTCGCGTCCCCAGAGCAGATGGCAGCCCCTTCCAGTACGGGTGGCCGTTGTGTGCATGGTCGCCGGCAGCCTTGCCTCTGCTGGCCTGTTAGCTCCGCTGACAGAGCTGTTACAGTGACAGTAGATTAATATCTCTTTAATCAGCCAAAATGAACATGGCACGCTGGTGACAGTCCAATTTTCTGCTAACAGATTGTAGCCCATCTAAACCCAGCACTCAGCTGATTTTTATTTCTGCCAGAGATAACTCAGCGTGAGCACCGGCCGCCGCCGTCCCATCCACCGCCTCTCGCTCAATAAATCTCCCGCCGCGTGTTTCTCAGCCACCTGTCAGGGCGGCTGCGGGGACGAACGCGCCTCCGCAGGCTGGTGGCATTTAGAGGCCGCGCAGAGCTGGGAGGCACCGGCCCCGGCCCCACAATCAGTGTCGGGCCTGGACGGGCCCTTCCTGCAAGTGGGGCTGTGGGCGTCAGGGGCCCTGGGGAGCAGACGATGGTGTGCACGTGGGTGTGTGAGCGTGTCAGGTATACACAAGTGTGTGTGTACAGTGTGTGTGCATGCGTGTGTACACGTGGGGCCCAAGTGCCAGCACAGGCTTCGTGTGACTCCGGCCGTCTCTCCAAGGCCATGGAAGCCCCTCCTGTTTCCAATTTTCTCTGCGGGATGTGGAGGGCGGCCCTATTTCGCCTGCTCCGAGGCGCGTCCAGTGACATGGAGGGCGAGGGCTGGGGTGCTGCTGCTGGCCAGGGGGTGTCCTGGGTAAGGGGGGCAGTACCCAGAGTAAGCTGCCTGCCTTGATGACGGACTCTTCAGGGGTCCTCTGGGTGCTGCTTGGCGGTGCTTGTGAATATGACTGTGTCCCCTGTGTGGCCCTCCGGCCGCTGCCCTCAGGGTAGCTGGGTGTGTGCAGCCTGCTGGCAGCCCCTTTCTCGGAGGGTCCTTCCCGGAAGCTGCACCCCCGCTCGCTGCACCTCGGGATCAGGTTCCTGGAGACACAGCGGGCAGCACCCTGCATCCCTGCAGCCGGGGTGTCTGTTCTGTGGCCTTTCCCAGTGTCTGTTGCAGCACTGGGTGGCGAGGAGGGCAGGGACGTCTTGGGGGCCGGGCCCAGGCCTGAGTCACGGAGCGTCCTGCCAGGGGCGCTGGAACCCTGAGGGGCCTGGCCAACGCCCCTTTCAGATCTTGGCCACCACCACGAATTCTTCCTTTAAAAAACTGAGCATGAGAAACGGTGATTGGAAGGCATGCTTCTCAGTGAGCAGAAACCGGGAGGTGCTGGGGTCAGCATCTGGCCTGGGCTGCAGTGCCTGCCGTGTCCATGTCTCAACTTCCGTCCTTTGCATCGGAACAGCCCACGTCCAGGCCTTGGCACCCACCCCTGCGGCCTTGGACTGCCCGGCCTGCTGCCTGCACTGGGCCTGGACCCACAGCAGCGCTGCTCACCTGTGCCACCGTTGTCCCGTTCCTTCAGGGCTGGGAACCTTGTCCCCCATCCTTGCTGGGTCTCTAATGACTAAGCCGACCAGGGGAGGGGAGGTGGGCTGCTGGGGGCTCAGCTGTCCCCAGGCACGGTTCCTGGGCTGCTTCACCTATTCACTAGCCAACGTGGCGCACGGTGAGGTTGGCTCATGGAGCCCATCCCCTTGGCTTCCGCTGACGGGCGGTGAGCACCCCACATGGTTTCAGCCGCCTTCTGCCTGTGGCCGGCAGCACCACGCCCCACCTGACCCCAGCAGGGTCTCCCTTGGGCAAACTGCCTGGGGGTTGGTCCAGTCCGGCCCCGACCCCTGCCCTGCACTTGTCTCTCCCTCAGGGAGTGTTCTCTACAGAGGTGTCCCCATCCGCTCCAGGGGCACCTGGGCAGCCCTCCTTCAGGGCAGTGAAGCCACCCACCTGCTTCGGTTCCAGTGCCATCTGCCTGGTCAGGCTGGTTGAGTCCAGCATCAGAGGGCCTCTCCCCAGAGGCTGTCGGCTCAGGTAGTGGGGTCGCCCTGCTTGAGAATTTATTCTACGAACAAGGTAATGCGTCTGGTGGTGATGATGAGGGCCTGGCTCCCAGCAGGATGGGAGGGGGCTGGGCCGAGGGCACGGATTCCCAGTGAGGCCTGGCGCCTGCCCGCGCTCCCTGCCTGCAGCTGAGCTGACAGCAGCCGGCTTGCAGGAGCCTCCGGAGAGCTCTAGAGGGAGGCAGAAATCTGTGTCTCCAGGAAGGCCTCCCGAGGAAGATGGGAGGCGGGTCCAGACCCTTGTCTCCAGCACGAGGGACCCCCCCGTGGCTGGCTTAGCCCCCGGAGCAGCAGTGGGAGGGCACAGTGCCCTGCTGGGGTGGGTGTGACTTGGGGAGCCCGCCTCTGGGGGGGCCAGATCCTTGGAGGGCACCACAGCAGCACTGCCTTCGGGCCCTGGATGTGGCCCTGGGGCAGGCTCCGGCAGGGAGAACCCTTTCCAGGAGGGCTGAGGGCTGCCCCGTGCCCGGTAAAGAGCTGGGCACAACCTGGGTCGGATGGGCGGGGGCCAGGTGGCGAAAACTGAATGTAAACTTGTCTTCTCTTCTGTTTCCCAAATGCCCGTGTAAACTCAAGGTCCTTTGGGCAGGGAGCAAGCCCTTGCCCCTGCCCCCCAGCCATGGAGAGAATCGAGGGCACGGGTGGAAGGACAAAGCACCTTGAAGCTCCGGGGCTGGGAAGTGCCGGGATCATGGGTCAGCTCGCTGGACGGTGACCTTCTCCAGACACTGCCTTCGTCATAGTTAAAGGGCCCCAAGCCCTCTGGCCTGAGAGCGGTCCTGAGGGTCAGCCCTGGGCTCTGGCTGCGCTGCCCCAAGCGTTTCCACTTTGGAGACTTCCCTGCGTGGTTACCTCCCCACCACATAGCCAGCCTGGGGCCTGAGGGACTAAAGCTGGAGGCTGGGGCCTGTCTGCCCCAGGTTCACATGTCCCCACGTGCACGCATACACACATGTGCACAAACACAGACACACACAGTACATGCATGCTCATGTGCACCCAAGTGTACACACACATGCACAGACATGCACACAGCTCATGCATGTGCACATGCAACATGGATGCACACTACACAGGCACGCACACACATTCACACGTGCACGCACACACATTTTAGAAGACCTCACCCAGGACCTTGGGCTCAGGGCCCCTCCAGCTCTCAGGCAGGTCAGGGGCCTCTGGGGGCTGTCTGCCACAGTGCAGGGCAGGGGGTGTGGTGGGGGGGCACTACTGGATGGCCAGCCGCTGTGTGGACATGGGTGAGACAGCATTCGTGTGTGAATGCAGTGTCCAGGGAGAACCTGCCAGTGTGTGCTCTTGTCGCACTCCTGCTCTGAGAGTGCACACGCGGCTGCACCTGTGTGCGGCACTTACATGTTCTGTCAACACTGTGTGCAGGTGCCCGCACATGGCGGGGCCGGGGCCAGTCCCGGCGGGTGGGCAGCTGGCCAGGGGTTCTGGGCTTGAGCCGCTCCGCAGCTCAGAGTCACCACGGAGATGGGGCGGCATCTCCCCCAGAACCGGGACCTGAGGCCTCTCGTCCCGAGACGGGTCCTGACTCCTAGGGCCACCCCCACCCCGCCCGCCAGCTGGCGTTCCCTGGGCCCCGTCACCGGCCGACAGGCTGGCATTTCCTTTCCTGTTTGCGCTTTTTTCTCCCTGTCATGTCAACAAGCACAACCGTGTTCCCTGACAGACGGAAATATCAGCGTCAAGCTCGGGACAAAGCAGCTTTAAACTTTAACGAGAGGCGTTAATGGAAATTCAATGGAAGGCTCCCCTTCAAACGTGGGGTTCTGTTTTATCCAAGAAAAAGTGCCCTAAATAATAAATAAACTACGTGTGTTTCAGTTCTTTTACATGCGTGAATATTTAAAACATGCAAAAATGTGGAAGATGCATTTGCTGGGAACAAAAGGAAACACTCATTTAACCCCAAAACGAGTAAGTAGAGGAGGTGTAGGGCAGGAGATGGGGAAAACAGAGCAGATGGGGCTGGGGCGTGTGAGAGCGATGGAGCCCGGCCGCGGACAGCCAGCCGGTGGGTGCAGGGCCTGGTCTGGGCGCCTGCCCAGCGTGGGGTCTGCCTGCACCCGCCAAGTGTGGGGTCTGCCCGTGTGCCTGTCCCGCATGGGGTCGGCCCGCACCGTCCAGCTCAGTACCTGCCTTCACAGCCCGGGTCTCTCGTGCTCTCTGTCTGCTCATCTGCTGTTTGCAGGCTTTGGAAGCCCAAACACACCCTGTCCTTCCTCTCTCTGTTCTGTCACTCCTCAGTTTCTGAACACCTGGACACCCCTCATTTGTGTAGCACCTGCTATGTGCCTTAACACTGTGAGTTTCCTGGGGCTGCTGGAATGGGGGCTTAAAACAACAGACCTTTGCTCCCTCCCGCTTGTGAAGCCGCAAGTCCAAGACCCAGGCGTCCCAGGGCTGTGCTCCCTCCGAAGACTCTTTGGGAAGGTCCTTCCTGCCCCGTCCAGCTTCTGGGGGGCTCCAGGCGTTCCCTGGCTTATGTCCACATCGCCCCAATCTCTGCCTCCGTCATCACATGACCATCTTCTCCCTGTGTCTGTGCCTCCTAATAAGGACACAAGTCCTGCTGGGGTGGGGGGTGGGCGGTGGGGCCCGCCCTAACGCCTGCCCTAACACCCTCATCTTAACCTGACGACACCTGCAAAAGCCCTACTTCCAAATGAGGCCACACTCACGGTACTGGGGTCAGGACTTCAGCATATCTCTTTGGGGGACACAATTCAACCCACAACACCAGGGCACCGTAATCCCTCCTGGGACCTCTTAGGGGCAGGGACTGGAGGCTGAGGGGATGAGTGACCCGCCAAGGTCCCTCTGCCTGCGGGTGTGCTGTGGGGTCAGACAGCTGAGCTCTCTGCAGGGTCCTGCGGGGGTAACCGCTACCTCCCAGCCTCACATCAGCCTCGGGGTTCCTCAGATTGACTGCTGTTTTCTCTCACTTGGACACTTGGCCTCCTGCATCTCAGGATGAGGGTGGTTGTTGGGTTCACGAGAGCTGGTAATGCTCCCTCTCTCAGGGACCCCTGCTCCCCACACGGGCAGACATTTTAGACAGACCAACGGACATGTGGGTGTTTATCTTGGCGCCTGGTTCTCTGCAACGCCTGAGGGCAGGCGGGGGCGAGCTGGAGCCGGAAGCCTGGGACCTCGTGTTGGCCTTCCCAGCTGGGTGGCCTTGGGAATGGCAGGTGTTCCTGACTCTCCTTTCTCTCACTTGGAAGTGGCCCTCAGACGGAGAGTGTCCCCCGCCCGCCCCAGTGGGCAGCAGAGTGAGAGAGCACACGCGTGGCCAGGGCCTTGGTTAAAGTGAAAGTGGGCTGACAAACAGGCCCATTTTTTGAAATTAATGTGGACTTTGTAAGATTCTCTGTGGCACTTTCTAGACCTTCCTAGAAGGGTTTAAGAAGGAAGTACTACTTTCCAGGGCACAGCCTGGCACCTTGTGCTGATGATGCGAATGATAATTTTGCCTTTGAGAGCCGGTCCTCAATGGTCCCCGTCCTGCAGACAAGGAAGCCATGCTGAGGGGCTGGGCAGTTGTCACAACTTGCAGGACAGAGAGGTCAGGCCATCAGCCAGCACAGCCCTGGCTCTGTTCCCCAGGTGGGTGCCTGGGGCCACCTGGCCTGTGTACCTGGCAGGCTGCTCTGTCACCCACAGTCCAGGAAACCCAGCATTGCCCTTAGTGATGATCTCTTTTGCTCGCCCACGTCGGAGGGTTCATGGAGTGACCGCTCAATTATTCATCCCCTCGCCTCCCTGGGATGGAGAGGCGGGAAGGCTCCGCGTCTAGAGGAGGGTCTCTCATGTCGGTGCATTAAGTTTTGAACTTGGTCACGCCGGAGGCCAGCCCTGAGTGGCGCTCCTTGCAGACCATCAGGTGGGTTAGGCCAGAGGGACCCTGTGTCTCCGAGGCTTTGTGACCAAGGGAGGCCTGGGAGTGTCCTCAGACAACGCAGAATTCCAGGCTCCTGGGTGGAAAAAGTGTCCGGACCTGGACTCAGTGTGGTCGGTCAGAGTGGGAATTCTCAACGGGCCATTCAGACCAGGCGGGGATGTTGTCCCCGGATTATCACATTTGCTCCAGCCTCCCCTAGGAGGTCGGGAGAGCAGCCAAGGAGGAGAGCTGCCAGTTTCCGAGTGGGGAAACTAAGGCGGGTCCAGTTGGCGCTTTCTCCTCCAGTGGCTTCCTTTAGAAAGTCACCTGGGGACTCAGGAGGGGGTCTCTGCAGGGGCCCGTTCTGCGCCCAGGCAGGGAGGCCGGTGTCCTAAGTGGTTCCTGGTGCAGGCAGCGCGGAAGCCCTGGCCCAGACCGTTCTCATTACGGCCAGATAGACTCGGTGAAATTATAACACTAACAACATCATTTATTTCAGCAGCATCGGGGCAAAACGACTTTACAACGGTGTTTTACGTGCTACATGTGCGCCGTAAATATTTCCATAAAAACATGCATTAAAATATAAAAGTGGGCCCCAAGATATCCGAAGTTGGGAGGGAGAAAACCCACAGCAAAGCTGTGTGCCGGCTGCTGGGCGTGAGCAGCTGCGGGGGCGGGGGAGGGTGCCTCCCTGCGGTGGGTGGGGGGCTTAGCGCTGCCCCTCCTCCCTTGCTGAGGGGTCAGGTGAGACATGGGGGCCCAGCACCCCGCCGGCTCAGTCTTGGCTCTGCCCAGAGGCTGAGGCCACTCCCCCCACCCGTGTCTGGCCCCTCCAGTGGTCAGTGTCTGAGGAAGGGCCCCCCTCGCTGGGCCAACACCCTGGGGGTCCTGCCTGACCGCTGCTCAGCCCCTCAACCATGCACTCCTCCAGTCCAGCCCTTTCCAGCCAAGCCCACCTTCATGGTGGACCCCTGTGGTAGGGCTCGGGTCCCCCTCAGAGCCTGGGCCCTCTCGCTGCATCTGTGCCAAGCTCTGCTCTCCCAGCTGTACCCAGTTAGGTAACTCATCCATACGCCACAGCTGCCCCACATGGGAGGTCGGCACAGGGAGGGTTAGCAACTTGCCCAAGGTCACACAGCAAGAAGTGGAGGGGTAGGGGTTTGAACCCTGCTGCATGGCTTCAGATCCCTGAGGACCCCGTATTGCCAGCTCTAAGCACACCAGGCCCACCTGGCCCCTCCCTCCTGGCCTCCCGGGGACACTCTCAGCGGTTCCCTCCTCTCTGTCCGTTCCTCATGTGGGCTCCCTGGGTTATGGCTGCCTTCCAGGCAGGCCCTGGCTGTGCCTGCGGGGGTCTCGGCCCTGCTCAGGGCCTTTGCTGCAGGCTTGGGTGCTGGGAGGGCTCCAGGGAGCTGGAACCCTCATGCCCACAGTGTCCCTCGCCCCCCACACCTGCCAGTGCTGGTGACCTTGATGGCAGGACTGGGGGATAGCTGCCCCGAGCAGAGCCCCTGGGCACCCATGGCCCTGGTCTAGCACACAGCATTCAGCCTTCCTGAGCCAATGTCCCCCCACACCGCCATGGGACTGCCAACCTGACCAGCGTACTCCCCACTTTCTGCCCTGGGACGGAGCCGCCAGGCCCATCCCCCTGCAGCCTCCCTCCCTGCCGCTGCCCAGTCAGGGCCGCTGGTGGAGGCCACAGCCCCAGCATGCAGTGGCAGCCCGTCCGCCTCGGCCCCTCTCCTTCTCGTCTTGTTTGGCCGGCTCCTGTCCTCAGCTCCAGGACACTTCCCTCCAGGACACTTTCTGGAAGCCAAACTTGCACAGCAAGCTCGCGATGGACACAGGTTTGCTGCTTATTTGAGGCAAGGCAGGGGGCTGCTGGAAGAAGGGTGGCTGAGGTCCCCTGCCACCCCAGGGCCCCCCCCGCTATGGCCTTGGAGACCTGAGGGTGGGTGTTTGTGCTGGAGCCCGCGGTGGCAGCAGGGCAGCCTGGCCTGGGCGGGGATGGGGATGTAGGCGGGCAACAGGGAGGGTTGGCAGCTCCTGAGAGCTCTGCGTCCTGAGGGAGAGGGACGGTGTGCTGGGGCCCACAGGTGTGCCCATGTCACCAACTCCTGTGAATCAACAAGACTGAAAACCTCAGAGATGGAAACAGGCTGCAGTGACAGAAACGGAACAGAATGACCACCAGACAGTCGGGGTGCCCCTGGCCCTCCCTTCCTCTTCTGCGAGAGTGGGGACTTCTGACTCGAGCCTCTGAGTGACCGGGAGGAGCCAGGCCTGGGGGAGCGTCCCCACACTCTGAACGTCATGCTGACCTTGCAGCGTCACTGAGCTGAGCTGAGCTGGCAGCTGCAGAGCCACCGAGGAAACTTGGGGGAGGGGGAAGCCCGCTCTGCAGCGAGGCACCCCAGCCTGCCTGCCGTCCTCTGGTCCCAGGTCTCCGGGGGGCCAAGCTGGAGCCCAGGAAACCTCGGCGCCTGGAGCCCCCTCGTGGTGAGTGGCCACCACTGCAGGGGCCTGTTCCATCCCCTGGTCCCTGTGGGATCTGCCTTCCCTGGCGTCCTGGAACCTGAGTGTGTGGCCCACGGCGGGGGTCCAAGCAGGGGGGCCAGATTTAGCAAGTAAAATCCAGCTAAATTTGAATGCAGATCACGAATGAATAGTGTTTTAGTGTCAGTATGTCCTATGCAGTATTTAGGACAAACACTGAAGACAATCGTTGATCTGAAACTCAGACAACTGGGCGTCCTGGGTGTTATCTAGGGGCCCTAACAGAGGGTATTTATGGAAAGAATAAAAGAAAGACGCCCGGGACCAGCACTGGACACTCGTGAGCCAGGGTGGATTCTCTCCCCGCCAAGGCCAGTGGGCTGGGGGTGCCAGGCAGGCAGGGCTCTCACCCACCCCAAGGGGCAGCGGGGGGCCAGCAGAGGTGGGGCGCAGGGCTTGGGTCCCGGGTGTCCCGGGACCATCTGATTGTTACTTGAAAGGCATTATTGAAATATAGCCGACGCCCCAGAGATCACCCATTTAAGTGTGTGACTCAGTGGCTTCCAGGATCTCCCCAGAGATGTGTGATCATCACCGCAAACTACATGGGAACATTTCCATCATCTTGGAACGAAACATGGTTCCCGCGATGGCTCCCCACACCCCCACGCCCCCTGCCAGCGCCCGGCAGCCACAAACCTGTTACGACTTACCCATCCTGGACATTTCACAGAACTGGAATCACACCACGTGTGGCCTTTTGTGCCTGACGCCTGTCACTGAGCAAGATTCCTCTAGGTCGTAGCACGTGTCAGACTCGTTGCTTTTTATGGCTGAATAATGCTCCGTGCTTGGACCTGCCATGATTTCTTTATCATTCATCTGATGGCACACACTTGGGCCGTTTCCACTCCGTGGCTGTTGTGAGCAGTGCTACTGGACACACTTGAGTGTGACTCGAGTGCGGCTCCCCTGGGCCCTGGCGTCTCCTGCCCAGTTGACTCTGCCGTGGGGAAGCCCAGGGTGCCGGGCTGGTCCCAGCATGGCTCTCACCCAGGTGTGCACAGGTGTGTGGGCCGTGGGACCTGCCCAGGGAGGTCACAGGAGCCGTGGAAGCAGGACTCTTAGGAGTTCACTTGAATGTGAATCGTTTTCTAACTAGCTCTAGTTTCCAGCCATCCAAGGAACTGCGGCGGGGCTGGTGCTAGTCCCTGGGGACCACATCAGACCCGGGCCATGCAAACAGTCACCTGAGCAAGGTGCCGCCCATGCCGCCAAGTCTGCCTGAGAAGGACAGCCCCTCTCGGGTGGGAGGCCTGGCGGCCTTGTCACCCCACCCAGCCTGCCCCTCCGCAACCCTGCAGCGTCTTCCCGGAGCTGTGGCCGCCCACTCCTGACTCCGATGGTCTGAGAACCGGCGTGTCCTGTCGCTGCCCAAGCTGATTGACGACAAAGGCTCTGGATTTAAGCACGGCGTTCAAAGGCCACCGTTCCCCTTATCACTCTGTGGTCCAGGTGCCTCAGCCAGTTCACCCACACGCGAGGTAACGATGATAGGACCACAGTGCAGGGAAAAACACAGCAAGTCATGATGCCGCCAAGACTGTCCTTCCTGTGAGCTGGGCTCGGGGGGTTCCTGCAGGCAGCCCGCTGACTGTGACTTGAGATGGTCCCTGGAGACAGACCATCGGGACACCAGTGGCTCAGGTGTCCTCGAGGTCAGCGTCATCCTCAGGGATGGGCCCTCCTTTCTCTATTCTCTTTCTGTCAAGGGGTCTTAGCAGCTGCTGGCAGAGGGCACCAGGGCCTAAGAGGGAGGTCAAGGGCCTTGCCATGGAACCAGAGAGGAGAAACGCTGGGCGGACATGCAGGTAGACCTGGCTGTCCTCGGTGTCCCCGCTGGAGGGGGTAGCCGTCCTCTCCCTGTTCCCTGAGTGACCGGCCCCACTCAGCGCTCTGGGTCTGCCCTCCATCCTTCTGGGACGCCTTCTCTCTGCCCCTGCCCCAGTCTCTCACACCATAGATGTTTAAGAGGCCTGGCTGCAATGTCCCCACTCCTAGGAAGCCATCACTCTGCAGGTAAAAGACAGCTCTCTGCCTTGGGGAAAGTCAGGCTTTCCTTTGTGTTGCATTATTTCAGCTTCTAAAATTGAGACCCTTCCCCTCCCGTCAAAACATGAAATCCACCAAGTGAAATCTCATCAACTGATATCAAATGAAAGGCAAAAAAAGTGCTCCATGAGCCGAGAGGAGAAAGGTGGACCCAGGTCCCAAGGAAAGGCCGGCCCCAGCCTCAGAGCTCGTCTCGGAGGAACGCGAACCTCCTCTGACGTTCTCAGCGGCTCCTAGGATGTGCTGTCCCGTCCCTACGAAGTGGGACCCGGAAGCACGGTGTCTACGATTCTCATTCCTGCCCCTTTTAAGGAGAGGAAAAGGACTCACTCTCCCTTTGTGCCAAAGCACTGCTGATGCCCAGGCATCTGTCATCAGCTTCCTAATTTATACAAGTGACCCCCCAAGAGGACACCACACACGGTCCTGGGGCCTCGGGGTACTCAGGGCCCTGCTGGCTGCCCCGGCGAGAGCCGTGACCTGCTGGGAGCCGGATGGTGCTGTGTGCTGTCCGCACACCCGCGGCTGAATGATTCGCCACGCCGCGTAAAACCTCTCAGGCCTTGCGTTTCTCAGATTGTTTTACAGCAAAACTCGGTGTCAATGTTATGCTTTGAAACATTTAAGAAACGGCAGTTTATGGCCTCAGATCTTTACGGTTTGGAAGACCAAACACACCGCTCGCGAGGGCCAAGTCGATGGTTGAAATGCAGGAGAAACCCATCATGTTACAACAGGAGAGAATGGCCTGTGAAGCAAGTGCCCAAATCACTCCAAGCTGTTTCGGGTTTCACGTCTCTGCTCTCTACGGAAACACGCTCGTGCTCTCGGGCGTGGAGTCAAAATACACAGAAACGGGATATTTTTAGACAAGCACATTTGGAATAAAATCGCCTGCTGCAGTGTACACGGAGGGCCTCCTGGAGGTGGGTGCAGCCACACCTCCTGTGGTCCTGAGTGCTGGAGCCCAGCTGGCTCGCCTGGTCCACTCCCGGACCATGCGGTGTCCTCCTGGCTGTGGGACCTGGGAGACAGGCTCCCAGGTGCAGGAGGCCATTGTCCACTTGCTTCCTGGCGTGTGTGGGGCCCTGGGGAGCGTGTGCACGCACATGTGTGCGTGTGTGACCGGGTACGTGCAGGGGTACATACGGCCCAATCTGTGGTCCCAGCGGAGTGCGGGGGACCCGCTGGCTTGCTCAGCCGGGGTGAGGCAGGACCCCAGCTGGACAGTCCCGCTCGTGGCCCTGCTTTGCTCAGCTGCAGGGGACACAGATTGTGTTTACTCATTGTGAGAACAAGCACACGTGGTTGTCATTGAAGGGGTCTTCATGGGACCACTGCTGTTTTAAGTGCTGCGAGGATTAATTTGCAAAGATGGGAGACTGATACGCAGCGTGGAGATCCACGCGCAGGCCGCATGCCTCTCATGTCGTTGGCCATTGGCGGTCTGGATTGAGGCCACAGGTGTGAGCCCAGGTGTGGGCCTTTGTCCCTAAACCCAAACAGTGGTTGGCCACAGGAAGAGCCAGGGGTGGCGGCCAAGGACCGAGCTGGGCTCTGGGGAGATGTCTCCAGCGAACGCTGAAGAGAGGACCTTGCCGCAGGAGTGGGGAGATGACCGACAAGGAGGACTGCCGCTTAGATTTGAATTCAAAGACACGGCAGATAACTTTCTGGTGTAACTGTGGGCACAGTGTGCTAGGGCCATCGTAACAAACGTCACACACGGGTGTCCTGGAGGCTGAGGCCTGAGACCCAGGTGTGGGCAGGTCGGTGCCTCCTGAGGCCTCTCTCCTCAGGGTGGGGACGGCCATGTCCTCCTGGGTCCTCACATGACATCCCTGTGTCCTAATCTCCTCTTCTCATAAGGACACCAGTCAGATCAGATCAGGGCCACCCGAATGACCTCACTTTAGTTTGATCACTGCTATAAAGTCCCTATTTCCTAATACAGTCATAGTCTGAGGTCCTGAGGGTCAGGAGTCCAACATACCTTTTTTGGGGACACATTTCAACCTATAATAGTATGTCCTCTGCAGTATTTGGGGAATACTTAGCCTAAAAGGTTACTCATTGCTTATCTAAACTTGTGCAGCCTGGGTTTTTCTTGGCTAAATCTGGCCTCACTGCCCACAGAGCCCATGTCTGGGCCCCCCCTTCCCTCACTCCCAGCAGTGGCTGAGCCAAGATGCAGACCGTGCCCTGGGGAGTGAAGGCTTGGACGCAGAAAGCCCTGGGGTGGGCAAGGAGAGGAGGCTCACGTTGTGGGGGACGTGTTGACTCCTTTATTCGGGCAAAGCTGTAGTTGGAAGAGTAAAGAAATGGGTCTGCAGCAAAGTAAACAGAAGTGGTCTCAGAGATATAGAGGAACAACTGATGGCTGCTAGTTGGGAGCGGGTGGGGATGAGGGAGAAGGGGAAGGGGTTAGACAGCGTAAATACGTAACTACAATACTGCCACAGGGACATGAAAGACAGTTCAGGGAATATAATTAATAATGTGGTAAATATTTTGTAGG
>NW_017731634.1:735273-738275 GCF_001890085.2 Hipposideros armiger | reverse complement strand
ATGTTGACCCCAGTAGCGGGAGGGCTGGGACACTGGGAGCTGGAGGTCAGGTCTCCAAGGACCGCTGCAGGGGCCTTGGAGACACCAGTCCCAGAGGCTCCGCTCTGAGCCCACTCACGTCCCCACAAGCCTGGCCTCCCCACGAGCCCTGCCTGCAGTCAAGACAGAGTGATGTGCAGCTTCCCCAGTGTGGGGCAGAAACCGCCACGGCCCCCTGTGGTCTACCGAGGGCCTGGCCACTGCCCCGGGGGCCCGCCTCTACCCAAGAGTCAGCTTTCCTTGGTGGCATTGCTGCAGGACAAGGCCTTGTGATGTGACTGCAACTCACAGGGCCCTGCACAGACGTGCCAGCATCCATCTTTCCAGGGCTCCGTTGGCACCAGAGTTTGGACCCAGGCTGACATGGTGGGGACCAAAATACTGTCTGGGAGGCAAGGGGCCCACGGCCTGCATGGGCTGGAGAGTGCGGCCCATACGTCCTCCTGCGGGTTAGGTAGGGACAGGACCCATGCTGAGCAGAGACCAGGATGCCCACGGGCCCTTGTGCCTCCATTCGTCCATGCCACCCATTGGCATTCAGTGGGGGCATTGTCCCTTTGGGTTTGGGCCCCCTCCTCACGGGCCCGAGCCCTGTTACAGGCCATGGCCCTGCGGCCTCTGCACTGATGGGCCAGAGGGAGCACTTTGCACAGGTGCCTGTCCCTGGGCCACATGTCAGTGGGAGAGGTGCCTGACCCTGCAGACTGGGCGGTGACACATGGCCCTGTCCATTCCCACAAAGCCTTAGACTGCCCATGGATGTGGAGATGGGCACACATGCCNCCCCTGTGACCTTCCCTCCCCTTGAAAGGGCCATGGTTCTGGAGCTGGGCCGGGAAGGGATGACCATCAGGCATGGCGTCCTTTATCCAGGAGCCGCGCAGGGCCCGGTCCCCGTGTGCAGTCTCTGCAGTGCAGCTCCGTGGAGCGAGGCTGAGCCTCGGCAAGCCCCAGGAGAAGGCTCTCTTCATCTGAAACCAGGAAGATTTCCAGGTAAGAAAGGATAAGCCCGGTGCGGTGGGTAATGAAACATAACGACTGGCCGGTGACACATCTGTGTCTGATCTCCCGGCCGGAGCCGCGCGCGTACTCACACACATTGCGCACGGGCCCGGCCGGCCATGAGCTCTAACGTGTCATCGGCTTTCAGGAAACTGGAACCTCAGAGTAAGTATCAGATGAGTTGCTAATGTCGAAAGCAAAGCGAAAACCATGTTCAGGGTCTCTGTTTTATGGCCGCTCTTGAAGTCAGAATGTGCGACGGTAACCCAATGCTGCCTCGGCGGCGTGTTCTCAGTCTTGTCGGGGTAATTGAAAGTCCAGACTACTTTGGCTTTTAGGCCTCTGAGCAGCTGATCCCATGCTGGCCCCAACAGGAGGAGTGCTGAGCCCACCCCGGCGGCAGTGGGTCCGGTGCTGCCCGCGTCCGGCAGGCGGCCGTGGTCTTGCCCCCACCTCTGTCCTCAGGGACCTGGGCCACACGCGAGCAGAGGGTCCCCCGCTGCAGCTTTGCAGTAGCCCCACGCCAGTCTGGGTGGCCCGGCTTTGTCACCGGGGCCTTCTGAAGGGGAGCTTGGCCTGGTGTCTCGTGTGTGTTTGCTCCTTCCCAGGATAACAGCTTCCCAAATTGGGTGCCCTTCGTGGCAGGCAGGGCCTTCAGGGTACCGGGGGCCGTTTTTGACATCTGCTATAGACTGAATTGTGTCCCCCCCCCCGCCAAAATCCTTACCTTGAAGTCCCAACCCCAGGACCTCAGGATGTGACCTTGTTTGGAAATAGGGTCCTTGCAGATAAGCAAGTGAGAATGAGGTCATCAGGGTACTAGGTCCCTGATCCCATACGACTGGGTCCTTATAACAGGGGAGTGTGGACACACACACACACACACACACACACACACACACACGGGAACGCCGTGTGAANAAGCTGTCCCCGCCTGCTGGCTGCAGCCATGCTCCCCAGCCTAGCCAGGAGGTTGGGAAGTGTCAACGCCAGAGCAGTTTTCAAGTGAAAAACCTCCGATTTATTAACTCTGCTCCCGAAGCCAGTGCGTCTGTTATTTATGCTGCTTTGATCTCAAAAGCTGTTTGTTTACATTTTATTGCGTTATAAATCCCCGGTGAGCAGGCATGATATTTTTATGATGCCCAATAAGGATTCTCTTGTGAATGCGTCTGGGGTGGAGGGGGACCCTTTACTGCCCTGCTACCGGGGTCTTCCCTCCTGGGTCCTGCTCTGCTGACCATCTGACACATGCGGCTCACAGATGTGTCTTCCGCAGAACAGCTGGGGGGTGCTGGCTACAGAGCGGTGCACGGCCAGCACCGTGCAGGCATGGCCGGGACACGGGTCTTCACAGCTGGACCCTCTGCAGGTCTAGGGCAGGGACCTCATGTGACCACTCAGCCTTTGAGTGGCTTGGGGTGGGGCCGTCCTTTTGCCTCTCATGCAGGCGGGGAGTGGGGAAATTGGTCACTCGCACGGCGTTGCAGCCCCAGCTCAAGGGGGTCTTTCACCGGAAGCAGAGACAGGCCAGCGGGCAGGAGGCAGCGGGCTTGCTCCTGTCCTCACTCAGCGAGTGCTGACCATGTGCCTGCTCTGCCCAGGCCTGAGCTGGTGCATGGACACAGCGGTGATCGGGCTGCACATGGCCCTGGCCCCTGGAGCTTGCAGACCAGTGCGGGAGAGCAGCCTGGGGGTGACCAGTGCTGATTTGGGACCAGGCAAGACCTCGCAGAGAAGGGGACACAGGGTGGGGATTGGAAGAGTGACTGCACGTTGCCCAGGCAGAGGGCAGAGTGTGGGAGAGACACCCCAGAGCGAGGGGTGAAGGGTTTGGGAAGGGAAAGGGACCCCCTGAGGTTGGGATGACAAGATGGGGACAGAAAGAGGGGTGGCGAGCAGGTCCCTCCTGCTTGATGGGAAAGTCTGGACTTCACACTGTCCACCATGCCCAGGTAGGA
>NW_017731634.1:729727-731823 GCF_001890085.2 Hipposideros armiger | reverse complement strand
CGAGCCACGGAACAACAAGGCCGCCAGCAGCCACCAGGAGCAGGGAGAGGCCTGGGGCGGGTTCTCCCTCACGGCCTCAGAGGGACGGACCTGTGACACCTGCAGCTCGGACTTGGGGCCCCAGGACTGGGAGAGAAGACTCCTGTTGCTGAAGCCCGGGGTGGGCTGTGTGACTGTGGCCCCAGGACCCTGGCAGCTGTGAGATGCTCAGTCCTGAGCTCGGCCCATCCACGCTGGCAGCTGCTGGACAGGGTCTGACAAGCACGCATTTGGGGTGTGTTTCGGGCCCCGCTTTGGGGAAATGCCCCCGCCCTCGGGTGTTAGGAGAGCGTAGCCTGGGGGTTAATGCCGTCTGCTTGGAGCCTGTGCTCTATGCTCCTGGTCGTCCAGTGGGGGACACGTGCTAACCCCGGGGGTCAGACTGCGGCCTCCATTCACATGGTGAACAGCTAAACACCCTCCTCTTTTGGGGAGCCCACCTGTGTAGAATGAGAACTGCATTGGAAAAGATGGGGGGTAGACACCTTGGACCCCAGGCCTGCCCCCTGTCCCCACCTGCTCCGCTCCCCGGGCTCCAGGTCGTGGGCAGAGGAGGCCCGGGGACCCGGACTCTCTCGCTCTGCCTCTGCTGTGCCAGTGAAAGTGGCTGCAGGTCTTAGCTTCTCTGCCCGGACCACCTCGGGTGCTGTCCCCTCCCCATGCCGCCCCCCTGGCCAGGACCAGTTACTGCCAGCTGCCCACTCCCTGCAGGTGCCCCACTGTGAAAAGCCCTAGTGGGGGGCTGCCCCCTGCTTTCCCAGCCCTGCCCACGTCTTGTTCATGACCCTCGGTTGGTCTTCCGGGACTCACCCCATGGAGTGAGCCATGAACGTGCCATGCTCCACCGCCCTCTCCAGCGCCCCATCTCCGCCCTCTGGGCTGCAAACCCCAGCACAGGTTCTTATGGGCTCACGCCCCAGACTTTGCCCCACAGACACAAATGCGTTAATGGGATTAGGGGTGACGCTGTGATGTGTTAACTGATGGGGCCCCCAAATCCACCTCCTGTTCCTCCCCATCTGGGTGGCAGGACATGCACGCATAGCCAAGGACACGTGTCAGGGTGACGCCGGAAATCCGACGTTCCGACGAAAATGGGACGTTCTTGGCCTTTTTGCTCGAGGCAGATTTGGGGCAGCACATGATCAGGACGAGGCAGTGGTCACCGCCCCTCCCTGCTTCTGAGCCAGACAAGGATGGTGAGGTTGGGAGGGACAGGGGTCACTGGGAGGGGGACGCCAGGTGGGCCCAGCCCTGCTCGTCCGAGGGGGCACAGAAGGAGCCTGACCCTCCCCTGGCAGTCTGCCCACTTCTTGGGGTCGAGGTGGCCCTCGTCTCGGAGGGGTCGCCTATGCTACCCTGGCACGGGGCAGCAGGACAGGTAGAGGCAGGCGCTGAGCAGGCTGGGGCCATTCCCAGAGCTGGAGGAGGGGCACGACCCGCAGGCCGGAGGTGGACCTCAGCGCTGAGGGGTCTGTGGGAACCGAGATGCCCACAGGTACCGCCCTGGGCTCCAGATGGCACTGGGGGTGTGGGCGGGAGAGGGGAACCCTGAGCGAATCACCCTCACCCTGAAATGACCAATCCTTCCAGAACCGGTGAGGATGAAACGGAGATCGACTTGTCACAGAAGGTGCGTTTGCAGATTTGCCCACTGGTGACTTCATGGCTTAAGATCCTTGTCCCCAAAGATCTGTACACATTTTCTGATGGGGGCAGGGCCGGGGGAGACCACAGTCTCTGGCTCTGAGCAAAACCGTGAATTGCGGCATTAACCTCGGTAGAAGATTAAGTGGCCGGGAGCGTGTTTGGGAGGGGACGAGGCCCCCTCCCCTTTCCGGCCCCGCTCTGCGCTGGCATCTCCCCGGGCTTGAATTCATTACCCAGGAAACCTGCCACGCGGGAGGGGCCGGCCTGAATCACACGTTTTTACAATTAGCCATTCTCTGTACACCTGGGCCGGGATTCCAGAGAGGCGGAGGGGCCAGAGGAGGTGGGGGTCCTGTGGGGTGACCACGCACCTTCCTGTTTGGGTAAGAAAGGGGGAAGGGTGGGGA
>NW_017731634.1:723698-727467 GCF_001890085.2 Hipposideros armiger | reverse complement strand
GTCCCTCATCGCACTGACCTGCCTGATGGACGGGCCTGACGGTGGCAGCAGCTCCCCAGAGTGTGGATGAAAATTGGTTTATTTTCTGGCGTCTCTGTGTTTCTGAGCCAGGTGGGGACAGCCCTTGGGGCACTACAGGGCCATGACCCAGACGGAAGTGCTCAAAGGCACCCACACCAGGGGGACCCTCCAGAAAACCCCCCGAGAATGCTCCCATGTCATCTATTTTCCTCTTTCTTCAATTAAAGTTTATTTTGTATTAGAATTATACATGGAAATAATCTGTCAGAATCACACATGTACATAGTGTAAGAGCTAGTAAGGAAAGCATTCGAGCCCACTTCTCACCAGTTGTGTGATCTCAGCTCCCCAGAAGCAGCCGTTTCCGGCTCTTTCTGAGTTTTATCTGCATTTATCTTTCTATTTTAACATAAAATGTTTAGACCTTATATCATGTAAACGTAAAATAGATTTTAACGATTGTCTGTAGCCTTTGTGCTGTTGGAGGGGGAAAATTTAACTCTCTGTACACGTGTCAATGTAGCTGTCACTTCAAAATTTTCTGTGACATCAGTTTCCAGGTTCACTTTCTTATGACTGTGTCGACGTGGTTTCAGCCAAGCCATGTAAATAACTGTGATTCCATTTCCTGAACCAACTTTTTTTATCTGCCTGCGCTAACACTTGCCTTACATTTTCATTTGCATACGTTTCTGTGTGGCTAAGTCATCCTTCAAACATCCTAAAGCGCCATAACGTTTCTCTAAAAATGGCCACATGCATTGGCTTTCTGTTAGTTTCATTTATTTACTTACTTGTTTCTGGAGCTATGCTCTTGGATGCCACTTTTTCCCCCCTCAACCCTGTTTTGGTGGCTCATTAGCTATTATCCTACTCAAGATCCATTTGGGAGCAAAAGGCTGTTAATAATTCTGCTGAGAGACGAGCATAAGCCAGCACTGGCCCAGTTCGCTGGGACGTAAGCTCTCCCCATTAGGTCCCCAGTGCCTTGGCTGTCTTTGGACTTGCTCTCACTGTCATTGTGGGAATTGTTTCCTGGATCCCATTTCATCTCTTTTTTAAATTTATTTTTATTGTTTTTTGGTTTATGTGCTTGATTTCCTGGAGCACATCCTCAAGCAGCTTTCTGAGAAAAGGTTCCTCGGAAGTAAATTTTCGAAGCCTTTCCATCTTTGAAATGGTCTGTATTCTACCAACATTCTTGATTGTGTGTTTGTCTGAATACCGGCTTCTAGACTGGACATGACTTCCCTTCAGAATTTTGAAAGTTGCTCCCTTGTCCTCCAGATTCCAGAGGCAATCAGGTCGGATGCTGTGCGGTTCCTGGTCCTTTGTATAGAACCTGCTTTCTCCCTCCTCTCTGGAAGCTTTTAAGCTTTTCTCTTTTCTCCAATGTTCCGACAGTTGGTGATGCTATGCCTTGGTGCAGGTAAACCCTCTTTCCTGGACACCTCCCTGGTTTTTTGTTCTCCCTGCAGTTAGCTGCTGGACTCCTGGGTCGATGTTTGACTTTAATCCCATGTTCCTTCTCTCAGAGGTGATGCTTCCCCCATAAAGTTCTCAGGGATAAAATGGAGCTTATCCATGATGATGAAGATGAAGATGATGATGATGATGATGATGATGATTTAAAATGGGTCTCCTTTAAACCACACCCCTCAGAGGCATTTGGTCTTGAGAAGACCCCAAAGGAGGGATGCTCTAGGGGGGCAGATGGGCTTCGCTGTTACGTGTCACGGTGTCACTGCCGGGTGGAGGGCCCCACACAGTGTGCCAGCCCTGGAGCCGCCTGGACTCCAGCGGCCATCCATCTTGCTCCCAATCTCAAGGATGCACTGCAACCACGTGGNCACTGTCCCCTTCTTGGTGACCCAGACACTGTGGCCGGCCCTCAGAATGACGTTGTCACAGCACATCATGTGCCCTAAATGCTGGGCCTGGGTCTTCCTTACCACACAAGACCCTTCGCCCAAGGTGCCCATGGCACGGAGAAGTCACTTGGATGGTAGGGGTCACGATGCTCCGCAAAAGGAGTGAGGATGTACACCTGAGTCTCCTAGCTCAGCCAGGCCTCATCGGACATCATGCACTGGCCCAGAGAGGGATGGGCACCGAGACATGGCTCAGAGTAGGGCGGGGACTGGGGACACAGGACAGGGACGGGCGCTGTGCTTGGAGAGGGAGTGCAACGGTGTTGTCCTGTGGAGCTCAGAGGCTGGTGGCACACAGTCAGCCAGCGGTTCCCGTGGTGTGCGCCGTTTCATTTACTCTCCAACCCCACAGGGAAGGTGCTGTCGCCACCCCTTTAGCAGCTGAGGAAACTGAGGCATGGAGTTCAATCTCTGGCCCTTCAGCTGCTGGTGGAGGAACTCGGGCTCCAAGCTCATTCTGTTTGGCTCCTGACCCCACCTTCACAGTCGCCACTGGTGGCCCCGGGCCCACAAGCTCACTCGTCTGAGGGAGGAGATAGGATGTACTGTGCAGGCTCAGCTGGGAGGGTGTGTGTGTGCACGTACGCGTGTGTGTGACACTGTGAGTGTGGACACACAGCAGGGCACAGAGCTGAGTGGGGACAGACGATGGCCACACTTATAGGGCCTTGAGTGTGGAGGAGACATCAGAGCAGGGAGGAGAGAGAGGTGCCGTGGGAGTTGAGAACAGGTGGCGACTGGCCAGGGGTCACCTGTGACATCGGCGGGAGACCGGGGCAGCTGAGAGGGGCCACCTGCATGGATTCCAGGGGAGATGGTCCCAGGTCGAAGACGGGGGGCTGCAGGCGCACTCATGGCATGCTCAGAGACAGCAGGGAGCAGGAGGGCTGGTGTCACAGGGCCAGGTGGCTGACCAGTTCAAGGACACCTATGGGGACCTGGACGCTGCCTCTCAGCAAGAGCAGTGCAGTTGCAGGGGGCGCAGGCTGTGGCAGGGACCTCGGGGGAGGTGGTGAAGGTGGCCGGGTCCAGACACCGAGCCCTGCAGACCCACTGGGTGCTGGGGACGGGGGTGCTGGGGACGACCCCCAGGCTTTGGTCTGTGACCCCCTCCCAACGGCAGCTTCTTTGTCTTCCTCCCCTGGTCCTCCCCACTCAATTGTCAGCGTGTGGAGTCGGGGCAGGAGCTTGCCTTATTTGTCTTTTTTTTAAATAAGTATTTTTAAGAGCAGTGCAAGGTTTACAGAAAATGGAGCAGACATCACAGAGTCCCTCCTAACAGCTTGCATCCTGTCCTGCGTTTGTCACAATGGATGGGCTGATATGGAGACGCCCTTGTTAACGAAAGTGAGGTTGACATGAGGGCCACTCTTGGTGTCCCACATTCTGTGGGTTTTGAGGAGCACGTGGTGTCACATGTTCACTTTGTGGGATCATACGGAGTGGTCCCAGCACCCTCCACAGGCCTGTGCCGCACCCCCTCACCCCTCAGCCTCACCTGCTCTGGCACCCCCAGCCTAGCCCGCTGTGCCCACTAATTAAGGCTCACTCCTGCCTGGGTTCCCCAGGGCGGGCCTGCCGTCTGGGACCTCGGGGTGCAGGGGGCCTGCCGTGGGCGCTGGCCTGCCGTGTCTTAGCCGGGAGACCGTCGAAAGCCCCTGCCCTTTCCCGAGGCTCACGTGTTCAGCAGAGGTCCGGAACGCAGTAGGTGCTCAGTTAGGGTCAGTTCTCTTCTCCTCACTGCCCCCTCCCCTGTGCCTCTCTCAGTTCTCAGAAATTCCTCACTTGGAGGGAGCCACCAACTGGGAGATGTTCAC
>NW_017731634.1:718945-719828 GCF_001890085.2 Hipposideros armiger | reverse complement strand
TTCAATTCTGGACTGTGAATGGGGGCCCTCAGCCATTTCCTTCTCATTTAATTTATCATTTGTGCCTTCTTTCAACACCAGGTACAGGCTAGCGGTATTGGAATGCGGGCCTGACCAGAAATGCTCCTGCGGCAAGAATCCTGGAGGGAAGGAAAGAAAACAGCGCTGCCCTTCTCCCCGGGCCGGGCCGCAGTGTGGGTGCCCTCCAGGTCCTCGGTGGGGACGGCCCGGCTCACAGAGGCAAGGTGGCACCCGGGAGTTTAGGTCTCCCTGACCGGCTGGCTCCAGCCCGCCCCACGGCCCATGCTCACTCAGTCTCGGGTCTCAGAACAAAGACACAGCAGTGCCAGTTTCCAGGTGAGTGACCACTGTCCTCCTGGTCTGTGCGTTCAGATCCACTGCGGTCACAGGTTGCGGCGTCTTGGGCCTCATGCTCAACCTCTGGGTTTGAGTGTTTCTGTCGTTTGTGGTTCGAGAAGGTCAGAATTCCCACGGTCCCGAGACGTGGGTAAGAAGAAAGGGTCCAGTATGCTTGATGACAGCGTTGGATGAAGCAGAGGACCTCGGGCTCTGCGGGGAGACAGGGCAGTGCACAGACCCTGCCCTGGACGGCTGGGCTTGGCCCCACTTCTGGGCCTGAGCGTGCTGTTGCGGGGGCCTGATCGGAGGTTAGGAAGGATTCTCCTCTGTATTTCGATGCACTAATTCTGCCCTGTTCCCTGACCCTTCAGTCACCACCTGTATCACTGCACACATGCGCACACACACGCATACATGAGGTATGCACATGGGTACGCACTCATACCCACACACACATGCACACACGCTCTTTAACAGGAGGCC
This sequence comes from Hipposideros armiger, assembly GCF_001890085.2. Taxonomy (NCBI): domain Eukaryota; kingdom Metazoa; phylum Chordata; class Mammalia; order Chiroptera; family Hipposideridae; genus Hipposideros; species Hipposideros armiger. The sequence goes on along the minus strand of NW_017731634.1, from coordinate 718,985 downwards.
CAGCCTCTCCTGGAGGGAACCCCACTGTTAAGGAGGACAA
>NW_017731634.1:714100-715665 GCF_001890085.2 Hipposideros armiger | reverse complement strand
GGCCATGCTCATAGCCAAGGACCCTCCAAACCAGCAGCCCCTCAATGTAGACGTTTCTCTCACCGACCGCACATTCCTTCATTATAAACGTCCAGCCCCAAGCTGACCACAAATTCTTGTCGGAGACAAATCTAATATATTTCTCCCCTCGTCCCACCACCACCAGCTCCCAAGCCACCCTGGACACGGGGCTGCTTGGCTTCTGTTGTCCTCGGCCCCTCTCTCCGCCTTGGCAGGGCGCCAGTCTGGGAAGTTCCTTCTGATTTATTGTCTTCAAAATGACCCGCAGATGTGGCTGATTCTGCTGCCTGTTGCCAATTAAAGGGCTGGAGGACACTGGCCCTCCTGGTCGGACTGCCCTCTCTCCCAGGGTTGGGGACTTGATCAGCCATGAGCTTGGGGCTGGCCCTGTAGGGACTCCCGGGGGACGCTAAGCAATGGAGCCTGTCAGTGGGACCCTTCGCCTCCAGGGAACCATGGGGGTGGAATGACCCAGTGTCTAGAAGGAAGTCCCCAGTAGTCTACAGCTGGATGTCCACTGCCAATGGGGGCAGCTGGCCTGATGGCCTCACCTCACTCTGACACCCATTTCCAAGGCCCTCAGGACACCAGGGATGGGAACCACTCATTCTGAGTTAGTGGCACAATTGTAACTCTGGAAAGAAAATGCAGTCTATGGCGTGGGTAGGGGAGAGAGAAGAGAGAAGAGGGGAACACCTGGACGGAGCTACAATAAAATCTCAAGCTGTTGTGGGGGCTGGTGATGGGGGCCCCCACACCATCTAGCCCAGGGGTCGGCAAACTTTGGGTACGGAATGTACCGAAGGAGCCGCCTGTGGCTTGCGAGCCGCAGTTTGCCGACCCCTGCTCTAGCCCCTCCACACCACAAGGTGCAGGGTGCTGAGATGAGCCGCACATGACCACCACTCCAGGCACACCTCGGACCTCCCCACACCGGCTGATAATCATACAACCTTACTTTTAAAAACAAAAGTGACCCATGAAATAAACAAATGCTTTTGCTATTTAAAAACCCATGCAACTTTTCATATTAGGAAACCTGCCCATTGGGAAACCCATCCTGTGTCAGGCATGCGTCCCCTTTGGTTGACAATCGGCCTGTTTGGAGAGGTGAGCTATGTGGACCTGGCCTCCAGAGCAGGGCCCCTAGAATCCCCCCCAGGCTTGCTCAGTCCCACCTCCATGTCCATCTCTTAGGAGAGGGGGCCACTCCTTTAGAGCCACAGGGGTCTGTGGCCCCGGGGCCTTGGACTGCAGCTGCCATGGGGCTCGGAGTCCAGCTCAGCTGTAGTCCTCTCTCTCACTAGTGTCACAGCATCAGTAGGTTCCCCTCACAGCCAGGAGAAGGGGGATCCCCACCTTTGTCTCTCCAGGGAGCCCCTCTGGCGTGACTCGCCCTTTATCTGCCCATGGAGGAGAGCGGACCCCAGGCTGCTGGCGTCTCCTGGACGGATGTTCCTCTGTCCCACCCCAGGCCACCTTCCAGCCTGAAAGGAAGGGTTGCCTGACTGCCTGCCCATTGGCGGCCGAGGGCTTGGGGGACA
>NW_017731634.1:711550-712635 GCF_001890085.2 Hipposideros armiger | reverse complement strand
AACAGCCTTGATGGCAGGCGGCTGGGGCCGCACGGGAGGAGGTGTTTGTAACGTGTTCAAAACTAAGGTTCTGTTCTCGTTTTCTGAAAGCTGGACCAACTGTGTACACCGCAGGTCCGCAAGCTTGGACCTACCTGCCACGGGGGCTCCCGGCTCTTAGGTACCCACGGGGTGAGCTAAGGCCCTGTTTCCTCCCCACCATGAGGAAGAAATTCACTGGAACTGGGAACCAGTCAGCTCCTGACACCTCTGTGCTGTCGGGCCCCCTCACTTTTGGGGACTAAAGCTAGTGACACCTGGGCAGGACAAGCTACAGTGTGGTGTCTTTGCCCGACTCCCCAAACCAGCAGTGGGCGAGCAGGGGGCCCAGGACATGCCCCCCCCCCCATGGCTCTCATCGGCTGGGGTCACCACTCACAGCTTTGAATAACAGCAGGGGGTGAGGTGCGGCCGGCCAGCCACAGCTTCTGTTTCTGATGGAGCCCTGGGCACCGCGATTTAATGGATTAGTTAAAATGATGTGAAAAAATGGATCTCTGATTTATGACCTGCAATTTTTTGCTGACTGCGGCATGTTTTTTCCAAGCCCCGCATTTTAAAGTCTCGGGCACATAAGGCCTTTGTTGTTTGGCTGATTCGGCCCTCAGGGCTCATCCGTGGACCCTGAGCCCAAGGCCCCTCCAGACCTTTAAAACAGGAAGTTTAATTTTATAGAATTAAAAAAGAGAAAACGGTACTTAATTATCTGGCTGTGAAACAGCACTGCCCTTTCTTAATTTTAGGAGCTAATAAAATGCCGTTCCCGCAGTTAACTACTTCTGGTCCGAGGCGCCCTACGATTCTGCCTGTTTGGGGAGGACGTTTTATGACGTGTTATGTATTGCACTACGGTTTTTAAGCTCTGCTATGACATATTTCTCTCAAGATTTATTAGGAATTTTTATTTAAAACAATATATTAAATAAGGGAGAAAAAGTAATCTCAGGTAAAATTCAAATATTAGCAAAACATAACACGGACCAAAACCTCTTTCATTTGAAGTTGCCCCCTCCCACCCCCTCCTCTCCCGCTGCTGCTAATAAAAC
>NW_017731634.1:700679-709270 GCF_001890085.2 Hipposideros armiger | reverse complement strand
ATATTGGATTAGGGAGGTCTCTTAGTCCAATGACACATGTCCTTACAACAGCAGGAGAAGACACAGGGTCACAGGGGCGAGGCCATGCGATGACAGAGGCAGGGACTGGAGAGCTGTGGCTACAAGCCAAGGAAGCCACCAGAAGCCAGGAAGGAGAGTGGCAGGAAGGACCTGTCCCCAGAGCCTCCAGAGGGAGCTTGGCCTTGCTGATACCCCTCTGCTCACACCTTGGTTTGGGGCTTCTGGCTGCGAGAGAATAAATTTCTGTTGTTTTTAGTTGTGAGTTTGTGGCACTCTGTTTTGGCAGTCCCAGGAAACTAACAGAGCTCCAAACACTCTTTCAATAGGATCCTGTCCTGTCTCATACATTCTCGTGATTTTTGAAATCTACCCACTCATATCTGTTTTATTGCCAAAGAGGGCGGGCAATCCCTGGGCCTTCCAGTGGAGCCATTTCTATGTCTGTCCCGTGACGCATTCGCGCCCTGGCCTGTCACACCATGCCCCAGGGTTGCCCTGGGCCGCAGGACAGTAGTGACCAGCCTGGCCCTCAGATCACAGCCGCATTGCTTTTGGCCTTGGGCAGAGCCTGCGCCCTCTTAGGCCTCAGCAAGGGGCCACCCCCGTCAGGTTGGTGCAGAGCCCCTGCGTGCTGTGCCCAGGAGGCACTGGATGTCATTTTTAGAGATGAAACAATAAGGAGAGAGTGAAGCTGGCCCTTGGGCCCCAAATGCAGTGTGCATTTGGTGCTGGCGGTGGGGGGGGCGGGGGAGAAGGGGCAGAGAAACACAAGGGGCTGATGAGGGGCTGAGATGCACACAGTTCCTCTGTGCCACGTAACCCATGGGGTTTTGGAGATGGGAGGTCACCTGGGCTGCACTAGTCAGCAGGGGAGGGCGTGGGCTTGTCCTTGGGAAAAAAGAGATTGTGTAGGAGAGGGACATGTACGGCGTAGGGGGAGAGTGAGGAGAGACAGCTGGGTGCCAGGGGATGAGTGGGGCCCTCTCTGGGGTCCCAGTTTCCTGCTGGGCTCGCAGCACCCAGCCTGCCAGTGGGCTCCCCCAGCAACTAGCACGAAGCAGCTCTGTCATCGGGACCACTGAGAGGGCTGGTTCCCTGCTGAGAGGGAGCCCTGGCTCTGCCGCCTTCTAAATGCCAGCACGCATGCCCTCGGGGCTATGGGACACCCCCAAATCTCAGTAAATGCTTTGCTTTGTTTGGGGCAGTGACCGAGGTTGCTTTTGATTTCCCTGGAACCAGTTCCCCCATCTTCCGTGCAGCTAAATGGAGCCTTCCCAGATCTATTTTGGGTAACCTCTGAGCTGAAACATACTTGTGGAATGACAAGCCTCGTGGTGATGCATTTACTGCCGTCTTCAAAGGCGGAATTAGAATGGAAACAGGATCCACTGCCGGGCACAGGGCAGGGGCAGGAGCGGGGCTGGTGCCATCGCAGGCCCTTAGCGAGGGAAGACAAGATCGATCCCAACAACTGCGCCGCTGGAATTCCGGCGCGCGAGGCCCCAGGGCCCAGAAGTGTCGCCCAGGATTAGAGACTTGCCGAGGAAATCGTGGACAGCCGTGGAAAAAGTGTGCTTGGCTGGCTCTCACTCACCCCTCAAAGCTGCCTGCTGCCCACCTCCGCCAAGATCAATCTTGCGTGGACGGGAGGGAGGTGGGCCGGGCAGCAGCCAGGCCTTCCCAGAAATGCAGGGGGCGAGGGTCTTGGAGGGACGGCAGACACGGCCCAGGAGGAAGAGCTCCCGGGGCCCCCACCCCCTCCCACACATCCCCACTGAGCTCCATGGTTGAGAATGTCAAAAGGAGCTGAGGAGGGGGGCGAGTCACAGGCGAGATGGCAGCTGTGTCAGACCCCATATGGAGGTCATTACTGGCCCCAGAGAAGCTTGTTTGGGGCTAGAGTGTCCAAGGTGACAGCCTGTGCCGCCGAGAGTGTGGGGGTGGTGTGAGGGGAGCGTTGCTCAGGAAATGGTAAGGCTGCTTCGGAGCCCCAACAAAAGCTGGGCAGAGAGCTGGCTCGAGGGAGGGGGTTCCATTCCGTGTCCCCAGGCTGCAAGGCTGGTCCACGAAGCTGGGGTGACACATGCAGGAAAAAAAGAGAGGGATTCAAACACGGACAAGCATGGAGGTGGGGAGTGGGCGCCGCCCAGGTGCCTGGGCACACATGGTCTCTCTCTCTCTCCATCCCTCCACCTCCTGGCGCTTCATCCTCTGCCCACACTTCTCCCCCACTGTGCTGCACCCCCTGACCCTGCCTCCCTGGCCCACTGTCTCCTCTCTACCCTCTGCTCTATCTCTGCCTGTTTCTTCCCTCTTTTCCTCTCTCTCACTCCCTCTGCTCTCACCTCTCTCTGTCCCCTTAGCCACGAAGCTCAGAGGTTTGGTCCAACAGCGTCTGAGGTAGGTGACCCGGGACCGTGAGCAGGTGGCTCTAGTCAGCCAGCGATGCTGCAGCTGTGACAAGCCAGGGGCCAGGGCGTGAGCTGCTGAGGGGCAGGCAAGGGGTCCTCTTCTGCTTACCACTCCTTGCCGTGGGAATCCTTGCACCCAAACGCACAGCTGAATTCCACATTGCTGTGCTCCCCAGGCCACATTGGCCCTTCTGAGGTGCTCATGATGGCTAGACCTAATGGGAAGACCTCTCTTCACCTCCCAGTCCCCCCTCTGGCCTAAGCCAATGTCCTGAGCGTCACAGCTTTGTGTGTCAGAAAATGAAATGTGGGCAAGGGAAGGACTTCTGTGCATAGTAATGGCAGAAAAATAATTCAGACTGACCCTCCTACTGAATTCAGAAAAAAACAGCTTGAGTCAGAGTCAAGAAGGCAGTGGAGAATTAGAGAAACACGATGCCAAAGAGGGTCAAAGGGTACTTAGCACTTGGGGCTGTGTCTCCATTAGGGGAGTCTATTGATTCTAGAAGAAATGGCTGGGAGACTGGAAGTCCTCTCAGTGCCAGAAATTGGACTTAGGGGGTCCTGGATTAGTAGGTCTCCTTCTACTTGGAGAGACATTCATCCTCTCTGGAGGAAGGTAACATAATTTTGAGCCTCAGATTTTATATATATATATATATATAATGTCTGGCATGGAACAAAAATAACTAGGTGCACAAAGAGATAAGATGATGTAAATGAAAACCAAGAAAACAACAGGAGATATAAACAGGAGCTCCAAATATTGAGATTGTCAGGCACAGGCATTAAAATATCTATGTTTACTATGTTCTAGGAGGTAAAATAAATGACTTAGAAATTTATAGGAAAACTATAAAAAAAGAACAAAATGGAAAACATCAACAACTAAAAAAATCAAAATCAAGAACTCAGTGGATATATTGAACAACAAATCAGATACAGATGGAGAGAGAATGAAAGAACTGGAAGATAGATATTGATGAAATAGAGCACAAAGGTAAGAAATGAAGCCCAAGGCTTATTCTTCACAATATTAAAAATTAATAAACAGAGAGAGAGAGAGAGAGAGAGAGAGAGAGAGAGAGAGAGAGAGAGAGGACAAAAGTGCCAATAGCCAATGTTAGGAAGGAGTAAGAAAAAATTACTATAGATTCTGTATGCATTAAAAATATTTTTTATACTAATCAATTAGAAAATGTGAATGAAAACATTTCTTGAAGAATAAAAGTTAAACCATCACAAGAAGAAACTGAAAAATCTACATGATTCTATAAATGTTAAAGAAATGGGCTCTGGAATTAAAACCCTGCCCATAAAGAAAACTCTAGGTCCAGGTTACCTTCCCAGTCCAATTTTATCAACATGTAAGAAATTAGGCCAATCTTACACAAACTCTTTCAGAGAATTCAAAAAAGCTCAATCTCCTCAACTTGGTTTATGAACCCCACATCTGACCTAGACTTCACAAGAAACTTCCCCAAGAGCAATCTTCTCACCACTTCTGCACTTAGATGCAAAGATCTTAAACAAACATTAATGAACACAAAATCATTGCTATATACAAAAATATAACGTGACTAAGTGAGATTTATTCTAGGAATAGACAATTGGATTAACATTCTTAAAATTTGTCAATGTAATTCAGCACATAAATGGAATAGAGTGAAAAATCATATGATGATATAATAGATTTAGCAAAGTCATTTGATAAAACTTAATAGTCATTCATGATTTAAAAAATTAGTAAACTTTCTAGGACTAGAAAGCAGCTTTCTTAACCTGACAATGTAAATACACAAAAACTTACAGCAAATGTCATACATGATGATGAATTGTTGAAAGGTCTCTGAGATTGGGAATAAGACAAGAAGGCCTACTCCTGCTAGTTTTATTAAATCCTGAGCTAGTAATTGTGGCCAATGCAATAATTCAAGAAAAAACAATACAAGTTATAACTATTAGAAAAGAAGATACATTGTTGTCATAATTTGCAAGTGATATGATTATATAAATAGAAAATCCAAAGGAATCTACAGGTTTATTATTAAAATTAATAAGTGAGTTTAGCAAACATTTCTCTCTCTCTCTCTCTCTCTCTCTCTCTCTATATATATATAGAGAGAGAGAGAGAGAGAGAAAACAGCAAACAAAAAATAATAAAAAATTTAAAGTTACCATCTATAATGACATCAAAAATATCAAATGCTGATTCATGAATCCAATGAAAGGTGTGAAAAACCTCATCACAGAAAACTAGAAATCTTCAGAAAAGTTAAAGAAAACATAAAAAAATTAAGAGGCATACCATATCCATAGACTGGGAAACCCATCAGGTAAAGATGTCCGCCTCTGCAGATTGGTCTCTAGATGTAGTGCAACCCTCATCAAACTCCCATCCATTTTTCCGTGGTAACTAGAGGCGATTTCTAACTTTATATGGAAAATCAATGAGTTTGGAAGAGCCATTAGTCTTGAAGGACAAAGGGGGGCTTCTCGCTCCACAGGTCAGTCGGCCTCATAAAGCTGCGTGATGAGGACAGTGCTATTGTGCCGGATGGACAGACAAATGTCAGGGAAAAGACATAGTCCCGTCTGTGGATGCCTGGTGTGTGGCACAGTCCCAGGGCCCTGGCTGGGAAGAGGCCCTCGTCTACCAGCACTGAATGGGGGCTCAGCCGGGCCCCCCGGCAGCATCTGATGGGCAGTGGAGTGGGAGATGGGTGCACACGGCAGTTCTACTTCATGCTGATGCCCGGGCACCTTGTGACTCGAGCACACGGGGGGAGATGGTCCTTCCCTGGGATGCCCACAAACAACATTGTCTCCAGCCCACGGCAGGGAGGGGACTTGCTGAATTAGATGAGGCACGTGACAGCTGCCTGCCCGAGGCCTTGCAATCAACACGTGTGTCTCTGCAGACAATGATGTGTGTGGTGCCCCGAGACCTGTGCCCCCATCCTCCTTGGGGGTGCAGGACATCCAGGAGACGCAGCCAGGCGGGATCTGCACACAGTTGCAGGAGCGTGTCCTCATGGGCCACCTTCTGCTCCATCCTGGGTGCAGCTCCTGCCCCTCTTCCAGTCACGCAGTGGTCGTCATGGGGGACGCTGGGTAGAGAGGATGCTAGGTCCTGGGGACCGAAGTGGGTGAGGGGCAGGCATCGGTAATTTGAGAGTCCTGAATGGCCAGCTCATCATAGCAGGATCCTGGGGTTAGCAGGAAGGGCCACGTGTATGTCCTTCCCATGCATGTGGCCGAGAGGCAGCATTGAAGGGCTGACGAACGGGCTGATGGAAACGCCTCACAGAAGGAATTCATTTCAGAACCATCGAGGCAGCCTATTGTCACCTCACTTCCTCTTTCTGCTTTAACATGAGACAGGGGCTGATGCCGACAGAAGGGAGACGCAAACATTGGTTGATGAGACATTCTAAAAATGTCAGATATGGTGGGACAGCTTTCCTTTCCTGCCAGGAGGAGCAAAAGGCGGAGAGAAGCCCCAGCGGCACCTCCATGTGCGTCAGCCACGTGCTCCACCTGCCCCACGAAGGCGCGAAGCCCTGGGATTCCCTCCCTGGTTAGGATGCTCAGGGCTGGGGACACCAGCCACCAGGGGACCCCAGGCTGGACGACCCACTCAGAGGGGGAGAGACGTGCGTCGCCATCGACATTTCATTCTTTTGGATTTTGCTCTAAATTACAAAAACCAGAGGGGACCTTTCATTAGGGCATCATTGAGCCGAAATACATTTAGTTAACCAAGTACTCAGCTTGAAACTCCAGGGAACATGATTGAATTTTACAGCTGTGACTGTTAAGCGCAGGGTCATGCCTTTCTTGGCCATGCCCGAGGGGAGGACGCCTGGTTCTCCAAGGCTAGTCCACGCGCCTGATCACACAGAGTGAGTCCCTGTGGCCTCGCCTGGTGCCCGAGTCCCTGGCCAGTCGCCTGCGAGTGTAGAAGGCCTGCAGGCACCCAGCACCTGGAGGGGCGGGCAGGTGGCTTCCTGCAGGAGCTTGTCCTCACCCCGGGGTGCTAGCAAAGCACACAGGTGGGTACAGGACAGTGTGACATAATGACAGCTGCGGCCGTACCCTGGCCCTGCCCCCTGTACCGCCCCTCCCCCCCTAGCTCGGCAGTCTCGGGTAGGTCTGCGTCTCTCCCAGGACGCTGAGGGGCGGAGGGAATGACATCTGCCTCCTGGAACTGTTGCAAGTGACAAAGCTAGCTGGCTGCTACGAGTTACAGTCGGGGCCAAATAATCGCTGCTTCCTTGTCCTTCTCAGGATGTGCCCTTGCAAGAGGTGCCCGCACCAAGGTGACGTGCAGTCTGCAGTGAATACAGGGAGCGTGCTCGAAAGGACCCTCAGCACGGGAGCCTTGCAAGCTTGCGTCCCGGGCTGTCCTCTCCTCACGGCGTCCACCTGTCTGGTGTCACACGTGCTGGAGTTGCCGTTGGTCTCCTGGGGCTGAGCACCGCCAGGATCATTTAGGTGTTAGCCTCGTGTATTTGTCGCGTTTTGTGGCAGAATCAGGAGAAGGGACAGCGGGATGAGCGTGGAAGCCGCAGGCGGGTGGGGACACCGCGGGTGTCCCACCGCCTCTGTCTTGGGAGAGGCCCGGGCCGCCTGTCCTGCCAGCCCTCCTGTAGGCCCCCCGTTGTGTCCAGACAGCTGGGCCTCTCCTACCAGCTTCCTGAGCAGGAGTCCCCTTTATGCCCCACAGCACGAAACCAGGCCTCGTGGGCACGAGAGGTGTTCTCCCTCCTCACAGGGTGTTGGGCTTACGTGGCCCTGGGTGTTCTCTGACTGTCTTCCTTCCTGCGCTCTGTGGCCCTGGCAAGCCGCCCCGTGGAGGGCGAGGGCACTGGTGCCCACCTCTGCTGGGTGGACCTCTGAGGGCGTTTCCATCTGTCCCCTGTGAGCGAGCCCTTTGTTCTCAAATTGCCCTTCAGGGTTCTGATCTGGAGAGGCTGGGCTTGTTTCTTCCAAGTACTGCGGTGGCCAAGAAGTGGAAATAATCAGTTAAGGGGCGACCACTGGCGCTTGGACCACCCGATATTGGAGCGGCTGGCAGGTGAGCGGCTTGCTGTGTCCCGAGCTCTGCTCCACGTCACACCAGACAGCACAAGAAACACGTTTTTTCCTCAGGTTAAAAAAGACTTGACGGGTCTGCGGGCAGCTGTGGGACTCTGGGGACCAGGTTGGGCTTTTAATCCTTAGAGACCCCCAACTCCATTTTGGGGGACAGACCTCACCTGTTCAGCAAGTCCCCTGTTATGGGCTGAACTGTGTTCCCCAAATCCATATGCTGAGGTCCTGACCCTAGGATCTCAGAACGAGACTTTATTTGGAGATGGGTCTTTACAAAAGTGATTAAGGTAAGATGAAGTCACTAAGGTGGGCCCTCATCTTATGTGACTGGTGTCCCTAGAAGAGAGGAGGTAGGACCAAATACAGGGATGACCACATGAGGACACAGAGAGAGGGCGGCCGTCTACATGCCAGGAGACAGGTCTCAGGAGAAAGCACCCACTTACACCTGATCTCAGCCCCCCAGCCTCCAGGGCTGTGAGGAATCAAGGTCCGCTGTTGAGACTGCCTCGTCTGTGTGCTGTCTCAGGGCAGCGAGGGCCTGATGCAGACAGCCAGGGCCGGACCGATAGGAAGACGTCCTGAGGTTGGTCCCTCCTCCAGCACAACTGCTAAGAGGGCGCTGGGGAGAAATGGGGGGCAATAATATCGTGTAAATGGGATAGCAGACATCTGGGTGTCACTCTCGTGTCAAGCAAATATTTGTTCAGCGCTTTCCAGGGTGAACACATGAATAGGCCCCCGCCATGCAGAGCCCACAGGCTATTAATGGAATTAATAGTCACTTAGAGAAACTAACGAGAACATATGTGACAGTTTGGATAGTTGCTTGGTAAATACTCACCCCTCCTCTGCAGCTGTGGGGTAGGGGTGGCTCTCAGCTGTGAACGTTGGGCTGGGCCCTGTGATTTCTCTAGATGTTGGTGACTTGACGTGAGCAGAGGCCATCGCCTTCTGGGCACACACCCTGGAGCAGAAGCATGACATCCATTGCTTATTTCTGTAACCTTGACTTCAGGGTCCAAACCCGTCCTACTTACCACTGGGTTCCTTCCTTCTTTC
>NW_017731634.1:691401-692889 GCF_001890085.2 Hipposideros armiger | reverse complement strand
TTTTGCGGGTAGCAGATTAAATATGATAAAAGTACCTCACACAGCATTCTATGAGGGCGTGTGCTGAGCATAGAACCAGGTGTGGATTCCCGAGGGGCCTTCCCCGAAGGCCAGCCCCCCCAGCCCACCTCACAGCTCTCCAGGCCCGGCCCCTCCTGGGGAGACGCGTGCCCTCCCTGGGCCGCCCTCAGAGGAGACGGTGCTGTGGCCAGCAGGACGTCCAGACTCACCAGGCAATGCCCGGCCTCGTGGGTGGGATCGCTGCCCTGGGTCTGGGAGCCAGGGTGCCCAGAAAAGAGCCTGGGACCCTGCAGGAGGGGGGTGCAGCTGGACCCACGGGTGAGCCCCGCTCGGAGCAGACCCTTGCCCTCTGTGAAGGCTCTGCCTGCGTCTTTAAGACGCTAATGGGCCCTCTTAAAAAAAATGACAGTTTGCCTGCACACTAACAGGTTCTCGTCTGACATCAGCAGGGAATCAAAGATATTTTATTATTTGGAAACTCCATATAGGGAAGGCAGCCTTGAAAGTCTGTCATTGCTCCAAAACCCACACCTCCCCTGGGAGTTAATTATTTTCTTAAAATGCAACTTGTACTGTTAGTTTAAAACATTCCAACTGTGTTCACACTCTTTAAATCTTCAGTAAACCTTAGAGTTTAAATCACTTGCAGATAAGAGTAATTCTATTAGGGAGAGAGGGAGCAGCGCTCGGAGGAGGTGAAATCAAATGGAATGAAAAGGCCATTGACTGTGGGTTCTCGGGGCACCTTGCCCCTTGGGAGAGCTGGCCACAGACTACAGCCCACCAGTGCCCGGCTGCCCGGTGCCCCGGCCGGAGCTGCTTAACTTCCCTCTCGGAGGGCCGGACACAGGTCCTTGGGGCTTGACCGAGGTCAGCTGCGTGATAGCCCAGGTGGGGGTACTTTTGGGGTGACCCAGGACACTTGCCTTGGTTGTTGAAAGCCTCTGAGTCCCCAGGCTGGGAGGCTCCTGGAGCCTGTATGTCCATCTGGGGCCTGTGTGGGGCCAGTGGTCTGGGATCGCAGCCTCGGGGGTCTGCACTGGTTCCCTTGTCCTCACCTCCCAACACCCTCCAGTCAGACTGGCTCTGCTACCCTGGCTGAGGCCAGCCATTTGGTGTGTCACTTGAGGCTGGTCTTCCTCCCAAAGCTAAGGGACAAACCCAGAAGCCAGCCTGCCGAGGGCGGGGGACAGGCTCCTTCTCTGCTCTGCTCTGAGGGTTCAGGTTTCTGAGGGGTTTCAGGGACCCCTGAGCTCTTACGCCCGCCCTGCCCCCACGTCCAGTTCAGGGGCCACCCATTGCTCTCAGTGTGACGTCTGCTACCCAGGGCCATTCTGTTTGACCACAGGCGGTGTCTCCTCGCTTCTTGGATACTCCTCTCAACTCCAACCTGGCGCTCGCTGCCCTGGCCGGGACATACTCCCTGCCGGGACGGCTTCGCCACCAGCCTCTCCTGGCCTTCTTTTC
>NW_017731634.1:682820-689566 GCF_001890085.2 Hipposideros armiger | reverse complement strand
GGAGGCACCCTTTGGTCTGGTCTCACTCTCACCAAATAGCATTTTGATGAGTTAAGTGTGAGAGAATTAAAAACAACCCGATTAAATTTCCTTTATAAATACACATGGGTTTGGAAATCAAGGGGAAAAGCGGCTTTGGGCTAATAAAATGCTGCGTGGGTTTCCCGCAAGTGTTGGGGAAGGCGGCTGACAGGTCCTCAGAGCCCGGATGCCCCAGGCCGAGGGGACCGTGAGTGCGAACCCCGCCTCCTGCCCTGGAGTTCCCCGCCCCAGCGCCACCACCCTAGCCCAGGTCAGCGGGCAAGGTGGCCAACTTGGCTTGCCTACCCCGCTGCCCACTAACTATGCCAGCAGTTTCGGGCACCGCTCTCCGTGGGGTTGTCTCATCCACGACCAGGGGCCGTGGCCATGGGTGCTATGACCACCCCGCTGTGCACGAGAGTGAACCGAGGCGGGAGGCGTTGACCAGGCTGGCTGAGCTGGGCTGCCTCACCAAAGGGAAGCACAGCCCCTGTTGCCTTTCCCCCGTTTCTGGAGGCATCACTCAGCCGGGTGGAGGGGGGGCAGCTGGGCACACGGTGGCAAGGGGAGGGTCCCAGGCAGTGGAACAGTTGAGGTCATTGGAAAGGCAAACAGCATCATTAACAGCTCCAAAAATAACTCAGCAAGAGTGAGATTCCCCAGGGGGCTCCTCCAAGCAGTGAGGCTTGGACAAGGGGGGGAGCCTCTCGTTGAGTGCGGTGGGCAGTGCTGGCCTCGGGGGCGGACCAGGCTCCCGCTGGTGTCCTGGGCCCTGCGCAGCTCTGAGGAGTCCCTCAGCCTTCCAGGGCTGCATCTGCAAAATGGGCCAGCACGTCGAGATCTGATGGGGGATTTGCTCATCCTTGAAGGGTTCGGGGCGATGCTGATACTGCCTGGCTGCCGGGCGCTGTCCTCTGTTCCTTTAAGACAGCTGCACTATTTAGAGGGTGCATTTGATAAGTTTGACTCATGTACGTGCCTGGGAAAGCATCACCATAGTCCAGACTGTGGACATATCCATCACCCCCAAAAGGCCGCCACGCCCCTTTGCCACCTCTCCTGCTCGCCAGCCCCCGTCCTCCCCCCCCCAGGCCACCACAGACCTGCTTCCTGTCACCAGTGGGCGTTTCCTGGAGTTGTGTCTGAGCAGCATCGTACTGGATATACCCTTGTCTTCCCCCCCTCGGAGCTGTCGTTCTGAGATTCTTCCTGTCGTGTCTGTCAGCCGCCCAGTCCTCTCTTTCTCGTAGCGGAGTCGGCTACTGATGAATTCCTTCGGCTCTCGTATGTCTAAAAAGCCTTTGCTTCACATCAGCCTTTGGGAGGGATTTTTCCCTGGGAGTGGAATCCTGAGTTCACTGGGTTTTGTCTTGTTTTCCTTCTAAGACTTTAGAGAGCCTGTCCCCCCTCAACCATCTTCTCACCAGCATTGTTTCTGATGAGAAATCTGCCGTCAGCCTTATTTTTGTGTTTCTGTTGGCAATGTGTCTTTTTTTCTCTGGCTACTTTTCGATGTCCCTGGGTCACTGGTTTGAGCAACTTGATAATGAATTATTCTCATTGTCTGTCAAATTGTTAAACTTCACAACCATGCTTCAAGATGAAAAAACAAATAGATAAACAAGGCACAGGGAAGTGAGTGTCCCGTCCCATGTCACGCCAGCCGGCAGGCGGGACCTGGGCCACCTCCCCTGATTCCAGAGCCTGGGGTGGTGGTGGTGGGGGGGCGACAGAAGCCGCCAGCATCATCCCAGTGTGGAGGCAGCAAGGCCCCTGGACCGTGTTCTGTGGCTCCGTCCGCAGACCTGGAGCCCTGCTGGGGTCCCTCCCCGCGTCCACGTGGCAGATTCTGTGCTGCCTTCCCCTCAGTCTTCTCCTCTCTGCCTTCTGCGCAGACCGAGTTAGGCGAACGCTGCTGGCACGGCCGCCTTGATGGCCAGGTTGGAGGAACCAGTGANCACAGGCGGTGTCTCCTCGCTTCTTGGATACTCCTCTCAACTCCAACCTGGCGCTCGCTGCCCTGGCCGGGACATACTCCCTGCCGGGACGGCTTAGCCACCAGCCTCTCCTGGCCTTCTTTTCCATCCGCAGGCCTTGCCCCGAGTGCATTCAGGGACCGCCTCTTCCTCCCACGGCCCTGTGTCCCCAACCCAGCACTGGCCATTCTGGACCCCTGGGCCACTGGTCACTTCCCCACTAGACTGAGACCCTGCCCCCAGGCACAAGCCAGGCCCCTAGCTGGGGGCTCAGTGCAAGCTTGTGAAAGGTGGGTACCCAGGAGCTGAAGGGGACAGTGGGCTGAGTGGTGAGGACACATGACCTCCCACAGGCATTCAAGTCCCCTTGTGCTGGGCTGGAAGGTCCACACGTGCCCCAGGAGTGGCTGTAGCCACCAGTTAGAGCCTTGCATCTCCTGTGACAGAGCCCTCCAGGTTGAGGTCTGCTGCCGCCAAGAGCAAACCCAGCCCAGCCCCGTAAAGTCATGGGAATTCCCTGGGCTCCTCGGGGAGGGCTTGTCAGGGTCTTCCGGCTCCTTGGACCCGCACTGCAGCCCCAGGTGGTCCCCTCACCTGAGGAAAGAGCAAACCTGCCCTCAGCCCCATGGCCTGCGTCCGCACTAGGGGCATCTCCCCACCTTATTATTAAAGAGGGCCAGGAAGGGAGGAAGGACAGCTGAGGAATGGACACAGAGTGACCGGTGGGCTCTGGGGGTGAGGAGGGGGCTGGCAGCTTCAGGAGGTGGTGCCCCCCCCCATATGCACACTGGGCCAAGCAACAGGGGTGGGAGGCGGGTGCCACAGGCCTCAGCTGTGTGTGCATCAAGAGAGGGCGCTCGCTGAGTGTGCCAGTGAGTGCCAGCATGTGTGTGAGTGTGTGAGTGCGTGTGTTCCGGCATGTGAGTGTGTGTGAATGTGTGCGTACAGCCCAGCAGTGCCCACGCCTATCCGAGCCCAGTCCCCACTGGGTTGCCTGGGTGTCCAGCCAGGCCAGGGGGGGAGAGAGATGGGGTCATGTCTAAAAGACGAGGAGGCCACCCCTACCTTCCCACTGCCCGTCAGGGCTCCGCCTGGCCCAGGGTCTGGCTGCAGGCCCTCGTGGGCACACGTGGTGTCCAGGAGCCCGTCAGCTCCCTGGCCGCCCTGCCCTACGCTTGCAAATGCTTCGCGCCCCATTTCCAGCAGCTTTGCAGCTATATTGGGGCAGGGGTGTGTTAGCCTGGCTGTCTCAGGTCCCTCTCCCAGTCACTCCCAGGTGTCCCCTGCCCTCTGGACGATGGGGGACACCTCCTGACGCCTCCTTCTCACCCCAGCACCACTGGCTGGATCTCTCCTGACANAGAAGGGCCTCACGGTGTCCGGAGGATGGGGTCTGCATGTGGCGGCTGCGAGGAGCCCTGGCCATGCAGGGGGGGTCTCTGGGCACCCGGGAGGCCGCTCCCATCCTGGGCTTGGGTGGCCCGTCTGGGTGGCTGACCACCTGGTGTCAGTGTCTGGCGGGGGCTCCCTGTCCACCAGCGCCAGTTCACACGGCTACTTCCTATTGCAGATCTTGCTGGTCTGGAAGTTTTTTGGCAGGAATTAGTCCTCAGCTTCAACTGCCCCCCAGGAAGGAGGCGGCTCAAAGCAGAGAGCTCAGAAGTCACGTTGCAGGGGGGCCACACCATCTCGGAGGTCAGCTGAGACTCTGCAGTTGTCTTCTCCTGCGGCCCAGGCCCAGGGAGCTGAGCAGGCTGGGCCACATGCTGAAATGACCGGTGCCCGGGGCTGGCTTTTAGGGTGGGCTGCTGTCCTCTCAGTGTCGTCTGTGTGCCTCGAGGGGTTCAAGTCATAGAGCTGGGGGCTCACAGGCCTCGGCCACCCAACAGCTTCCCATCTGTGTTCTAAGTTGCTCTCTCAGGTGTTGGGGTCCCCTGGACCTCCTGCAGGTGGGTCGCAAGGTGGTCAAGTTCTGTGTCTGCAGAGTCACCTTCCTTTCTGCCTCTTTAATTTTGTTCCTGCACCACGTGGAGGTGTGTGGATAAACAGAATCCTGCTGCTAAGAAGGTGAGTCATTTGTTGTCCCAGATGCTAATCCTCACACGTAGGGAGACAGAGACCCAGAGAGGAGGCCCGAGGCTCCCTTGGAATCACGCAGCAGAGGGAACCCCGATGTCCAATGTGGAGCCTGTTCCTGAGTCACGCTCCCCCCTGTGACTGAGCATGTCAGGGCAGGGTGGGAGTCTGGGCTCAGGGACCCCTCTCTGTGCACACAGAGCGGACGCACCGCCGGGCGCGCCACCGGCCACCCAGCACATAATACCAGGCCCGGCGAGCCGAGGCTGTGCGTTGGGCCTGCATCTGTGACCAGTGGCTCCATAAACCGCCCTCTAATGAAAGTAACACAGGGCGGAGGGAGAGGCAGCCCTCACGCGGGGCTGCGTCGCGGAGAAATGTGCTTGTTAAATGTGTAATGAGAGACATAACAAATCCCCAATATTGGGCAAAGCTGTCGTTAAACCCCTTAATGATAGTGGCATTTTCTCTGGTGCACCGCACAGACCTTTACAGACCCTTCGGCGTATGTGGGGGGCGGGGGGCAGGGCAGAGTGTACGGGGCAGGGGGTGTCTGGAAGGGCCTTTCTCGGAGGCCGAGACCCTGGAGCCCAACCCCCTCTCGGTCCCGGCCCTTTCTTCTTGGTGGCCGGGCCGTGCCTTCCGGTCTCGCTTCCCCTGGAGGCTGGGCCCGCGTGGCAGGCAGACACACCCTGTGGGCCTCAGAGCTGCCCTTGGCCGCCGTCCTGTCACTCGCTGAGCCCCTGCCATGTGCGGGCGTTGGGCACAGGGCCTGACGTTGCCCCGGGCCCTTCTCTCCTGGCCACGGCAGGACCGCCTACAGGTTCTGGGTCCCCAGGTGTCCTCGACACCAGGAGCAGAGACAGCCTGCTGCAGCTGGCCCGCGGCCGGACACTGGCCAGAGCTCCGCATTGGAAAGGGGTCCCAGGGTTAGAAGTCCAGCCACCGGCCCGCCGGGCGCTGTGGTGATAAAGCACCGCTCATGTCCCCTCAGTCCCTCGCCCGCACTTGGCTCCTGCCACAGGCCCGAAGGTGAGGCTGTGATCTGTGCTCTCTACAGCCGAGGAACCGAGGTGCAGGGCATCAGAGCCTGAAGCAAGGGCAGTGCCGGGGCCCCTGAAGGCCATCACTTGGCTGTCCAGCGGTCCTGGCCTCCAGTGGTGTTTGGTGTGCAGGGTCTCAGGCAGGGAGGCTACACGGCCGGGCTGTTGGCCTGGGAGCAGGAAGGTCTGCGACCTGAGCGAGATGGTCCAGGCCAGGCTGGACCACAAGCACCCCTCTCCCACCACAACGGCCGAACCTGACCTTGGAGGACAATGGCCACCTACTGTGTGCCTGGGCAGAGTCACCGAGGCAGCCCCACCAGAAGTCTCTGCCATCACTGGTGAGAGGGAGCCTTCAGTGTGTGGCCAGCGCCACAGGCTTTGGGGTCAGCAGAGAATCAGCATCTGGGCCCCAGGCCCTGGGGACACACAGCCTCCCGTCTCCATCAGCACCTTCTCATCCTTCAGATGCCTGGAAACTAAGGCCAATGAGGCCCTGGGGCCCAGGCTTGTTGGCCCCAAAAAACTCCACAGGTGGCCCAACAGGAAGAGGGCCTCTCCTGGGACCAGGGCAGCCCTGGGACCCACTGGCTGGTGCTGTCGGGCTGGAGTCATGGGTTCTCGAGTCTCCCAACCTCCCTGAGTGCAAACGTCCAGGTGAGCTCGGCAGATGCCTTGCTGCCTGTGGTCCCACAAAGGAGCCTGGGATGCGTAGTCTTCCCAAGGGAGCAGCTGGAACGTCTGGTGTCCAGGCGCCGTGGCGGGACCTCCTAAAGGTTCAGGGGCCACGAGCCCCAGTGAGTGCAAAGTCAGGGCCCACCTCAACCCCCGTCCCCTCCCAAGTGTGGGCACGCGAACACTGCTTCGTGCCTGTTTCCTTACCTGGAAAGCAAGTGTGTCATCTTTGAGGGGTCGTGAGCAGTAAATGGATTGATCCATGGGCTGGGGGTGGGGTTTGAAGGTGCTGGTGGTAGTTCTACTGTGGGGGTGTTCTTGTTTAAGGGGGACATGGAGGATAGGCCTTCACAGGAAACATTTTCAAAGGCCCTCAGCAGGCACGTCCATGGTCTTTCCAGAAAGACTGACCCTGCCGTGCCTCAGCACCAGGCCCTAAAGGGCACTCCGCAAAGGACAGGGTCACAGCCCTGCCCCACCAAGGGACGAGGCTGAGCTGCTGACCGAGGGAGGAAGGCAGCAGGAGGGTGAGGGGCAGGGCAGGCTGGGGCAGGGGCCCGTCGCCGTCTTCGGGCCCGGCTGACCTCGCACACGCAGTCCTCGCCGGCGTCCCCGCCCGGGCAGCGGTTACACAGGCCACCAGAGGATCCAGGTGTGGAGACTTTTAATAGTCTGTGACCTGCCATCCACTCTTGGCTGGGTGTTAATGGCCGAATGTTTTGCAAGTAAATTACCAGAAAGAATTATTCCTGAGAGGCAGACGTTTGCGGGAAGGTGTTAGAAACCGGACAAATGGCCAGTGACTGTTTCCGCCCCTCCACCCCTCAGACCGAGGGCCCGGCTGAAACGAGGGCCTGGCCACCTGCTTCTGAGGCTTGTGAGGGGAGCAGGGAGGTGAATCCCCCCAGACAGGGCCCTCCCCCACTCAGAGCCGCTCCTTATGAGAGTGAGTAGC
>NW_017731634.1:627010-676580 GCF_001890085.2 Hipposideros armiger | reverse complement strand
CATCCACCTGTTTATCCACCATCCATCCATCCATCCATCCATCCATCCATCCATCCATCCATCATTCATCTACCCATTCTTCCATACATTCTTTCAGTGACTATTTCCCAAGTGGCCATTTACCAAGTACCTTGTTGGTTCAAGGATATGGTGTTGAACAAACAGATAAGTCTGTGTTTTGTGGAGAGGAGCAACCTAAGCTGTGGTTACAAATCATAATGAGAGAAGCCGAGAAAACGAGGAGGCGGTTCTGGAGGGCACAGTGGGAGGAGGCCTTTCTGAATGGGGGATATTAACCTAAAACCTGCAGTTAAAGAATAAAAAGACACTTATGGGGTGAGAGATCGGAGGACGAAGTAGGCTACCCCCGGGGGCTTGGGGAGGCCCAAAGCATGTGGAGGGCCCTGGAGAGATGAGGGGTCGGCAGTCTAGACAAATCACCCCAGCACCTGTACTCATGGCCCCCATAGTGGGGCAGAGCCAGCACTTCTGGGGAATGGAGGACGGAGGGAGTGACTCCCCAGGAAGACTTTGTTGACCCCCGTACTGGGTCCCCCAAAATTCATATCCAAGGAACCAGTGAGTGTGACCTTATTTGGGAATGGGGTCTTTGCAGATGTACTCAGGTTAAGACAGGTCGCACTGGAGTAGGGTGGACCCTCAATCCAATGACCGGTGTCCTTATTAGACCCGTGAGATTCAGACGTGCAGACGACACACACAGGAGAAGGCCATGTGAAGACAGCGGGGTCTTCCTATAGAGTCTCTAACGGGAGCTCAGCCCTGCCGACACGTGATTTCGGACTTCTGGGCTCCAGACTGCGAGACGATAAACTTCTGGTTGGTGGTAAGTAGTTGGCACGGCCGGACATGGAGGCACCCTCCCTCCGCCCCGGACCAGCCTCCTCCTCTTTGAAACCCCAGGTCTTTCTCGCTGTTGTGTCTTGTGTTGTTTGCCCAAAACTCAACAGCCCCTAGGCCGACAGGCCTGTCCAGTCATCTCACCCAGCAGGTGGAAGCCCCTGGAAGCCCGAGCTGTACCTCCTGGGGGGGCTGAACAGCTGGCCTGGCGCACATAGTAGGTGCTTTATAACTTACACCTGGTGACTTCGCTGACTGTAAAAATTATGCTCTCACCTTCTGATTTTCTAAGAAAACCTGCCCCACGTGGCCTTGTCCCCCCATCCCATCCCCCATCTTGAACCTGCAGCTGCCCCCTCATGGTCAGGCCGGGACAGCTGATGAGGCATCTCCTTTATCATCTGTAAGGACAAATTTCTGACAAGGAAACGCGCCCACTCAGGAGCTGAGACTTGCGGGGGGATTCGGCTTCCACTGAAGGGAACTTATTTATGAGACATTTGAGGGCCAGAGAGCTCCTGGAAAGCAGGCGCCACACAAAACAGTAATCAGAAAATTCCACGCGGTTGTCTGTGACGGTTAGGACGCGGCGTGGTCGGCCTGTCCCAGCCTGGGGATGGGGTGCAGGGGTTGCTCCTGCAGTCTGCCCTCCCTGGCCTGTCACTACCCGACCGCTGCCTGGCCCTGGTTTGGTTAAGGGCTGGGCGGACGGGCGGACACCAGTCTGGTCACTGTCACAGAGCCGTCATTTCCTCTGCCACCGCAGAAGCAAGCTCCACACAGGCGCCTGGTGTTCTGGGCAAACACCTGGCTCAGTGGTCTTGTCTCTCGGGCCTCATGTACTGTGTGCCCCTGGCAGGTTGAGAAGCCCACAATGACAGAGTGAGAAGGACCAGACATTATGGACGGAGCAAGTCCTGTCCTCATGGGCAGTCACAAAGCTTGGAGTTTGGGGAAAGTCATGGCCACACCTCCATGGGTTATCGGGGTGACTGCTGGGCTGTCCTCGGCCAGGCTCTGGGCAGGGAGTGCCCGTGTGGAGCCAGTGCCTGCCACCCAGGCTGTATCCAGACGGACGGCCAGGTGGGCTCACACTGCGCGGGCTGAGCGGTCACTCCAGAGAGCGGCGCACGCAGCTGGGGGAGCCAGAGTGTGCAGGGCCCCAGTGTCCACTGAACGGAGTGACCGTCTCCAGGTTTAGGGCTTCGGCCTTGCTCTGGGGGCTTCTTTCTTCTGCCCCCAATGCCTGAACTGAGGCCAGACCCCAATGCACTGAGCATAAGAATTAGTGCAGCTTTTAAGGCCCCTGGAGGGCGGGGGCCACGATCCGATTTAGGATAAAGGTTCAGATGAGCGCAGTGGTGTGCGGCCCGGGCTGTCCTGAGGAATTCAGCCCCAGAACCCAGGAGGTTTCCGGAACATATGGGGCGACACTGGCAGGATGGAGTGTCTGCGCCCTCCAGCCTGGGGTGGGTGCTCGCTGAGGCCCGATGCCCTGTGGGGCCTGGCCGAATCCCATGACACTGAGACCGCCACGAGTTTGCACTGCTACCGTTTTGAGGGCAGCGTGCTCAACCCCACTGCAGAGATAATTTAATGTATCGTCTCCATCACACTGGATGGTCCCACGTGAATGTTGGCTTGGCAGCCGCTGCCCCAAACCCTAATACAACGGGTGAAAGCTGCAATTTGGGAAAGAGGACTTTTTTTTTTTCTTTGCATGAGTCACTTTCTCAGCGTGGAGAGATGGCCGGCGGCTCTTATCTTTGAACTCCATGTACTTAACGCTTATGAAAATCAATACCGTCCATTAGCGGCCACGTTTCCATTTTTAATCATCTATTGATATACGGCCTGTGCTTTTATAGGACTAAACAAATTTCCGCTCTCCGTGCCCCTCTGTAGCCCTGGGGCAGGCGGGTGTGCACGGCCGGGACGTAAATGTTTATTTACTGCCTGCTTCCTGATCGAGGACATGCCTGGTCCACGGGCCTCAGATGGCTTTTACACGGGAGACTTACGGTCACTTCCTGTTTTCCAGACACAGCGCACCGTTTTTAAGGAGCGTGATGAATGTGAGGTATTGTGGGCGTACTCACGGGCCATGCCCAGCCCGGTTGCAGCTTTATTATTTATTTACCCCTTCATTCATTTTAGGGGTGGGGGGTAGGGAACTCGTCACAGCTGGGGCTGTGTCCTCCACTCTCCTCTGGCTTTGACAGAGGCTGTCCTGAGCAGCCTCAGGGAAGGTTTTCACACCTGGGACCCTTCTGGAATGAGGGCTAGGGGTGTGCTCCCTCTATGCTGCACGTCCCTGCGCCCCAGAGGCCCGGAGGCATCGGGGACCCAAGGGGAGGTGCCCCTCACCTCCTGTCTGCTCACTTGCCCTTCATTCGCAGGCCCCTGCCCTCACCCTGGCCACGCCCTGGCTCCTGTGAGCGTCTTCAGAGACAGCTGTGTACAAGCATCTGCAGAGGTGGCACCGAGCTGGNGTGTGTGAGCTCCCTCTCCAGGTGCTTCAGGCAGGTCGACCCCAGCCTGCGGGACACACAGGGCACAGACAGGTGGTCCAGGGAGCCTGGGAGAGGCCCCCTGCAGCAAGTGGGCAGCCAGGCCAAGCCTGCCCACTGGACCAGTGTTTCCCACAGAGCAGCTGGCTGGGGTGAGGCAGGAGTGTGGGGCAGCCACGGGGGTCCCTATCTTGTCCTTTCTCATCAGTGTGTCGCTTACCTGGGCAAGCAAGCTGCAGGGTCCAGAGAGAGCCCAGCGCCTGCCAACCTCAACTGGCAGCCTCCATGGGAACCGATGTCTTTGGGGGCAGAACTGACTCGATTTCCCCTCCTTCCTGGGCTTTCCAGGGGCTGGGAGGATGTGAGGTTGAAGTAAAGAGGCATCTTTGTTTCATTAATTTTGCCCGTTGGAAAACTCCGGTGTTAATATTTATGAGAAATGACCTAATATCCACGCCGCCTGCCGCGTGTTTGTTTAACATATTTAACGTGATTTGGGGGCTGTGTTTACTTTTTAACAGCCTGGGCGAGGGGGCCTGACCTATCTCCCCCTCCAGGGAGAAGAGGCGACATTCCCTCCATGGCCTCCAAAGTTTGCCTTCTTAACTAAGTGGCTTCGGAAAGGCATCACCCGAGCCTGCGGGAGGGGTCTTGTGGGGACAGAGGTGCTGGGTGGGCCTGGTGGGCTCTGCAGATGTGCACCACCCCGGCCTGAGGCCCCCCCCCACATGCAGGGCAAGGGACAGGTGGACTTCTTCAGGAAAAGAAGGAAAGCATTTGAATGGTTTCTGAAAATACCTCCTTGGGATGTTGTGAGACAGCAATTTCAACCAAGTGCTCTCTCCCTGTTTGTCTTAAACATAAAGGTAATTGTTTTGCACTGAAATAGATGCTGGTGTTCCTCTGCATTGAGTTCTCCCTTAACATCCCTCTGTGAGCTGTGTTAGTGAATGCACCCACGGGGGGCGGGGACCGTGTGCGCCCAGGCCCCTGCCCTTCGACCAGGCACCAGGAAGGATGTACACTGGGAAGACAGCTGGACCTTTGTGGCTGGACGAGCACTTGCTCAAATCCCAGTTCTGTTGCTTAAAAGCTGTGCTACTTTGGACGGGTTGCTTCGCCTCTCTGAGCCCCAGGTCCCCCTGGGATAAAGTGGGAGTGAGAACAGGGACAATTTTTGGCTCAAGGAGTTGTCATAAGGTTTAGAAACTGTACCTAGCCCACGCTGGGTCCTTCTGTGGGTATGGGGCCTGGGGTCCCCTCCCTATAATGTTTCACAGACACCCCCAAAAGGTGCTCACAGGGGCTCTGGAGGCCCCCAGGGTTCCATGCTGAGCCTGGAAGATGGACCATCATGGCACAGGCCAACTCCTGGGCTCAGCCAGCCAGTCACCTTGGAGATCCCGAGGGGGATGAAGTCGGGGGCCTTGAGCAGCGAGGGGCCCTTGCCAGGCCCAGCTGTTACTGTGCATGGGCTGGCCCAGCGCGGGCAAGATTCCAAACAACCCCTTTCTCCAAGGGCTGTAGTGTGGGTTCCAGGGATCTGGGGTCTCTGTCATAAGGTGTCCAGGGTCGTTCTAGCTGGGAGACCACGTCTTGAGTGCTCATCTAAGAAAAAATAAAAGGGGACATCGGAGTGACCCCTCCCCCATCAGGAGGTGCCCCTTTCCTGGGTATGAGACGAGCCCCGTGCCTCACCCACTGGGGGTACAGAAATGACTCGGGAAGTGGGGGAGGGTGTCACAGGGCAGCCTTCCTGCTGGGGGTCTGGTGGCCAGGGTTGGAGTATCCATGTGACCCCCAAGCCCACCAGAGACGGGGCCTCCAAGTCCTGTCCCAGGTGAATAGGCGGGACACTGGCCATCCCCTCCTGGGTCCGGACCTCGAGCTGAGCACTGGTGTGGCTTCTACACCACCTTTTGGGGCAGATGCTGCTCCCCATTTTGTAGCCTCAGTCCTGGGGCTCCAAGGCGTCACATGGGCAGAGCCCACAGTGGCCTGGGCCTCAGAGACGCACCTGCTGGTGACGCATGAAACGACACACTTCCGGGGTGTTGGCCAGCAGCCTGCACCCCATCCGCTTCCCCACCCAGCCGTCCAGCCACAGCCCCATGGACGCCCCGGACGGCCCCCACCCCCAGTCCTCACCACCGCCTGTCTTCTTTTGTGCAGAGAAGGGGCGACACTGCAGCCCACCCAGGGAGCCAGGCAGGGTGGGCCGTGAGAGCTTGAAAGGAGAGGAGGGCTGGGGGAGACCCTGGCAGGGGACCCTGCCATGTGCTCTGAGAAGGCCCAGTGTGCTCATCTGAAATGCGATCCCCTCCGTGTTCTTCCCTCCCAGCCCTGCCTGTGGAATGGCAATGCAGCTCCCAGCCTAATCGCTGGTGAGAGACACGGCCAGCTGCCCATCAGGCCTGGCCCGGGACCTCCTGGGAGAGGACACCAGCACGCGTGATCAATCAGTCCCAGCGCTTCTCGACATGCTTCTCCAGTTACACGCCGCAGGGGTGATGTCATAGCGGCCGCTGCTGGAGCCGGGAAGAAAGAGGCTCCTCTTTGTCAAAGCTGAGGGCCAGGACAAGCCAGCTTCTCAGTGCATCTAGGCGCCTCTTCCCTTGGCTTCAGGCATGAGCAAGGGTTGGAATGTTTGTTTATTTCAGACTAATATATGTTTGCTATAGAGGATTTGGAAAATCTCGGAAAGAAAGAGAAATAAATAGAAAGTATTCAGAATCCTACTCCATTATATTGCCTTCTAGTATTTTCCATTGCATAGCTCTTCTTACCTACCTATCTACTACTCATCCACTCATCCACTCATCCATCCACCCATTCACCATCCATCCACTCATGCAACCCATCCATCATCCAACCACCACCCATTGACCCATTCACCACCCATCCATCCATCCATCCACCCAACCATCCATCATCCATCTATCCATCCATCCATCCACCCGTCCATCCATCATCCATCTATCCATCCATCCATCCACCCATCCATCCATCATCCATCTATCCATCCATCCATCCACCCATCCATCCATCATCCATCTATCCATCCATCCATCCACCTATCCATCCATCCTTCATCCATTCATCCATCCATCGTACACCCACCCATCCATCTATCCATCCGTCATCCATCCATCCATCCATCCATCCATCCACCCATACACCCTTTCTTTTTGACCAGACCCCTCCATTTGCCCAGATGTGTTTCCCAGACTCAGCATTTAAGCAGAACAAAGGCAGCCCATAAGATAAAGCACTCGTACCAGGAGGTATGGGGTGAGAGTGGGGCCGGTGTGGCACCTGCAGCTTTGTGTGTGTGAGTATAAATGTGTGTGTGTGTGCATATGTTTGAAAATGAAGGTGTGAGAGTAAATATGTGTGTCTGAGCGTGTGCAGTGTGTGCGTGCCACAGTGCGGAGGGAGGGGCCTGGCAGTGAACAGACACAAGCAGAGCCCTGCCTGGCTCCCACGAGCACTCTCTTGGCCCTCCTGGGAGCCCATACATCCATTGGTCAGGCCCAGCGAGATGCTGCCCGCTCTCTGTTCCGACCACCTTGCTTGGGCACAGGGCACATCCAGAGTCAAGATGGACGAATGCGCCCTGGCATGTCGGAGCCGGGTGGGCGTGCTGAGGCCGCTCTCCCACACATGGTCCACGTTAGCCGCCCTGACTTCTGTCCATGAAGCGCCTGGCCCTGGTGGCCAGTCCCCGCCCCCACCGCCAGCCCACCTCCACTTCTAATTGGGCCGCAAAGCCATTTAATGGTGTCTGCACGGCTGCAGGGCTGCTCAGGGCAGAACAATGCACCATTCATGTCCAAACAGAACACTAGTGATCGGGCTAATATCTTTAAGCTAAAAAGCAAGGCTTAATTGGAACAGATGCTGCAAATTCCAGTGCAAAAGGCCAGCTCCTATGTGATCTAAACCAGGTATGTGCCAGGGGTTCATTTTAATAGTGGCTTTTATTTTTTTTATTGGCATATACAGAACTCACTAATACGCTGTACAGCAGACCAGCAGCAGGACTCTCAGGAAGCCTCCCTGGTGAGAGCCCCCAGAGCCGTGCTGCCGTGTTGGGGTTGAAGTGACGATGCCCACCATTTGCCCAGCTGTGTCCTGGTGGATACCAATCGCTCCTTGTCCCTGGACCCGGCTTTCTGCCTTTCCGGATTGATGCAGCAGCCAGGGCTTTCGACCTCAGTGTCCCCTGGAGCACCTGATGAGCCTGTGTGAGGCCGCGGGTCCTACAGATGCAGATGAGGCCTCCTTTTGGCCCAGGCAGCCCCCCACCCCCTACCAACACCCACTGAGGTCTCCCTGCTCATGCCTCATGCCCTGCAAGCAAACTCCTGACTTTGCTTGAAAGTTGTCGCTACGCAATGGAGTCTCCTGTTTTGAATCTCCCCACGGAGTCTTCCAGTGTAGAAGGAGCCCTCCTGAAGGCGGGCTGGCTGGGACCCGGCACGCTGCTGAGCAGAACAGGCTTCATTGTTCCTGCCTTCCACGTGTTCAGAGAAAGATGCAAGTCCCAAACTCCCAGCTCTTCTTGGGCCTTGGGAAAAGCCTGTCTCCATGCTGTCCTGAAGGGGCCCCCACCCTGCCTGCCCCAATCTGCCCAGGGCTTCAGAATATCCCTAAGAGAGAACCTGAGCCAGGGGACCCGGAAGCTACCTGACCAAATCCAAAACGTGCTTCCATTCAGACAGCTGAGGCTGTCGCCACCTGACCTGGCTCATCGAGGCCTGGAAACTGCCTCGGGGTCCTTACAATGTTGTTTCCATCGTAAAAGCGAAAATGGGAACCGTTTCCCAGTCAGTAAGGGTTCCCGTTTGCTGGAACTTCTGAGGCCCTGAGGGAGCTGTTGGCAGAATTTATCTGAACAAATGCCTCAGGAGGGAACCTCAGCTCAGGTAGAGCCCAAGGCCGCAGAGCCTTACATCGTCCATCCATCCATCCATCCATCCATCCATCCATCCATCCATCCATCCATCATCCATCATCCATCCATTCATCATCCATCCATCCATCATCCATCATCCATCATCCATCCATCCATCCATCCATCCACCATCCATCCATACCTCCATCTACCCATTTGTCCTCCATCCATCCATCCACTCATCCATCCCCTCATCCTGCCTTCCTTCCTTTCTTCCTTCTCTCCCTCCCTCCTTCCATTTTTCATCTATCTTTCTATCCAATAAATATTTACTTGGCCACTACAAAGTGCCTGGCGGGGCATGGCTTTCTTCCCTTCCAGCATGCACATGGCACACTTTCTCCCAAGGTGGGCTATGGGGTAGGCTGCACTGGTGGTTGGTGGCTCAGGGGAGGCCAGAAAGACCAGAAAGTCAGCCAATAAACTTTGCATGCAGAGGCGAGGTGAAGAATGGGTCCTCTGTCTGGGCCAGGGCCCAGCACCGGGAGGCCCTTCCTGCAGGAAAGCCTGTCCTCACCCAACCCAAATCCCCTAAGAAATCACTTCTTGGGCTCAGCGCTCTGGAAAACCTCCAGATAATTAGTAGACGGAGAGGAGGGGTGCTTAATTGCCAGGGAAGTGAGAGTCAGGGACCATTAACTGGGGGTGGCCAGGCCCCACAGCCTTCCTCTTCTGCCCTCTACAGTGCCCCAGGCTGGGGAAATGCAAGGCAAGTGGAGCCGTGGCCCTCCTGTGACCCCTGCCCAAGGTCCCCGCTACTGGAGCCCAGGCCCAGCATTCCACAAGCCTCAGGGTCCTGCCCTCAGACTGTCCTTCATCCAGGCAGCAGAGGGCTTACCCAGCCTCACAATGGGGGCGGTCAGTCATGACCATGGCGCAGGTGGCCCTTGGTCCAGCTGAGTGGAATCAGAGGCCCTCGGGAGAGCCTTCCTGCCCACACTCATCCTGAATGTTCCCCAGGTGGCACCGTCCAGGTGTGGGTGGTAAGAGGGACTCGGGAATTGGCTGGGGAGTGGCTGTAATTAGAGCTCCAGTCTGTTCCTCTTGGGACCCAAGAGGCTCCCGCAGGAAGATGCACCCAGAACACACACCTCCATTGGGGAAATGTGAACAAACCATGTTCCCGGCGGCCAGTGGTGACCATGGCCCCAGATGTGAGAGCGGATAAGGAGGTTGGGGCTGCTGTGGGGGTGCCTGCCTCCCTTAGGCTGAGAAGGACGGAGGGGCAGGAGGGCCTCCCACGGGAGAGGGGAGGGAGTCGTG
Organism: Hipposideros armiger; assembly: GCF_001890085.2. NCBI lineage: Eukaryota > Metazoa > Chordata > Mammalia > Chiroptera > Hipposideridae > Hipposideros > Hipposideros armiger. The sequence goes on along the minus strand of NW_017731634.1, from coordinate 666,989 downwards.
GGCGCCCACAGGCCCCCTTAGTGCCCGTTTCTGTAGGCTTCTGCACAGCCTTTCCTAGAATCACGGAATCTTTCAAGTGCAGAGAAAGGAATGGAGACGAATAGGGAAACACCCCACTCAGCCTGTCCTTATTTGCGCCAGGTTTATCACATCGAGCAGCCTTGACCCTGTTCTGTTTCCACCTGAATCTCACCTTTGGCATTTACCATTCTCAGGCCTGGTTGGTGGTCTTTAACGGGGCGTCACGTGTTTGGTCGTGTGCTTTGCATGTCGATTGAAGGCTGTATAAATGGTTTTGCGCTCCCCCCACATGGCGTGTTGAGATGAGGCCACTTTGCGATATGAAGCTGCTGTTTGGAAGGCATGAGTATGTCCCCCCGTGCTCACCCACGCTCCTGGTGACGGACATCTGGGGTCCTCCCGAGGGTCTGCTACAATGAACGTTGCTAACGTGGACACTCACACAATTCCTTGTGCGCACACGTACGAGGTTTGAGGAGCTAATGCCTACGAGTGGCATTGCTGGGCCGAGCGCTTCTCTTCACCTCCGAAACTTGCCAAATGACTAGAAGGCAGACCTCGCACTAAACCAGGTACCTCTGGCCCCCAGGGATGTAAGTGAAGCCACACACCACGCTTGGTGTTGACAGACCTCTAAGTTTTGCCTGCCTGATGTCTGTGGGGTGGCCTGTCACCCTGGCTCTCATCGGCATTTCCCTGTGGCTGGTGACCTGGCCCATCTCTGCCCAGGGCTCTAGGCATTTGTGGTACTGCCTCTGCAAAATGCCCCCTGATAGCCTTTACCCATTTCCCTGTTGGGATGTGCTGTCTTTTCTACTTTTTTCTTATTGTGGTTAATTTTTAAATGAACTTTTTATTTAAAGTAAGTGTGCATGCGATTGGGTGGCTTTTCGCAGAGCGGGCACACCATGTATTCAGCATCCAGATGGAGACACAGAACGTTCTAAAACCCCAGGGGCCTCCTTGGTTTTTTCCCGTCATCACTACCCCATCTTCCCACCAAAAGTCATAACTATCGGACTCTGCTCTTGATGTACGTGGCATCATGCAGCCTGTGCTGGGTTTCCTGGCTTCCTTTGTGCCACGTTTTGGCTGTGAGGTCCGTGGTGCCAGTGGGTTCCTGTTATTCCAGTGGTCCTTGCTTAGGTGCATGATGTATTTGTCCCTTCTGATGGTATGGACTTGAGCTGTTTCCGCTTTTATGCAGTTTTGATGGAAGGGCTTACCTACAACCTGTTCAACACCTGTGGATACACCGTGTGCCGTTTCTGCTGAGCGCAGCTGGAATCCCCGAGTCGGGATGTGTGCTCTGGTTTTGTTCGTCGTTGTAAACAGCCTCAGAGCATCTGCACTCGTGCCGGCGCCCTCACAGCATCACAGGCTTTGCTCCCCGTCCTTGCCGGCATTGGCCCGTCAGCCTTTCTGATTTAGCCAAGCTGTAGGATTATGGTGGCAGGTCATGCAGGTCCTAATTTGTGTTTTCCTGGTGACTATGAAGGTGGTAATTGTTCAACTGGTTTTCTACTCTCCTAAAAATTTCAATTTATCTGTCTTCTCCTGATGGCTAGTGCCCTGGGTACCCTGCTTCAAGTCTTGGCCTGTGGTCCCCTCTAGAGTTTTTACTGTTTTTCCTTTCATTTGTGTAGCTATGTCCTACCTAGAATATATATTGTTTGCATGGTGTGAGGTAAGGGCCCAGTTTAATGTTTTTGCTGTACAGCTCCTCAGTTGACCCAATACAATTGATTAAAAATACCGTCCTTGGGCCGGCTGAGTGGCTCAGTTGGTTAAGAGCTCGCTCAAGAGTTTGAGCTCTGAGCAACAGTGGTTCGAGTCAGCCCGAGCTGAGCAGCCGCGGAGCTGCCAACAGGTGGCGGGATGGCTCAGCTAAAAAAAAAAAAAAAATACCGTCCTCTCCCGGTTCCTTTGTCAGAAGCAAGGGTCCACATTGGTATGTTTCTGTGTGGGCTCTATTCTGCTCCACGCGTCTGTAAGGATGAGGGTGACATCAGGATGGAGCTAGTAGGTTGTACACAGAGATAGGAAATGTGTTAGTCTTCTATGCTGAGTAATGAACACCACGCACTTAGACGCTCAGGACGCCACCCGTTAGTTATCTCAGAGCTTCTGTAGGTCAGGAATGTACCTGGCTGCTCTCTGCTCAGGGTCTCATGAGGCTGTAGCCATGGTGTAGGCTGGGCAGTGCTCCCTTCTGAAGTTCAAGATTCCCCTTCAAGCTCACGTGGATTTACAGAGCTCAGGTCCTCGTTGTCTTGCTGGCTGGGGGCCAGGGTCTGTTCTCTGCTTGTAGAAGCTACTATTGAGTCCTTGCTGTGTGCCCCCTTCATCCGCAAAGCCAGCGACAAAGACGGCACCTCATATAAAATCTCTCTCATGCTTCAATCTCTTTTGCCAGAACAACCCACTCCCTTTAAGGACTCATATGATTAGGTAAGGCCCACCGAGGAAAATGCCCCTATCAATTGATTTGGCACCTGCATGACATCTGCAAAGTAAGTTCCTGTCCCCGTCACGATGGGCTGGATGTCTTGGGGGTGAGGGGTGGATGCATCTGCTGCCCTATGGGGAGCCATGTCCAGATCTGCGGAGAGCAGCAGACATCGCTGGGTGATCTTGGACTCCGAGGTGGACATTCGTTCACTCTCATAGCAGTAGAATTGCTGGTTGTAAGCTCAGCACGTGACTGCCCAGAATCAGCCCTCACCCCAGCCTCCCTTGCAGCTAGCTGTGGCCACACTAACAGTCTGACTAATTACAGTGAAAGTGGTATGTACGATTTCTGGATTGTGCACTTAAGAATGTTCCGATCTTTCTTGTAGCCTGTGTTCTGCGTAGACATGTGGTGATGGTCATGACTCTTATTGGACTGGACAGTGGAGGATCATATCCTAGAGGTGATGAGGACAGAATAGTCTGGCTCCCCAGGTAACCTCCTGAAAGGAAGCTGCTGTGTCAGCCGTGGACGGCCTCTCTGCAACGTGGTAGGTGGGGGAGAATGAAACCTTACATGTTTAAACTACTGTATATTTAACTTTCTTTTCTGTCAAATGCTTTCAAACCTAAGCCTAATTAATACTCATAACAACTGACTTGAATTAGACTTTCTAATGTTAAACCATCTTTGCATAACTTGTAAATCCAGTTTGGTCATGATATTTTGTTTTTTGTGTGTTTGCATGTTTTACGTTGCTGGATTTAATTTTTGGCTGTATTAGTCATGATTTTTTTTTTAAACTATGTTCCTAAGTGAGTTTAGCCAAAGATATTCCCTTTTGTATTTCCCTTTTCTGGCTTTGACTATCGAAGTGATTTTAGCTTCATTAAATGATTTGGGAGGGGCGTTTCTTTATTTTTTCTGAACCAGTGTGTTTAGAATTGGAACTGTATATTCATTGGATATTTTGGAGGCTACCCTCTAAAATGCTCTGATTCTGATGGTATATTTCATGGGTATATTTTGCATTATTTTTAATGATAAAAGACACTTATATTTTCTTCTTAGTTTTTTTTTTAACCTAAATTATGAACTCCATCTGGATTTCACCAGTTGTCCCACTAATGTACTTTTTCTGTTCCTGAATCCAAGCTAGGATCATGTCTTCTTGGTCCCCACCAAGCTGTGACAGTGCTTGTCTTTCATTGTCATTCACGGACCTTGACACCTCTGAAGAGTACAGGTCAGGTGTTTTGACAAATGATCGTCAACTTGGGTTTCTTTTGTTTTCTTGTGATTACAGTGAGGTTGTAGATTTGGGGGAAGGATGTCCCAAGATGCTATGCCCTTCTCAGCACACTACATCAGGGGGCATGTGACATTACTACCTCCTACTGAAGGTGATGTTGACCTTGATCTTTTGTTTAAGGTGGTATCTGTCAGCTTTTTACACCATAAAGTTATTATTTCCCATTTGTAATCAATAAATATTTGAGGGGAAATACTTTGAGGCTATGCAAATATCCTGTTTCTCCTTAAACTTTTACCCAACAACTCTAGCTTCCATCAGTGGGTCTTGCCTGCAGTAGTTATTCACTGCGGTTTTCTAATGGTGATTTTTAAATTTCCATCCATTCATTTTACATTTGTTCACTGAAATATAAGAAAGAGTTGCCAATTCTCCCATTTTTATTTATTTTTTCATTCAATCATTTGCTTATAAACTCATAGATATTTTCCCCTCTGGGTTTTAATCTAATACTATTACTATTTATTATGTTACTCAAATTGTTCCAGCTTTGGCCATTGAGAGCTTTTTCTGGTTCCGTATCCTCTAAACATGCACCCCCCCACACACATAATTTGTTCATTTTGTGAGTTTGTTCATCTATAAATTTTCATAGATGTTCTTTATCAGATTGAGACGCTTCCCTTATTTCCTAGTTTGTTGAGTTTTTTGGTTTTTGTTTTTTTACCATGAAAGGGTGTTGGATTTTGCCAAAATCTCTTTCTGCATTTATTCAGATGATCATGTGGTTTTTATCCTTTATTCTATTAATCTGGAGTATTATTAGAGTAATTGATTTTCCTATGTTGAATGAATCTTACTTTCTTGGCATAAATTCCACTTGGTAATGGTACATAAGCTTTTTAAATATGTCATTGGATTCAAATTGCTAGTATTTTTGATGGTTTGCATCAATACTCTTAAGGGGCTCTAGTCCTTTTCTTCTATATTCTAGTCTAATTTTACTTTCTTGGGATGTCTTTGTCTGGCTTTGGTATCAGGATATTATGGTCTTCTCAGAAAGCGTTAGAAAATGTTCCCTCTTCCTCTCTCTCTCTCTTTTTTTAATAAGAGTTTGTGAAGGATTGGTGTTAACTCTTTTTTAAATGTGTCATAGAAATTGGAGAACCAAAAAAGCTGATGGTGTAGTTTCAGTCCAAAAGCTGACAAGCACAGAAAGAGCTGACGTTTCAGTTCAAGCCTGAAGGTAAGAAAAAAACCGAAGTCTCAGCGTAGAGGCAGTCAGGCAGGAGGAAGCCCCTCTTTCCAGGGGAGGTGCAGCCTTTTGGGTCCATTCAGGCCTTCAGCTGATTGGGGGAGGCCCGCCTACACTATGGGGAGCACTCTGCTTTGTCATGTCTACTAATTCTAATGTTCATCTCATCCAGAAACAGTCTCACAGACACCCCAGAATCATGTTTAACGAAATATCTGGGCGCCCGAGGCCCCGTCACGTTGACACATAGAATTAACCGTCACACCTTCTTACTGCTTTCTTTAGGTTGAATTTGCTCCTCTTTTTCTGGTGTTGTAAAATGGAACGTTAGGCTATTGATTTGAGATATTTTCATTTTCTTTTTCAGTGTACGTAGGTGTTTTCAGCTATAACTTTCTTGCTAAGCTCTGCATTGGCTGCATCCCATGTTTTCGTATGTTGTGTTTTCATTTTCATTTTCATCTCAGAGTAATTTCTAATTCCCCTCATGATTTCTTCATCAACCCATCAGCTGTTTATGACTGTGTTGTTTAATTCTCACATATTTGTGAATTTACCCAATTTTTTTTTTCTGTTCTTGATTTCTGCCTTCAGCCCATTGTGGTCAGAGAACACACTCTGTATGATTTCAATCCTTTGCATTTATTGTCTATTCCGCTGTTGTTGGGTGGGGTTTCCATAGATGTCTTTTAGGTCTACTTGGTTTCCAGGGTTTTTGAAGACTTCCGTTTCCTACTTACACTATTTGTTATTAAAACTGGGATATTTAAGGGCTGGCCGAGTGGCGCGATGGTTAAGAACTCGCTTGGGATGCCAGAGGGCCCCGGTTCGGATCCCACATATGAGGGCCAGTGACACTGCCCTCTACAGCTAAGATGCTGAACAACAGCTAAACCTGGAGCTGGGCTGCTGTGAGTCGCCGGCGACGGCGTGGGCTGCAGTCCCTGTGGCAGTGGGTTGCCATGGGCTACCGTGTGTAGCCAGCAGCCAGCGTGAGCAGCCAGCAGCCGCAGTGAGTGGCCATCCAGAAGCCTGCGACTGATCTGCCTCACCTGGGGAAGAGCGCAATGATGGTGCCAACTTGGGCCAGCGAAGCAACATCCTCCACAACTAGACTGAAGAACAAAATGACAGCAACTTGTCTGTCCCCCTTCCCCCAATTCCCCAGCACTGTTCCCATCCCCCTAATTCACCAATAAAAATCTTAAAAAAAAAACCTGGGATATTTAAGTCTCCAACTATTATTGTGACTTGTCTATTTATTTCTTCAATTCCAACCATGTTTGCTTCATGTATTTGGGGGCTCTATTTTTAGCTACATATACGTTTATAATTATTATGTCTTCCTGATGGATTGACCATTCTATCATTAGAAAATGTCTTTTGTTTCTCACACAATTTTTGTCTTAAAGTTTATCTGATATTAATATAGCCACTCCAGCCTCCTTTTGATTTCTATTTGCATGGTATCTTCCTCCCCATCCTTTTACTTTCAAACTGTGTCTTTAAATCTAAAGTGTGTCTCTATGTATCACGTATAGTTGGATCATGATTTTTAAAAATCTATCCTGCCAATCTCTGTGTTTTGATAGGTGGAATTAATCCATTTACATTAAATATAATTACTAACAAGGTAAATTTATGTCTGTGATTTTTCTATTTGTTTTCTATATGTCATGTGTCTTTTTGTCCTGTGTTTCTTCTATTACTGTTTTCTTTTGTGTAAAGTAGATAGTTTCCAATGCGCCAATTTAATTTAATTTAATTTAATTTTTTTTTTTAAAGATTTTTATTGGGGGAATTGGGGGAATGGGAACAGTGCTGGGAATTGGGGGAAGGGGAACAGACAAGTTGCTGTCATCTTGTTCTTCAATCTAGTTGTGGAGGACGTTGCTTCACTGGCCCAAGTTGGCACCATCATTGCGCTCTTCTCTGGCGAGGCAGATCAGTCGCCGGCTTCTGGACGGCCGCTCACTGCGGCTGCTGGCCGCTCACGCTGGCTGCTGGCTACATACGGTAGCCCATGGCAACCCACTGCCACAGGGGCTGCAGCCTACGCCGTCGCCGGCGACTCATGGCAGCTCAGCTCCAGGTTGAGCTGTTGTTCAGCATCTTAGCTGTGGAGGGCAGTGTCACTGGCCCTCATATGTGGGATCCGAACCGGGGCCCTCTGGCATCCCAAGCGAGTTCTTAACCATCGCGCCACTCGGCCGGCCCGCGCCAATTTAATTTTATTGTTGTTTCTTTTATTATATTTTCTTAGTGTTTGACCTGGGGACTACAATTAACATGTTAAATGATTACAAAACAATTAAGATTAATATCAACTGTGGACCTCAACAAGGAAAATATCTGCAAAGAAGGACTCCTTGTGGTTATCTGGGCACAAATTCATAACCAGAACCTAGTAGCCATCACTGACAGGCCCTTCAGGGGCTCTGCTATTCAAGGAAGCACCACAGACTGGCTTTTAACCCTCTGAGCTGTGCTCCTGCCTGAATCAACCCTTATAAAAGAGTTCCTTGTTTTGTCTCTCAACCAATGGACTGAGACCTGCCCTATCTAATCAGAACTGCACAACTATATTTTCATTTGCACCTATACCGACCAATCAGAACTACTCCATATGCCCAACCAGAATGCACAATGCTGACCAATCAGAACTGTGCAAGTTTGGATTCCTCACTTACATAAAAATGGACCTGACAGGAACCTTTTCTATAAAAGATGCCCCCCTCCTTTGTCTTGGTGGAGTGCACTTTTGGTTTCTACCAGAGGTTGCATTTCTCCGGCTCACAAACTGTTCGCCTGAGTAAAGTCTCCCCTTTTCTACACCTCAGATTGGGAATTTGTGTTGACACACTTAATTTCAATAGTATACACAAACTTTGCTCTCCTATATAGCTCTATTCCCTCCCACACCTTTGTGCTATGTTGTCATATAAATTACACCTTTGTACATTTTACGTCCATCAACACAGTTTTATAAGTATTGTTGTATACAATTTTCTTTTAAATCATACAGAATAAGAAAAGAGCGACAAACAAAAAATACATTTATACCAGCTTTTATATTTATCTTTGTCATTCTCTTTGCAGGTTATTTATTTGTGTGGATTCAGCTTACTGTCTAGTGTCCTTTTGTTTCAACCTAAAGAACTCCCTTTAGTATTTCTCATAGGGCAAGTCTGCTAGTGATGAATTGTTTCACGCTCTTTATATGGGAGTGTATTGATTTCTTGTTTATTTTTACAAGAGAATTCTTCTCAATATAGGTTCTTGGCTGGTCGTTTTTTTCTTTCAGTGCTTTGAATATGTGATCCCACTGCCTTCTGACCTACAAGGTTTCTGATGAAAAGTCAGCTGTTGATCTTATTGAGGCCCATCTTTACCTGATGAGTTGCTTTTTTTTTTCCTGCTTTTGTCTTTGGCTTTTGACAGTTTTGACTATAATTTGTCTAGGTGTGGAACTCTTCAAATTAATTCTACTTGGAGTTAATTGAGCTTCTTAGATATGTAGATTAATGTTTTATTCAAATTTGGGGAGTTTTTATTAATTATTTCTTCAAATTTCTTTCTGCCCGTTCTCCCTCTCATTCTTGGACTCCCATTATATGTATGTTGCTATGCTTGATGGTGTCCCACAGATCTCTGAGGCGCTATGCATTCTTTTGCATTCTTTTTTTCTTTCTGTTCCTCAGAATGGGCTATCTCAATTTACCTAACTTCAAGTTCACTGATTCTTTCTTCTGCCAACTCAAATTGTCAGTAGAGCCCATCTAGTGATTTTTTTTTCATTTTAGTTACAGTACTTTTCAATTTTAGAAATTCTATTTTGTTTTTTATAATTCCTATCTCTTTATTAATATTCTCTATTTGATGAGGCATCATTCTCATACTTTCCTTTAGTTCTTTAAACATGTTTATAATGGCTGATTTAAATCTTTGTCTAGTAAGTCCAACACGTGGGGCTCCTTGGGGGCAGTTTTTATTAATGGCTTTTTGTCCCGTGTGGGCCATACTGTCCTGTTTACTTGCATGTCTCATAATTTTTTGTTGAAGAATGGATGTTTTAGTGTGGCAGCTCTGAAAATTAAATTCCCCTCCCCTAAAATTTTGTTGTTATTGCTGTTTATTTGATGACCTCCCTGAATTAATTCTACAAAGTCTATACTCTCTCATGTATGGCCACTGAAGTCTCTGCTTGGTTTGCTCAGTGGTCAGTTAATGTTGGGACAGAAATTTCCTTAAATAACTTGAGCCCATAAGTATCTCAGACCTCACTGAAGAGGGCCTCAGTGCTCCAGGAGGCAGGTTACAGTTCTGTTTAGTCTTCAATTTGTCTTTATGCAGAGTCTCAAGGTCAGACAGAGGTGAGATAGCAGGGCCTTCTGAGGTTGTTTCCTGGACATGTGCACATCCTTGCACATGCACATGACTTTCTAGATTTCCAGGAGAGTGTTGGAGCCCTACCCTCCAGTGGATGTTAGGCTGTTAGTTTTTGCAGCTCTTGTGACTGACACGCTTTTGGTTTTTCAGGCTACTACGCAGCTGGGGAGAGCGGAGTGGGATAGAGCAAGTGAAAATGCCACAAAGCTCTCCAATGTTACCAAGATTCAATCGTTTTATTGAACAAATTCTAGGAGACCTTTGGTGAATTTTCAGAGTGCTGAAAAAGTTGATTTTGACCATTTTGATGAGTGGTCTCCTTGCTTCTGTGAAAGAGCAGTGTTTGGGAGGTCCTTATCCATTCTGGAAGTGCTTCTCTTCAGGAGAAACTTTACAACCTCTATCTCAAACCAGGTGAGACAGACAAGCTTTCCTGTAGTATTTGTGAGCCAGTAAGTGGGTTTTTCAAATGGCCATCCTTCCGCTGAGGATGTAGAAGGAACCACAGCTCTATGTAGATGTCTCCATTCCAGGCCTTGCCCATTGGCACCTAAGGGCCTCATCCCCTGTCCAGGGAGCCCATCTCAAGCCCCTTTATCCCAAGACCAGCATCTGGGAGCCAGCCACAGTATTAGTTCACCACAATTATTATTTTGGGTCATGTTTTTCATTTTTGGGCCCCTGGAAATTTCCATTACTCTTTTGCAAGCTCAACACTCCATGTAAAAGACAAGTATCACATTTTACCTAGTATCTTAAAGCCATTTTTTAAACAGGAGTATTCTCAGGTTATTTTGGTTGGAATATTCCTGGGAAAAGGAGGTCTCCATATCTTTGAACACTCACACACACACACACACACACACACACACACACAGCTGCCAACATGTAACACGTAGAAGCAGGAAGAATGGAACCGTGGCGAGGACAGTGAGTGACTCTCCTGCATGTAGACAGTAAGAGAGTCTGACCCGGGTCCAGGGGCCTTCACTACTCCCCATCCCACCTGTAGCCTTCCCTGGAGGTTTTCAAGGTGATGGGAGTGAGGTTTTTGGGGTGCTGCTGCGCCAGGACCTGAGAGTCTCCTGCAGGCCCAGAGCCTCTACCCTTCCAGATAGGGGCCTGCCTTTCCTGAAGCGACAGCCTGGCACTTCCAGGACTATTATTTGGGCCTAAAAGCAACACTTCCCAGGAGCCTCCCCATCCAGCATTCAGAGATAGTGGGAGATTCGCAAACCCAAAGTTCAATGGAGAGACCGTCTACTACAGCAGGGGCCAGGAGGAGGTGTTAGAAGGACAGTTTGTGTCCCCCTAAATCCATATGTTGCACCCTAACCCCCAGTGTGATGGCATTAGGAGGTAAGGCCTTAGAGAGGTGATTAGCTCATGAGTGGGATTTATACCCTTGTTAAATGTGCCCCCAGAGAGCTCTCTCGCCCCTTCCACTGTGTGAGGATGCAGAGAGAAGACGCCATCCATGAACCAGGAAATGGGCCCTCACCAGACTCCCAGTCTGCCAGCTCCAGAACGGCGAGGCATGAATACACGTCTGTGTCTAAGCTCCAGGCAGTGGCGTCCTGCTGAGCAGCCTGAGCTGACAGACAGGCAGGACACCTGGGAGAGGTCAGGATGGAGCTGGTGCTCCTAGAAGCTGCTCTATTTGGACAAGAGAACTTTCTGAGCTGGGAGCGAGGGTGAGGACTCCTAGTGTGATGTGACAAGGGCACATCTATCTTCTGGGCCTCCAATCCAGCAGGGACATGTGAGGAACAAGGACAGAGCAGATGGTGGAGTCATTCAGAGGCTTGATGTTTTCTTAAAAACGTGTTGGGGATGTCCCAGTCATCTGGCTATAAATACCATGCCTCCCTCACCCCCACATTTGAGTACGAGGTCAGGCAATGAAGTGCATGAACTCATCCTAGAAAAAGCGCTGCAACCTCATTGCTGAATATCACTGTGATCACCTTCAAAGTACTCCCCTGGGGAAGCTATGCACCAACACCAGTGCTGAGTCCACCCTTCAAAGCAATTTTGGAACTCTTTTTCTGGAATGGCCATCAGAGCTGTTGTCATATTCCTCTTGATGTCCTGAATGGCATCCAAATGTCTTCCTTTCAGTATTTCCTTTATCTTCGGGTAAAGAAGGAAGTCATTGGGAGCCAGATCAGGTGAGTAGGGAGGGTGTTCCAATACAGTGATTTGTTTACTGGCTAAAAACTCCCTCACAGACAGTGCCGTGTGAGCTGGTGCATTGTCGTGAGGCAAGAGCCATGAATTGTTGGCGAAAAGTTCAGGTCGTCTAACTTTTTCATGCAGCCTTTTCAGCACTTCCAAATGGTAAACGTGGTTAACTGTCCAGTTGGTACAAATTCATAAAGAATAACCCCTCTGATATCAGAAAAGGTTAGCAACATCGTTGAAACAATTTCGTGACTGTAATTGTCAGACCTCGCATATACCAGAGTGCCAAAAAAATGTATACACTTGATTTGTATTCATCTTTTGTTATCGATACATACTGAGTATTACAATTTTAGTACAGTTTTTTCCTTTCTTAAAATGTGTCTACCTTTTTCTGTCACCCTCTGTGTACATGTATGGCCACACAATTCCACTTTTCTCTTGTCTGCCCACTCTCCAACCATTTAGTAATTTTATACGCTCTCAATTTGGGAAGCAACGAAGTGGCTAGGATTAGGCTACCGGCGTTGGGGTGATTGGGGCCCCGTTTTCACTCAAATCTGATTGTTAGAAAGCTTGGTGGGAGGATTCAGTCTGAAGTGGTGGAGCCAAACTTCTTCCTCGTCATCATCACCGCCGTCATCAGGGATCACCATTTCCTGAGCACCCAACCACGTGAGGCACTGCGTACCAAGTGCTTGTGGGCATCGTGTCATATAAACCTTTAAGCCTCCTGAGGATTCCCACTATTTTTGACATTTTGCCAAGAATGAGAATCAGAGAGGTTCAGGGAGATAGCTACTCCTGGTCTCAGAGCTACTAAGTTGAAGACCCGGGATTTGAGCCCAGGACGTTCTCGCTCTGGAGTGCATGTCGTAATTATGACAGCGTTCTCTGACACACCTTTTTTAGTGGGAAATGCCAGCCACCCAGCCAGCCACAAGGATCTGCCTCTGTGTAGTCCCAGCAGCAGGCTCCCTTGGGATGTGGCTGCATGTCCTTTATCAGAGACAGATTCATCAGTAAGACCTGCCAGGGGCGAGAGGTGCAGGGTAGGCTGGGGGACAGCTGCTCTCCTCGAGGTCTCGACGTGTTTGGAACACGAAACCCTGGGCTCTGGAACGTAGGCTGCACAGGCATACTGTCCTGTATGCCTCCACGGTCAGTCACTGGCCGTGACCCTGAGGTTACATACATTCCCAGGCAAGGCTACTCGTGTCCATTGAAAGAAATTCTCTGGAGAAGAAGGAAACATAAGCTATTAGTGCCCAACACTCAAGCAACAGAGAGATGGAGTCATTGATCCAGTAGAGCGGGCCTGGGTGGAGCCCCAGTAGCATCTGCTGCCGCCCCCCGCTCCTCCCACCCCGCCTTTGCCTGCTCAGAGCCTCTTGTTTCTCACAGGAAGTCCACCTTATCCAGTCCCAGGTTTTCCATGAGTCTGTGCTCTTAACTCCTGGGGAAACTTCTAGGAAGAAGGCTAGTGTGATAAACTGCGCCCCACTGCTGCAGCGGATCTCAGCACGTCAGTTAGTTATACGATCCTCACCTCCCTCGTTCTGCATTTCCTCCCCCTACACTAGTTCTCCTGGGGTCCAGATGACTTGACTAGTGAGGGGACCCATTAGAAGTCCGAGTCCTGCTTCCTACACCTTTACAAGTCCATGGTCGTTGGACTTGGCCATTTCCAGTTTAAACTGGGCACCGGAGCACCAGGAAATGCCCCAGAAAATTGTCTGAGTGCCCGGCAGGGTCCTCCCCACCCCGCTGTGCATCTGCAGCCCCGCCCCCAATGATCAGCATCAGTTACTCCTCCCAGCACCGTGACCGTTCCGCATGGGGTGGCATGGGGTGGACCAGTGGTCCATGGGGAGAGGCAATGCTGTTCAGGCTCCTTAGTCAGTGAATCAGACACTCGGAGTTGTCAGTTGTGGAGCTGCGGGAGGTCCTGTGTGCAGACAGTGCCTACCCATACCTGGAAGATGTGTCCAAGGAAGAATGCCTGCCCTTCCCAGCATGGAAATGGCTCTAGGGAACTAACTCGCCACCACGTGGCTGCTTGGTGTCTATGAGGGGTGGCCTTAGGGCCAGTCTCTGGTACTGGCACGTTGGACATATAACAGTGTTAGTCATGACATAAAACTCAGGGAGAGGAAGTCCACGCAGTGAGCCAACACAGAGCTGCAAAACCTGACACCATGCCCACGCCATCCTTGAACCCGCTGCTCCGATATGGAGCTGGTTGAGGACGGGGGCTGGCTGAGAATGGGTCAAGTCACCCTGTGCACACGGTCGCTCAGAGCCCCTTGTGCAGGAAAAGATCCCTGGTGTGCATGGGTGTGTGGCTTTGTGCGTCTTCCCCACAACCCCCTGTCCCCTGTCTTCTGATTTCCTCCCAGTCCTCTGAGCAGCTCACTGAGCCATTCACTGCCCGTAAGCTTGTACATATCCGTGTCCTGGGCCACATGTCTCCACAAAAGCAGATGTGTAGGTGCATGGACCCAAGTTCCGCCCTTAGGAAGATGTTTGCTCACCCTGCTTTTCAGCTCCGCCGCTGAGAGCAGCATGCTATGCAGCCTTCCTTTTGTAATGATGGACTGAATTTTGTCCTCCAAATTCATAGGCTGAGGCTTTGACCCCCAGTGGGATGGTATTGGGGGGGCACCTCTGGGAGGTGATTAGGTTTAGATGAGGTCATGAGGGTGGAGCCCCATAGTGAGAACAGCGCCCCCATAAGAAGAGGGAGAGACCAGAGCTCTCATTTTTTATCTATTATCTATCAATCATCTATCATCTGTCATCTGTCATCTGTCTATCCTCTATCTCTATATCTATTATCTGTCTGTCTTCTATCTCTGTCTCTCTGTGTCTCTAGCTCTACCTGTATCTAATCTATCGCTTTCTCTGGCCCCCTCCACCGTATGAGGACACAGCAAGAAGGCAGCCACCTACAAGCCAGGAAGAGAGCTCTCACCAGAACCAAGATCTGCTCACACCCTGATCTTGGACTTCTAACCTCCAGAACTGTGAGAAATGAATGTGTTGTTGAAGTCCCTTGTTTGTGGTGTTCTGATACAAAAGCCTGAACGAAGACAGTGGTTAAAGCAGCGTCTGGCCCAGAACCCCCACCCCTGGGAGTTGGTCCTAAGGAGCTGGTGACAACCCTGTGCACAGGGTGTCCACGGCACCACTGGTTATCCCTGTGGAAGTTTATCCCTCTTAAGAGGCAAAACCAATCACCTAAATTAATTCCACACACAGAAAACTGTATAGTTGCCTGTCGTTCTGCAGAGATGCTCAGGGCTCTTGGGGATACCAGAGCTGGTCGGGCAAGTGTCCAAGTGGCGTCATGCCCTCTGCCCCGCTTTGGCTCAGCCACACCCTCAGGCTGGGAAGAATGACTTCCAAAAGATCTATAAATGCTGCCCCCGCCCACAGGGGTGGGGCTAAAGTCACGGGGTTGGGGGCATGTGACAAAGCTGCAGACCTTTAGCCAGCACAGATGGGGCCCCTCCAGCCTCTCCCCGGGGACTACTGCTTTTCCCCAGAGCCCCTGGTTCCAACAGCACAGCCCATGTGGCCATGATCTAGAGCAGCGGTTCTCAACCTGTGGGTCGCGACCCCTTTGGGGGTTGAATGACCCTTTCACAGGGCTCGCCTAAGACCATCGGAAAACAAAAAGATATTTACATTACGATTCATAACAGTAGCAAAATTACAGTTATAGAGTAGCAACGAAAATAATTTTATGGTTGGGGGTCACCACAACATGAGGAACTGTATTAAGGGGTCGTGGCATTAGGAAGGTTGAGAACCGCTGCTCTAGAGGAAGGACCCTGGCTGTGGCTGCAAAGTGCGGGGGCTGAAGATGAGGGCACCTGAGCCCTGAGGCTCGGCCCCCCGTGCAGGTTCTCGCGATCCCCAGCCCAGCCTAGTCCTGACCCCTGGGCCTGGACGCCCCCTGGCTGGCATTGGGTGTGGAGCTCCCCCAACAGGGGCCTCTTTCATATACCAGGTCAAGGCTTGTTGGGAAAACACCCCAAATCCTAGAGCCAGTGCTTGTGATGAGCAGAGAGCTGGGGCGGGTGGCGTCATTCCAGCCCCAGAGCCTTTGCTCACCCCATGCTGTTCCCTAACCATGCTGACAAGCAGGACTGCTTCCAGTTCTCCCATGGTGCTCTCTGCCTTGTCATTGGGGTCTCAGCTCATTGGGGGCACCCCTGACCACCTGACTTATGCAATTTGTCCCTCAGCCCAGTTCGTCCCCACCTGTTTCATTTTCTTCACGGTACATATTCTGCTCTGACACCATCTGGGTGTGGATTTGATACCTTGGACCTGCCCCACCTTGCTGTCCCTGACTGCAGCTCGGTGAGGCAGGGCCTGAGGACAGCATGTGCCATACAAGCCGTCCTTGACTGGGGGGATGGCGGCTCTCAGAGGGCAAGGTAGCCGGTGGGGAGGGTGCAGGGGCACTAGGGACAAGGCAGGAACCCTGCCCTCGTCCACACTAAACCCTCAAAGATCCTGCCTCTGGAAGAAACAGGCAGGAACGGCGGTTCTGCACGTGTCTCCTCCCGTGTTAGGCAGGTGGGAACCACGGCCCCCCAAGGTGGCAGACCCCGACCTGCGTGCCTGGTGCCCGTCAGCTCCCATGCCTCTCGCACTGGGCTGCTCTCGCTGACCCATGTTGCTGATATCTTGGGAACGTGGTGATAAGAGCCAAGCACGGGTCACGGTTACCTCCTGGCTCTCATGAGAATCGTGAGGGCAGTGTGGCCGTGTCAAGTGTCTGCCGACTGGCTTTCCAGAGGCCCCTCTCCTGGGAGTCTGGGCAGACAGGCGGGGGCACGGGGGAGAAGGAGGCTGGTGTCCATTTTTGGGTTGAATTCCTTTTTGGAAAGCGCCAGGCATGTCTTTGGCACAGATGCCCAGAGTGGCAGAGCTGGGACTCCATGGCCAGCTGGCCAGCAGTCCTGTCCACGCTCCTTTCCTTGCATATCTGCTTCAGCCCAGGGACTGGGGACGGGGGCAGACATGGCTTCATTCTGATGACTCAGATCAAATGTTTCCCTATGTTTAGGCTCCTAGTGGAACGCCAGCCGTGGGCAGACCCACTGTAGAGCTTAGGAGGCTGAAGCCGAGGACTGTGAGCCTGGAGCACACAGGTGGGGCAGCCGGGTTTGCAACTGCAAGTACAGAGCACCCAGTTCAACTTGAATTTCAGATAGAGAGTGAAACGTGTTTAGTGTAGGGATGTCCTATGGAATTTGGCAGTCCTACACGACACCAACCAAAAATGACAGAAAGTACAAGCACGGTCCCTAATTAACCAGCCACATCCGGGGGTCGCCGGGGTGGCTTGCTCAAGACTGCTCCCCAGATAGGCTCTCTTCTCTCCAGCTTTTCCTGGCTCCCTGGAAGGGGGGTGAGGCCACGGGACAGGTGAGAGGTGAGCAAAAGTACACGCGTCACTTCCAGGTGGAGGGGCCCCCTCAGTGTCTTTCTCACCACCTGAACAGATGGTACGTGAACCCGGAGTCACCCCACCACCCTGGTCTTGGAGTGTCTGCGTGGAGCCGAGGGAGCAGATCAGGATGCTTAGATATGTCCTGGGGCTGCCGGTGTTCAGAGCCAAGCCCAGCCTTCCCATGTCACATCCAGTGGGACGATGGGACACCCACCCCCACCCTCCGCAAGCCAGGCGACACCTATCCTTGGTGAAAACCCTCAAGAAAGAACAGAAAAGGAAAGAATCCACTGCTTGCGTAGGCGGCCCAGAGGGCTGAGCCCACGGGCTCCTCGAAATGAACTGCTTGCTCACTTGTAACTCCTGCCCGGGACAGCGTCTTCCTGGTGGCACTGGCCCTACGTCTGTCATGGGATCCCCAAGCCCCACCCTTGTGAGAGCTGCCCTCCCTCAGGGCAGAAGCTGGGCTCTAAGAATGGCCACCGTCAGCAGCCAGGTGGGGAGCTGGGTGCTGCCTGGAGCACCATGTGCCTCTCCATCATTCATCAAGTTCGCATTCATTCATTCGTCCCAAAGGCTGCTGTCCAGGCAGGTGCTGGGCCGGGCAGTTCAGGGCCACGGCGCTTACAAGGTGGAGCCCCTGATCTCCTGGAGCACAAGCTCCGCTGGGAGAGACAGATGTGACCACCGTCAGGGATGGCAGCCAGACGATGACCATAATTTGCAAGGACAAGGTGGGAGGAAGGTCTACGGCAATCTTCCCCTCAGGTGAGGCTCTGGGCTTCACTGTCCATGGAACTTGGGCCCTGGGGGCAGGCTGCACCTGTGCACCGGCTTCACAGCCCCTAGCCACAGGTGCACCTGGGCACTGAGCATTTAATTCAATGTCGACATGGTGGCTGTGACCCCTGTATTGGGCAGCTCAGGTGAAGAGGGTGGTCCAGGAAGGTGCCTCTGAAGCTGGTGCCCATGTCTGGAGGAAGAGTGCCTCCAATCCTGAGGAACTGGAGCAAGACCAGTGTGGGAAGCAGGCTTGGCCGGCGGAGGAGCACAGGCAGGTCCACTGCCTCGGGCCTCTGGACACAGCCTGGGCGTGGTTTCACACAGCCTGAAGGGGACACGTTAGAGGGCTGCAAGCGTCACCAGCTGACCAGCATGTTTTCGAGATCCTTCTGGCTTCAGCTCCTTGTTGCCCTTTGCGGCAGCGGGTCTGTGCCAGGTGTTTGTACCCACCAACCTGGCTGCCCCGTCTCTGAGCAGTGACGCGGTTGTCAGGTCAGAGGGAGCTGAGCAGAGAAGCCCTGGAGGAGGGGTGGGGGCAGAGGCCCCGGGCTGCAAGCTCTCTGCGCTGGATTAGGAACCCTCCGCTCGAGCTGCCCACAAGCTCACCACCGAGATCTCAGACCCACCACCCTGGACGTCTCCCTCCGCCTCTCTTGATAAGGGCCACAATGTTTGTTTGTAGAGAAATCTTGTCTCCAGACCCTAACACCCTAGATCCATTATCACTTGCCCAGAATCTGAGAATACTACATCCTGACACAGATGAGATGTGCGCGGTGATGCTGCTGGGAGAGGCCGGGAGATGTGACCTGGTGCTGAGATTGGGTTTGGGGAGACGGCCCCCCTCCGCCAAGGGCTTCTCTGGCTTCTACCCCTCCTGGAAGACACTCCAAGGCCTCCGTCCCCTGAGCTGGGGATAAACTCTGAAATGAGACGTGGCCTTTTTGGTACCTTCTAAGAGAAGGTCCTGTGGATTTTGTTAAAAAGAAAGAAAAATGACACTGGGAATGAGGGAAAACAGACACCTTTATAAAAAGGCGAGTTGGTGAGTGTGTTTCCTCCCCACGGACTGTCCGAAGCTACAGGGAAGGCTGCCACGCAGGTGGGTCGGGGGCTCAGAGCACCAGGGGCCACCTCAAAGCAGGCTCAGGTGAGGGAGGAACTCAAAAGGACGATGCTGTTACCCGTCAGGGCTGTGTATTCCCGTGGACGTCAGGCGACGCGCGTCATTGCTACGCAGCTTGAACACCTGACCATTATTCCAAGACTCTTCTTGGAGCTGATGTAATGAGTCACCACAACAGGGCGGGGGGGGGGCTTGAAACTATAGAAGCTGATGCTCTCCCAGTTCTGGGGGCCAGACGTCCAAAACCAAGGTGTGGGCGGGGGCTCCTTCCCGAGGCTCTGAGGCAGAGTCTTCTCTGAGGCTCCCCGGCTCTGGTCACAGTCAGAGATCGGTGCTGCCCTGTTGCTGGTGGAGCCGCACAGCCCAGTCTCCGCCTTGATCATCACACGCCCTGCTCCCTGTGTGACTGGCCTCTTCTGAGGACACCAGCCGTTGGAATTAGGGCCCCTGCAAATGCAACATGCTTTCATCTTATTTAATTGTGTCTGCAAAGACCCTGTTTCCAAATAAGGTCATATTCTGAGGTTCTGGGTGGTGGTTATGGATCTTTGGGGTGACCCTGTTCAACCCAGAACCCTTCAGAACCGAGCATGGATCCTCAGGCCTGCATCAGCCACGATTCCAGTGTCCTGGGACCCAGCTCCTGGCGGCCCGGCCACCTTTCTGACCTGTGGACCAGGACAGACGTGGGAGAGAGGACTCCCTCTGCCGATGGGCCACCTCGGCCATGCTGGGGGTGTCATCGGGCCTGCCATCCAGCCCCTCGCCCCCGCCGTGATGGGGACAGGGCCATGGAGGCAGTGGACCGTGTGCAGCGTTGGGTGAGCACGTCTGCATGGAGACGCTTGTGTCTGGAGCGACCCGCCCCCCCTGCTCTGTGAGGGTGAGCACCCACGGAAAAGGGCACCCCCTCCACTCCCCAGCACCAGCCTCACGGTGGACAAAACTCCTTTCCCCTGGAGTCAGAACTCCACGGGTCTCTTCCCCCAGGTCTGGTTCAGGACCATGCCTGCCACGTACCATATGAAAAACGCCTGCGAGCTGGCTGGAAGCCGCACGCACGTGGTGAAAAGGTGAGCCCCCCGCCGGGCCGGCGCTGCGCCCTGCCCCCACCGGAACACAAAGCCTTTTCTTTCTCCAGCTGGAAACGCACACAGCCCGCGAATGCAAAGAGCTCTTTCAACATTAGATTTTAAATTATTTGAATTAAATCTGGGATCCTTCCGGGCCGCGTGCTCCCCCGGTTATTCATCACCAGCTAACTGCAGAGGGCTGCCGAGCGCCTCCAGGGACCGCCCTCATGTAGACGCTGCCGCGGAAACCTTATGAACTGTTTCAAACCGAAAGCGGGCGGCAGGTTGGCGGGAGCTCAGGCACACTCTGCGTGTCGGAAGCTGGCGGCTCTGCACACTTGTTCATTTGCTCTGGCTTTCCTCTGGGTAATCACTTTAATACACTTGAAAATAAACCTTTTCCCCACTGAGGCAGGGAGACTTTTTCCCTATTTAGCAAACATTGATTTTTTTTTTTCCCTCCTCCAGTGTCCGGCCTTGCCATGAAGCTAACTAACAAGCCTCTTTTGTTCCCGTGCTCCCTTCTACCCCCACCCCTACCCTGCACACCTTGTGTCACTTCCACTGGGCGCCAGCAGGGGGCGGGAGACACTCTTTTTTGAGGGCCACCCTAAGGGTGCTGCTGCCGGACTGGCCATGGGTCTGGAGCAGCCCAGGGATGAGGTGACCAGCAGCTCAGAGACTCAGTGACGAGGGAGGCTGAGACAGAGCATCTGGATGTGGGGGGAGGAGCTGGGGGAACACCTCTAGTGTGTTTGGGATGACTTAGGTCAGGATATAACATTTTGAAGCAATAAAAAGCGGCAGCAGTGCTGGTTAAATAAACGTGGCCACCAGAGAGTCCCCAGCTAATCTCTCATGGAGCCAGAAGAGGCCCGGCCAGGGTGCTCCCACCAATTGACCTGTGTCCCCAGCCCCCCACTTATGGGGCCACCCTCTTCAAATGATGATTTTCCCCTGAGATTCCAGCAGTACTATGAGCTGCCAGCAGAAGGTGGCATCCCTGCTGACAGGTGGGGAAACTGAGGCCAGTGCAGCCATGCTTGGGTCGGAGCTGCCAGAGGGTGACCCCCGCTGCAGTCCTGGCAATGTGGTCGATGCCCCTGTGTGGGCAGCTTCCAAGATGGCACTTGATCTGGGCATGTGCCCCTTTACATAACCCCTCCTCGTAGTCAGGGCAGGGCAGACTTGCTTCTGACCAATAGAAAACAGCAGCAGTCATGGGAGGTCACTTCCAAGATTAGATTATCAAAAGGCTGTGGCTTCCACCTTGGTGCTTGCTCTATCTTGACTGAT
Source organism: Hipposideros armiger (assembly GCF_001890085.2). Classification (NCBI taxonomy): domain Eukaryota; kingdom Metazoa; phylum Chordata; class Mammalia; order Chiroptera; family Hipposideridae; genus Hipposideros; species Hipposideros armiger. The sequence goes on along the minus strand of NW_017731634.1, from coordinate 645,688 downwards.
CCCCACTAAGGGAAGCTAGCTGCCACATCATGAGGTCACCTGGGAGGACCCCAGGTGGGGAAGGACTGAGGCCTGCCAACAACCATGTGGGTGAGGTTGGAAGTGGGACCATCCCCACCTCCCCGTGGAACCTCCAGATGCGACTGCACCCCACCAGCTACTTGACCGTAACCTCACGAGAAACCCAAGCCAGGGGCACCCCCGTGAGCCATGCCCAGGTTCCAGACCCGTAGGAACTGTGAGATAAGAAGTGTTTGCTGTTTTTAGCTGCTAAGTTTGGGGTTAACTTGTTACATAGCAACAGATAATGACTACAGCCCCCTTCTGTGCTGCTCCGAGCAGGCACATCTGAGGTGTTGCTGGGATCCCACCTTCGCATTCACTTTCTCCACACCAAGGCAGTCAGTTCTCACTGGGCAGGTGTTATGGGCTGAACTGTGTTCCCCAAATTGTTCTGTTCAAGTCCTAGCCCCCAGCACCCATGAATGTGACCTTGTTTGGAAGTAGGGTCTTTGAGACGATCTAGTTTAGATGAGGTCATTACAGTGGGCCCTGATCCAATAGGACTGGGGTCCTTATGAAAAGGGAAAATTTGGCACAGACACACAAATGGGGAAAAAGCCAGGTGAAGATTTGGGGTTATGCTGCTACAAGCCAAGGAACTACCAGAAGCTGCAGAGAAGCCAGGGGCTTCCTTCCCCAACACCTTCAGAGGAGGCACAGCCCTGCTGATCCTTTGACCTTGAACTTCCAGCCTGAAGGACTATAAGAAAATACAGCTGACCCTTGAACAATAAGAGGGTTGAGGTGCCAATAACCCTTGAAGTCGAAAATCCAAGTATAAGTTAAAGTCTACCCTCTGCAAGAAAGGATGGAAGGAGGGAAAGGGGGAAGGAAAGGTGGGAAGGAGGCAACATAACTGAATAGGAGGTAGAATGAAGGATGGATAGTGGATGGATGGTGGATGGATGGATAGATGGTGGGTGGTGGGTGGATGGTGGATGGATGATGGATGGATGGATGGATGATGGATAGATGGTGGATGGACGGTGGATGGATGGATGGTGGATGGTGGATGGTGGATGGATGGATAGATGGATGGTGGATGGATGGATAGATGGTGGATGGATGGTGGATGGATGAATGGATGGTGGATGGATGGATATATTGAGTGGGTGGGTGGGTAGATGGGTGGTGGATGGGTAGATGAGTAGGTGGGTGGGTTGGTGGATGGATGGATATATGAATGAGTAGGCGGATAGGTAGATGGGTGGATGGATGGATGGATGAGTAGGTGGATGGGTAGATGGGTGGATGGATGCATGAGTAGATGGAAGGTGGATGGAAAGATAGATGGGTAGGTGGCTGATATAAGTTCCATATCAGAGATTCAAAGGGGCAAGGCTACCAGGAGGAGTGCTCAGGTCTTTGGGCTTCTCTGGGCGTGACTGTGGCACACAGGTGGACAAGAAGTCCTTGCTGGGGGCGTCCTGCAAGTACCCAAAGGCCCTTGGACACGCACAGCTCTGTCGGATGTGCACCATTCTTTCTCTTGCAAGAGCAGTGCCCATCTTGCCATCTGCAGAGTCACCCTGTTTCTTCAGGCTGCTGATGGACACGGGACCAGGCCCTCGGTAACCAGGATCTGGACGCCAGATGTCAGCCAGCACTAATGAGCCCAGTCTGCTGGTCACTAATTGGCTGAGGGTCTGGGCGCCAGGGACAGATGGAACCAGGGATGACAGGACAGACAGGGCAGTCCTAGCCCAGGCTTGGGTGGCCCAGTCACACTGAACCAGGGCAGTGGGAAGCAGGGGTGCCCGGCAGCTTCAGGGCTGCCCACTGCCAGGTGTAAGTGCCTGGCAGCTTCCCAAGGCCTTCCAGGGGCTATCCACCTCCGTCATGGACTGGGGCTCCCCCAAGGGCACGGGAGGTGGGGGCCAGGTTGGGGCTGGAGAGGGCTGCTGCTGGACGTGACTGCTGGAGCAGAAATAAGAGCCAGCCTTCCTGTGCAGGACGGAAACGAATGCCCTCCAGAATAATCACGGCGGTGAGCCTTGCCCTGCGGAGGGAGATGGAGTTACAGCCAGTTCGCCCATAAACTTGTTCAACCGATTTACGAGGCATGGCGGGTGCAGGGTGGGGGCAGGGCTGCGGACTGCCGGGCTTCTAGCTGGTGTTGGGAGAGGGGAGAATGCCCTTGTACTAGCAACCTTCACGGCAAATGCTCAGCCACGGCGTGTGTCTGTCACATTGAGCATCACGTCTGCTGACGTGGCCAGGACAGCTGTGGGCATCGACATGGACGCCTGCACCAGCACACGCCTGGTTCCTCTGAGACCTATAGACACAGCTGGCCAGAGGGATGGGGCGTTTCTCCAATGGACATCAGACTTCGAGGAGGAAGGCGGGCTGAGGACAAGGTTCCCAGGCACCTGAGAACTACGGGGCGGAGTTTCTGCCCCGAGGGGAGCTTGAAACCAACACAGCATCACGTAGGCCGTGGCTCATAAACCCACTCAGCTTTCTCGGTGGCCACGAGGTGCCACCCCCTCAGAGAGTATCTCACTTCTTGGTGGGGGTCTCAGAGCCTTCCCACTGTTCTTTATGCGAGGGGCAATCCGTCAGCCGGATTAGACACTTAATGTGGGGGACAAGCCTTCACCCAGCCCGGGTTGGCTCGGACGACAAACCCAGAAATGACATCTGGGGAACTGGCCCCTGCATGACGTCTGAGTCCCGAGTGTGGAGCAGGGAAGGTGCCCCCCTGGCTAGGAATCCTTTTTCCTGAGTGTACAGAGAAGGGCAAAGTGGGGACTGCTTCCCAGGGCCACTCTGCCAGGCGCGTGGCACGTAATGGCCGTGACTGCCCTCGGTTGTCAGGCAGGCTGAGGGTACCAGACCCAGGGCAAAGGGCAGCGCACGTCTCAGGCTCCGCAGGGAGTGAAAACATTTAGGAGAAGGGCTCCTGGAAATACTCGGATGGCTTTGCTCAGAGCCACTCCCCAGTGGCTGCCCCAGCTGGGTCCTGGAGGGTCTGAGCTCATCCAGGGATGACAGGGGTCACAGGGGGACGGAGAATGGCCGTTACAGATTCAGAAACAGGTAGAAGACCACACCCCTCACATGAAGGCCAGTGAGAAAGCTGAGCCTGAAGGTGGGGGGAGGGCTGTGTGGCCTGAGGCAGCTGACCCCTGGGACACGGTTATCGTGTGTTGCTTCAGCAGCGGGGTGCCGATGGCCTCAGCACACTCCCATACCTACCAGTCAGTCTAAGCTTTGCATAAGTGTCTGTCCTTTCCTCTCTGTCTCTCCTGCAAATGTCAAATGTCCCAGCCAATGCCGGGCCACCGGGCCACAGCCATGGGCGTTTGGAACCGACATGCAGCCCTCTTGCCCCAGCTGCTCCCACGTGGCCACTTTGGAGCCCAAATCCAGAGACCTTGAGAGCATGTGCCTCCTGGTTCAGCCCTGAGTGCAGACAGCAAAGAGAAAATTCGAGCAAAGTCTGAGATCCGAGTACACAGGCCGTTTGTGGTGTCACCAGGCTGGACCTCAAGTCACACCCGTACACTCACAGGAGCCTGCGAGGGACACACAGTCCCCTAAATGTTGAACCCCAAAGCTGTGCAAACTCAGGGTCTGGGGTCAAGTCACAGCATCAGCCCTGTCATACACTTGATTCCATTTCGTGTCTGGAGGTGTCCCTGGGCAAAATCTCAAGTAACACCGAGCTCTGATTGACTCCCACCCAGGGCTCAGCCCCGGTAGGTGCCCACAGAGCCTCATGTCTAGGTCACAAGTCTACACCACACACCTTTTGCACATGGGCACACCGTGCGTCTACACGACACGACTGGCACGTATTGATTTTTTGCTGGTGGGTTGGCAGGACGTGCAGTGAGCTCCACTGGCAGAGGTGGCACGGGGCTGGGAGGGGTGTAGCCCTGGGAGGGGGTCCCCTGGGAGAGCGTTCTGGGTCAGGGAAGGAGCTGGACTGTGGGGTGGTTTGGGACGTGACAAGAGGGGACAAGCTACCAGTAAACGTCGTGTTCTCCAAGGTCACCCTACCATCCTTAAGACATCAGTGGGCTCTGCTTCTCAGGCCTGATCCCACCAGTTTCTTCCTGACTGAAAACCGGGCCGGGGGCTGGTGGCTGGAGTGGCCCCTGAGCCTGGTCCCTCGCCACCTTCCTGACCCTGACGACCTGGTCGTTTTTGACTGTGCTTCAGTGGGCTGGGCCGATTGGGACAGGCCACAGGCAGAGATGCCCCAGGCCGGAATCAGGGCTGCCCCCACATGAAAGCTCACACCCCCCTCCTCACAGGCCACTGCGTGCCCAACCCCATGGACCACTGGATGTTGCTCTGTGACAGCTCCTGGGGCTGCAGAGAGCAGTGAGGGACCCTGACCCCAAGCCAGAGTAGGGACATGCACTCTTGGAGAGAGAGCCAGCAGGCCCAGAGGGCTTTGCTTAGCGTCCACCCGGTGGGACAGACAGCCAGAGCTGCTGGGGTGATGGGAAGAGGAACCCCCAAGGGCTTCCTGGAGGAGTCTGAGTTCACAAAGAATGTTCTAAGTGCTGTGAGGAGGCTGTGGGCACCATCCCTCCAACCTGGACCAGTGCCTGGTGTGTGGTCACTCCTTAGCAAAGGAAGTGTTTTGTCAGCAGCTCAGTGGGCCAGAGATGCCAGTTCTCTGGGTAGGCCCAGGATGGGCTGCCTCACTCAGTTCTAAGGCTTGGCCTCAGGTCCACAAGCTGTTGATAATGGCTTGCCTTTCCTGTTTGGTGCCTGACCAGGCAGCACCAGGGACTCTGAACCCTCACCCTCTAGAGACCCTCTGGTGCCACTGGGGACAATTGTTGCCTTGGCTGTATTGTTACATGTGGGGCCGTCATCCCTGCAAAGGCCTCAGCAGCCAGGCCAGTGAAAGCAGAGCTGACCTGTGGGTGAGGGTGGGGGCTCTCAGGGACCCGCCATGTGCTCGCCTGCCTGGGAGACGCCCGACGACTGTGGAATCCCGTGCCCTTGAAACTTCCAGAGGGGCCTGTTGTGTCACAAAGCAGCCGAGAGGGCTCTGTCTTTATTTTGGTGACGCGCAGATGAGGACACCACAGCAATGTTTAATCCTCATGTATTAGAGTGTCCCGCTGTGATTTTTGACAATGGGTCTGGGCTCTGCAAAGCAGGCCTGTCCGGAGAGATCGGACCCCGCCACGTCATCAGCTCCGTCGTGGGCCACCCGAAATTCAAAATGCCTTCGGCAGGAGCCAATCGGAAGACATACTTTGTAGGGGAAGAGGCCCTGCACAAGCGTGAGGTCCTGCACTTGTACCACCCCATTGAGCGAGGCCTGGTCACGGGGTGGGACGACATGGAGAAGCTCTGCAAGCACCTCTTCGAGTGGGAGCTGGGCGTGAAAGCCAGCGAACGGCCGGTGCTCATGACCGAGCCCTCCCTGAACCCCAGGGAGGCCCGAGAGAGGATGGCCGAGGTGATGTTTGAGAAGTTCCATGTGCCTGCCTTCTACCTGTCGGATCAGGCGGTGCTGGCCCTCTACGCCTCGGCCTGCGTCACGGGCCTGGTAGTAGACAGCGGGGACGGGGTCACTTGCACTGTCCCCATCTTTGAGGGGTACTCCCTGCCCCATGCGGTCACCAAGCTCTACGTGGCGGGGAGGGACATCACGGAGCACCTCACGCAGCTGCTGCTGGCTAGCGGGCGGACCTTCCCGTGTGTCCTGGACAAAACCCTGGCGAACGACATTAAGGAGAAGCTGTGCTACGTGGCCCTGGAGCCCGAGCAGGAGCTGTCCCGGAGGTCCGAGGAGATCCTGAGAGAGTACAGGCTGCCGGACGGGAGCATCGTCCACATTGGGGACCAGCTGTTCCAGGCGCCCGAGGCCCTGTTCACGCCCGACCAGCTGGGCATTCAGAACCCGGGCCTCTGCGAGATGGTCTCCTGCAGCATCGCCAAGTGTGACGCCGACATCCAGAACACGCTTTATGGGGATATTGTGCTGTCCGGGGGCACCACTCTGTTCCACGGGCTCGACAATCGGCTCCTGAAGGACCTGGAGCAGCTGGCTTCCAAAGGGACCCCCATCAAGATCACGGCTTCCCCCGACAGGTGGTTCTCCACGTGGATTGGCGCCTCGGTCGTCACCTCCCTCAGCAGCTTCAAGCAGATGTGGGTCACCTCCGCAGACTTCAAGGAGTTTGGCACATCCGTGGTTCAGAGAAGGTGCTTCTGAGGCGCCCTGCGCACGGGCGTTCCCGGGGGCCGTGAGCTCACCCCTCGGCACCGGCAGGGTGTTCAGTAAAAGGCAGAATGATGCAGTCTTTGGCCATGTCCGGCTCGGCTCTTTCTCAGCGGCACCAGAATGGTTTCTGACCCTGGTGGTGAGTCTCTGGGAAGTCGCTCTGTCCCCACCCCCTCGCTTTCTCCTGAGAAAGCCTTGGGTTATGAGTTGAGGCTGTGTCCACCTGCAGCGTTTGGACCGAAAGCAGGGGCCCGGGCCTCATGCCCGGAGCTCGAGTCCGCAGGAGTCTGGAGTCCGCATTTTAAACACATGTTGTAGGTGGATCTGAGACAGAGTCAGGAGGGGGCACAGGGACAAGCAGTGCTGCCCTGTGCTGAGGGGCAACAAGCCCTCACTGGGGTGGGTCTTTGGCCCAGCAGGGCTCTCACAGCTGAGCAGGTGGGAGCCCTTGTCACGGGAGGAGGGGACCCACAGGGGAGAAATCCCCATCTGTTCAAGGCTTTCTGAGGCTCCCACAGCCCCGGCGCATGCGAGACTCAGCCCCTCCACTGGGTGATGGCGACCTGTCTGTGTGTTTTTACTTTCAAAGATATTTATGGCAGTGTTTACGGGTAAAGCACTGGGGACAAGGTGAACGGCCATCAATGAAGGAACAGTTGAATAAATGATGTGAAAGGGAATTTTTCCACATTGATTTGGTAGAAATCTCCCAAAATATCACCGGGAGAGAAATGGAAAATGCACAGTAGTCTTAAGATGATCCCCCCTTTGTCTGGTAAAGAAAACAATGGCACTTCCCCATGTGTGCCTGTGTGCAGCTTATGTTCATTTATAAGGAAATGAGTATTTTTATAGGGTTATAAGCACATGGAGAAAAGAACAGAAGGGTAGAGAGGGTTGGTGGGAAGGAAGGAATGAGTGGAAATGCAGGGGGAGAGGGAGGAAAAAATCTAAAAGAACTATACAAAAATTCACCTCGAGTGAAATAAATCCATCTATCTAAACGTGTGTGTGTGTGTGTGTGTGTGTGTGTGTGTGTGCATATGTGTATTTAATGTTTGCCAGTATATCTTTTCCCATCCTTTTATTTTCAAACTACGTATGTCATATCTGAAGTGAGCATATAGTGTATTTGAAGGCAGAAAATAGTTGGGTCATATTTTTAGCCCAATGGCGCCAATCTCTGTCTTTTAATTGGTGTATTTAGACAGTTTACATTTAAGGTAATATGTTCTCTCTTAAGTCTGCCATTTTATTGTTTTCTGTTTCTTATTCCCATTTCTCTTTTCTTGGCTGCCTGCAGGTTACTTGAGTGTCTTGTAGGGTTCCATCCTGATTATTTATGGGTTTTGAGTTTATGACTTTGTATGATTTCTTAGTGATTGCCTTTGCCCAGTGCTGCAGACATTTCACCACTCAGAGCTAAGTGTCAAAGCCTGGATTCTGTTTAAGTCCTTTACCCTCCCAACTTTTATAATATGATTGTTTTCAGTATTTCCTCTGCGTACGTCAAGCCCGACCTCATGGCATCAGGATTTTTCCTTCCACCCTCAAATGATTTAAGAAACTCATGAGAAGAATAGCCTGAAAGGGTTACTCGTATTTTTACCCAATCCCAACTTCTTTTCCCCTTCCTGAAGTTCCAAGCCCTTTTCTGCTCTGCTATTAATCCTGTTTGTTTAAGAGTACGTCCTTTAGCTATTCTTTTTTTTTTTTTTAAAGATTTTTATTGGGTAATTGGGGGGATGGGAACAGTGCTGGGGAATTGGGGGAAGGGGAACAGACAAGTTGCTGTTGTTTTGTTCTTCAATCTAGTTGTGGAGGACGCTGCTTCACTGGCCCAAGTTGGCACCATCATTGCGCTCTTCCCTGGCGAGGCAGACCAGTCGCTGGCTTCTGGACGGCCACTCACTGTGGCTGCTGGCCGCTCACGCTTGCTGCTGGCCGCTCACGCTGGCTGCTGGCTGCTGGCTACATACAGTAGCCCATGGCAACCCACTGCCACAGGGACTGCAGCCTACGCCGTCGCCAGCGACTCACGGCAGCCCAGCTCCAGGTTGAGCTGTTGTTCAGCATCTTAGCTGTGGAGGGCAGTGTCACTGGCCCTCATATGTGGGATCCGAACCGGGGCCCTCTGGCATTCCAAGCGAGTTCTTAACCATTGCGCCACTCGGCCGGCCCGTTTAGCTATTCTTTAAGAAGAGGTTCATAGCGACAGACTTCCCAAGTTTTCTGTCACCTGCGAATGTGTTTCTTTCCTTTTCGTCCCTGAGGTTACTTTGGCTGGATATAAAATTTTCCCTCGGCTCTTGGAGAACGCTGTGCCGGTCCTGCCCCACGCCCTCGGTGGTTTCAGATCTGAAATCCTCTGCTATTCGACGGGTCATATGTCATTTCTTTCAAGAGTTTTTCGTTGTCTTTAGTTTTCAGAAGTTTAATTATGTGTCTTGGCATGGATGTCTTTGGTTTATCCTATCTGGGATTTATCCAGCCCCTTGAATCTGTAGATTTATGTCTTTGGCCAAATTTGGGGCATTTTTGTGCTAGTGTTTCTTCTAACACCTTTTTCAGTCCCGCTCTTTTTTCTGTCTTAGGTTTCCGTGATCTGAGAATGTCTTTCTTTCCCATCGGGGTCTCTGAAGATACAGAAGTTAACAGCCTTGTTACTGTCCCACAGGCCCCTGAGACTTCGTTCATCATTTTCAGTAGATTTTCTCTGTTGTTCAGGTGGGATGAAGTCTGTCCACCTGCCCTGAACATCACCAGCTCCATCCTGTTGTCTTACTCTTCTCTTGAGCGCCTCCACCCCAGTTTTTATTTCCGTTGTATTTTTCAGTTTGATAATTTCCATTTGGTTCTCTTTTTATAACTTTGAATTCTTTGCCGAGGTTTTTCCTATTTGCATTTGTTTCAAGGGAAATTGTAATTGCTTGCTGAAACATTTTTATGATGGCTGCTTTAAAACCTTTGCCCAGATAATTCCAACATCTGAGTCATCTCAGCCTGCTCCAACACTCACATCTGTGGATTGCCTGTTCTCATTCAGTTTATGATGTTTCTGGTTCTCGGTGTGATGAATGATCTTCTATTGTGCCCTGGACATTTTAAACATCCTGAGACTCTGGGTCCTGCTTAGCCCTCTTTTTTGCAGTAGGCGTCCCCCTGTTGAGGTGTGGCGTGAAACCTGTCTGGGTGGGTGCGCTCAGTTTTCTGATGGACCCTACTGACACCACCCCAGAGACATGGGCGCTGACTCACACGGCCTCACTGCAGACAGGTAGGGTGGAGGTTCCGCTCCCCACTCCGCCTGACCGACCCCCAGGAGGGGAGGCGGAGTGTCAGCTAGCCCTCCTCCCAACACTTCTTCCATCTCGCTAATGTTGGGTGAGGCTGGGAGCTCAGGTCCCCGCTGGACCCTGCCGATGCCAGGGTGGAGGTGAAGCAGTGCCGACGAGACCCGCTCAGCCACTGTGCTCAGTCTTGTTGTGCCGGGCGGGGCTGGGGGCTCACTCACCCCTGGACCACACCAACACTACCCCAGTAGGGGAGCCTGAGCATCAGCTGCTGCTGCCAAGTGGGGGAGCAGCTCCTGGCTCAGCCCTGCACCACCACCCAGGTGGGGAATTGGAGCCCCTGGAGGCGGGGAGAGGGATGGGGATGGAGTGGGGCTGGGGTTGGGGCGCTGTGAGATCAGCTCCCCACTCTGCCTGCTGAAACCACAGGGTGGCGTGTGGTTTTTCCACTGGTGTTTGGCTGGAGTAGGGAGGGCTTTCCCCAAAATGCTGTTCTCTCAGTGGGAACAGACTTGACTTGAAGCTTTTTTAGTCTGTGCCAGTTGGAGATTTTCAGTCGGAGCCTCCTCCATCACCCTGTGGGGATACATGGGGGACAATAAGGAAGTTCAGGGAACGCCCCAAGTCCCAAGGCCCACCTTTCAGATGCTGCTTATGTTTGCTTGTATTACAACCAGGGCTTTTAGCTGTAAGAGAGAGAACTAGGCTCCTGAGTAATGTTTTTATTTCTTTCCATTGTTCCTAAAAGTCACAAAGGAACTTAGAGAGACCAGTGGCCCTCACCCTCCACACCCTCCCTGTCAGCATCATTGTTTTACAAGTGGGAATGCTGTGACTTTTCAAAGCCACACAGGGAGTGGGAGCCGCGTTCATCCCAGTTTCCCAGTCCAGGGTTCTTCCCCTTTGAACATGTCTTTTTCACCCTTTCCCTCGCAAGATCGTCCTCGTGTTACCCAACTACCCAACGACACCTCAAATAAAATAACTAACAGCTTTTTTTTTCTATTCAAGAGCTGCCACTACTGCTATTGCTATAATAGCGATGGTGGTGGTTTTCTGACCTCTCGGTCATCTTCAGCTCTGTGTCCTTAGGGTGCCGAAATGTGGAGAGGGAAAGTAGCCCCCCAAATCCCTGAAAGAGTCCATCGCAGGAGCTTTGTAACCAGCCTGGCTTCTAATTCTGGTTTCCTTGTGATGCCATGTGATGCCACGAGCATCAGGCACAGAGACTCAGGCGCACAGGGGCCAGGGGAGGAAGCCCCGCCTGCTAACTCTCTCCCCAGAGCTGCACCCTCTGCCACATGGAGCTGCGTCCTCAAAGCACCTCCCAGGCCCAGGAAGCTTGGTCCTCACAGCCCGGGATGGCTGGGGTGACACTGTTCACCACTTGCTTCCTCATTCATCTCACTGGTACCGCTGGGAGGCCTACCAAGCTGCGGACACCTTTCCATGCTCTGTGGGTCCTGAAAGGAGAAGAAGGCGCTGTTCTGCCCCCCGTTAGTTGGCACGGTCACCAAGGATAGAAAGTGCCAGTGAGCAGAGAGATGTGCACGTGGATTGAACCAACGGCCCCGATGCATGAGGCGAAGGACCCCACCCCCGCCCCCCGCCCACAGTAACACGGCTCAGGCCCAAGGAAGTGCAGGCTGGAAAACGCAGGTGGCCCAACAGCTCAGGCTCTGCACTTGGACACCCCTCTTCCCACGAAATGGGGGTGGCACCAGAGCTGTGAGCAGTGTCTGTTGTCCCCACACGCCTGCATGACAAGAGGGGGCTATTCAGTCGCTCATGGGCAGCAGAGCCACAGGTGTCCACAGACCCCTGGCTGAGTGCCCCGCCCACCCTCAGCCCCAAGGTGTGAAGACCTTGGACCTTCCAGCAGGGGGCAGGGGGCTGTTAGGGCAGGGGTGCCAGTTCCCTGCCCAGGACAGAGATGGGTAGAACTGGAAGGACAGGCCCAGCTACCCCCAAATAGAGTCGCGTCCAGTGGAGGGACAGTCCCCAGCCAAGGTCAGGGCTCCCCGACTCCCTTGGCTCTGCTCTCCTAAAGTCAGTGGTCAGGGAGACGCCTCCAGGCCCCAAATCCATGCCTGCACCCCTCCCTTGTACCCCTGACCCCCTGCCTTTTCCCAGATGTGGGCAGGCCTGCTCTGCCCCCGCGGCTGGGCTCACGCAGTCTTGAGGAGTCCGATGTGGGGACCTGAGGCCTCGCGCCAGCAGGGGAAGCTTGTAAACAAACGAGCTTCAACTGTCGACAGTTAAATCGTATACAGCTCACTGGCTTCCATACGAGAGGGGATTTACAGGCGCTTAAGAGTTTAGCCTCGCGCTCTGGGAGTCCAGCACAGATAATGAGAGAAACACGGTTGCTGGTAGAGCTAATACCCCCAGAGAAGGGGTTCCAGGGACCAATACATAAAGCCAGGACCCTCCCCCAGGGCAGCCTCAGTCTGGCCCCGGCCCCCTGCGTACTAACTCGGGGTGACTTCCATCTCCTCTGAAGGCATAGGAGGTGGGCGGGGGGCTGGCCGCCCACAGAACGTCTACCTGTGAGTAGAGTCTCAACCCTCGTAAGGAACGTGTCTGACTCTTAAACTGCCCAAAGTCCTCACAGAAAAGGATGCATGTGGTTCCCGGGTTCCCCAGCCTCTGGGCACGTGTGCCCGTGTCAGCGTGGCGCTAACCCTGGCAGTGCCAGCCCATGCATGCCACCCGAGCACCCTGTGTATGGGGGGGGGTGCAATGGAGGGACTGTACTGGGGGCTGACATGCCTCCTGGAGGCTGAGACTTCAGGGACCCCATGTGGGCTGTACAAAGACTGACGTTTCTGGGAGGCTGAGAGGAAGCCCTGGGCCCTGGGGGCAGAGGAGCCAGGGGTTCAGGCACGAGCCAGGAGCCAGACAATCTGGCCAAGGCCTGGCTCCCCCCTGCGTCACCCGGTCAGGCCTCAGTCTCCGCATTTGCATGCCAGGTACAGGGACAGAGAAGCTGAGCTCCAAAGAACAGTGGTCTGTGGCAGGCCTCGCTCTCTGGGCAGCTTGTCCTGGGCACTGGGCAGAGTGGGCACCTGTCCTTGGATGAGCGAGTGTGTCTGAAGCTGCAAAGACGGGGAGGAGGGTCCAACAGCCAGGGCTCAGGGTGGATCCGCCCAAGACAGAGCCAGGCTGCCCAGCCCCCAACCTCCTGCCCACCCAGACCCAAAGCAGGACAGAGCAGAGCAGGGCCAGGCAGGCTGACCGCTGCTCAGCTGCACTCACTCTCCGTTCTTCCTAGAATGTTCCTGGGGGTGGGGACAGCCTGGGACGAATGACAGAGTGTGCCCTCAGGCTGTCTGGGATCCTATGTGCTACCGGGTGCGTACCCCTGGCCTGCCGAGCCCCAGGGCTCCCTGAGCCAGTGTGCTCCTAGAGCGGGAGGAGAACGAGTTCATTGTGCAGCACGGACCAAGCTCCAGGAAGGTTGTCACTCGTGGGTCCCTCGGTGCGGGTCCTGGTGAGGCGCTTCCTTGTCCTGAGAGGTGACCTGAGGCAGGTCCAAGACTCCTGGCCCCTCACCCGCTCTGATGCAAGGAAGCCAGGGTTTGCTCCAGCCTCACAGTTTTGCTAAAAATGGAAGCCTCTGCCTCCCACGAGGACACCCAGGACCCCCTCCCCCTGGCCGCTGTCCCAGCTGCGGGCAGAGCTGTCACCAGGCTCCATATGCACCGTGGCAGCAGCCGGTGGTGTTCGCTCCTCATGTTCCTTCAGACCTGGCCGCGTGCAGCTCTCCTCTTTCTGGTAAAGCCGGGCGCCTCCGGGTCCTGTCCTGGCTCCCCGGGTGTGCCGACCCCGTGTGTTTGGGGCTCTGTCACCCAATGACAATGCCCGACACTGGGAACAATGCACTTACTGTCAGGGCTGGGCCTGGCTGGGAGCTCAGAAACGTAAGATGCTGTGTCCCCATTATCGCCCTCACAGGGGACTGGGCTGGACTCCAGCTCACACGAAGACATAAAAATTTTCTCCCATCATTCAGATCTCCTGTTCCCTCGCCTCACCCCACCTTTTGGCTGCAGCACCCAAGGGGAGAGGCTGGCTGGGCTGAAAGGGCCCCAGGTCCCGGGACACCTTCACAGCTGGGTGACAGTGCGGCGTCCAGGGCCCAGGGGGGTCAGCAGTGCTCAGCAGGGGCCTGGCTGCGACAAGGAGCAGGCACAGCTTTCCGGGATACGCTCCCTCCCACAGTTGTCTCTTGACCGGAGGCCCACAGTGCTGGCAGGGCTGGGGATGACGCGGGGGAAAGATGCAATCAGAGGGTGGAGGCACCCCGGTGGCCCGCCGCTGCCCACACTGGCCAACTCCGGTCAGAGGTGGCTGCTTCTGGCTCCGGAAGGCTGGGGGCTCTGTCTGCCACTGCCAGCCTGCCTGCAGGGTTGGGGCCACCTCGGAGACCCCACCGGAAGCCTGGCAGGGAGAGCGGTAGGAGGCTGGTCCTCCCGGCACAGGCCATTTCAGGCCTGGCTGAGAGGCGGCAACCCGAGTAAGCGGATACCTCACAGTTATGCAACCGGGGTCGGCGAGGATGGGCTGCATGGCCGGCCAAAACAAGCACCTCCCGGCTCCAGGGTGTGACATCGTCGGGCCCTATTAAAGGGAGGCTGGAGGAGGCGGATGGGGGCTGGGCACCTCTTACAGCCTCCCTGGGAAGGGCAGCGTGCTGGGAGGCCAGCCGCTGCCCCAAGGCCGGCCTGGACCCCACAGACATCGCAACACCCTGGGGGAGACAGGAGGGAGGCTTCCAGAGCCTTCCCCCTTCCCCCCAACTAGACTGCACACTTCCCACACAAACCCTGCGTGTCGGGGAGGGGCATGGATGGAGCGGCTCCTGCCGCCCTCTCTCTGCACCCAAGGAGCCTTGGAGACCAGGCTGTACGTTAACTCATCCAGCCGCGACTCAGCCCCTGGCTGGGTGGGTCCTGGAGTTTCCAACCCGACTCCAGGCTCCCAGACTGATGGTCCCAGAAATTCACAATGCAGAGTGTCAGGTGCTTTCTGGGATTCAGGGACGATAGGGACTCCGCCATCCTTTTCACCAGGGTGTCCTAGAACCCGGGAAAGGACCCCAAAGATAAGCCAAATGGAGGGTACGGAGGGGTGCCCCCAGCTGCCATGGGAGGGGCTTTGAGTGAGTGAGGGGATGATGGGGGAGGCTCGGGGAGGAGGGGCAGACAAGAGGGAGCACGTAACCCTTGTACCAGGCCCCCATTTTTGTAGAGGGAGCACCCCCGTTTCTGGCCAAGGCCTGTCGGGTCCAGTAATGTGCAGTAAACGCCGCAGGCCTAGGTGCAGGCGTTGTCTCCCTGGGGGAAGAGGCGGAGGCCAGAGGGCAGAGGAGGAACCAGGCACCGGGTGCAACCCCCAGGCTGGCGGCGCTGAGCATGGCCCCTGCCTTGCACCGGTGTGGGAGCCGCCGGGCCAGGAGGGGCTTCCTGACGATCTGCGAGGGGAGGAGGGGGACGCTGTGTCCACAGGAGCGGGATGTGCGGGGAGCTGCGAGGGGGTTTCCCATAAAACTCATCCTGGAACCATCAATCAGAAAGTAGAAGTGAGATCTGAGGAGATGAGAAGACGCTTTGGGCTGTGCGTGGGGGGGCAAGGGCCTCAGCCAGAAAAGCCTGTGAGTCCAGGAGAGGACATTTCTGAGGCCCTGGGGGAGCTGGGAGCAGCGTACCCCCGCAGATGCCAACCAGCACCTGCTCTGGGCCCCTGCGTGGCCCGGACACGAGGCTGCGGAGACTTTGGCCAATGAGGGTCATGCCTTCACGCAGCTCTCCACCCCGAAGCTCAGCAGAGAGCCCTTGAGGGGCCCCTGCAGCAGACGGGACAGCGCCCTGCACCTACTGTCCTGGCGGTGTCCCCAACCTGGGCTGGGCGTCCCAGGCATCTCAGCTCCGAGCACGGCCACAGGGACGGGGCCACAGCTAACCATCTCCCCACAGTGCCCACAGCTTTTCCTAGCGTGGCCTGGGTGCTCAGCAGCCTGCAGATTTCTTTCCCCACGAGCAGAGTGGAGGCCAGTAGCTCAAGCCACTTGTGCCTCTTTCAGCAAAAGGAAGGGCAGTGAGGGCACAGGACCCCCCGGGCCAGTGGCTACGTCAGGGGCAGAAACACACCTTCCGCCGTCTGTGACCCCCAAGCCATCCCTAAAGCTTCCCGCGGCAGGACACACAGCCCCTGGGCTGGGAGGAGTGGGCAGGCCGTGGGACATGACCATGGCCCTGGGGAAGCGTGGGCAAGAC
Organism: Hipposideros armiger; assembly: GCF_001890085.2. NCBI lineage: Eukaryota > Metazoa > Chordata > Mammalia > Chiroptera > Hipposideridae > Hipposideros > Hipposideros armiger. The sequence continues at coordinate 629,852 of NW_017731634.1, read as the reverse complement.
GCTGGGAGGCCAGCAGTCCCTTGTGTCCAGGGCGTGACCCTTGACGAAGAGCCCTAGTCCCCAGTGCAGCCACCTTGACAGAGGTGGTGCCCACAGGCTCCCTGTCCAGGGACAGGCTCACCACTCTGCTCAGGCTTGGACGTCCCCAGGCACTGCAGCGACGCCCGCAGGCTCTGTGGTCCCCGTTTGAATCCTCCTGGGGGGGCTTGTGAGCAGGGGTCATGCCTCTCCAGGAGGGTTCCTTGGCCCCTCCCTCCCTGTCTGTCCCACCAGGAGCCCCTTGCTGTCCCTTCCAGGCACACCGACAGAGGGCTGGGGTGTGCTGTGGAGGCTGTGGAATAGGGGTAGGGCACTTGTCAGCGAAAACAGAGATTTTTAACCCTTAAGAGAAACAAACGTCGTAATAAATTTACCAGCCAGTGGAGGCCGTCCTTGGGGCTCACATGCGAGCCCCTCCCAGGCCCAGGGCATGGGGCCTCCCTGTGTAACCCCAGCTCTTCCACTGATAATTCCAGGGGTGGATTTACTTGCAAGAAGGGATGGGCCTGGAAGTCCACGGGAAGAAGACAAACACGTACAGGCCTTCTCCAGGACAGCCCCTGTCCACCAAGCAGGGGAGCAAGTGTCCTCCTGTCCTCGCCTCGCTGGGGACACCCTTATGTCCTAATGCCCAGCCCAGAAGGCGCTGCCTGCCCCCGCAGCTCCGGGCCCTGGGCCTGGTGGCCAGGCTCCCCCGGGCTGGGCAGCAGGTGGAAATGAGGCCTCTGCTCCCACCTTTGTTTTCTGGGAAAACTCCATGCTGACTTCACTCTTCACTGAAACTGGGGAGCCTCGTTTTAAACGTGAATAGCTTTGTTTATAACAAAACCAACTTGCACGTGACGGAGCCCCTTATGTCCCTTAGCTGTGGCCAGAGCTCTGGACACCAGCCCCCTCACCGTGGGGTTCAGAGCAGGCTGTCTTCCCATCGTTTTGGCAACTCTACAGGGATTCGTGAGGGCCAGCTGTGTGTCACCTTGACTGGGCCACAGTGCCCAGACCTTGGGTCAGACACTGGTCTAGGTGTTGCTGGAACGTGGTTTCAGTTGAGCTGCGTATTTAAATCAGTGGACTTGGAGTAAAGCAGATGGCCCTCCACGGTGTGGTGGGCCGCATCCGATCAGTCGGAGGTCTGACAGGATGGAGGCCGACCTCCCTGGGAGGAGCCCCATCAGTCCCCAGGGCCTCCAGCCTGCCTGCCCACCCTGCAGATTTGGGACTCCCCACGTCTCCACAAGTGTGTGAGCCTCTTCCTTACAACAAATCTCTCTACACACGTGTGCACGCACGCACGCACACATCCTGTTGGTTCCGTTGCTGTGGGGGAGCCTGAACCACACAGGTCGCAATGGAAATGTTTATGACATTTGGTGAGATGTGCTTTCTGTTCAACATGCCCCTCGCTGCCCGGCACTTCCCACAGTGCAGGGGGCCAGCCATGACTCTGAGGCATGAAACAGGCAGGGCTGGCACACCCTGGGCACGTCACTGGGGGCCCCTTTGCTCTGAGCCTGGCAGACAAATGCCTCATAATGGGGGGTCGACTTTGCTAGGTGCTTTGGGGTCACACTTTCGCCGTGGGCGTTTGGGACAGCAGGCCCGGTTTGCCTGCACCGGCCAAATTCCTCCCATGTGCACACAAATGTCTGCCCCAGAGACACCTGTGCCCAAGTGCGAAACACGCAGGGCAGTGACGTTTGGCCACTGAGGAGACCTGGAGAGAGGCTGGACCTCAGCCTGGACCCAGGAAAGCACATCACGCCCCTCAGAGCCCTAATGTCTCCTGTTCCTAGTGATGCCAACGGCGAGTGTCACACAAAGTGGCTCAGCCACTGTGGCAGGATGCTAAAAATCCAGCTCGCTTTTCCGAAAACTGGTGAATACAAGTAGGAGTTTAGCTTTCGGAATACAAATAAAAATTCAAAATTTCTGCCACAAAACCACAGCGAAGCCCCAGATTTAGGAAAAATCAGCCCAGTGTTGTTGAAACTCGTCCGTGCCACTTAGCTGTGAGCCCACGAGCAGTTAGCGGAAGGGGTGGGGACCCGTTTAGCCGGTGCATCTTCAGTAGCTCCGTCGCTGGGCTGTGACGCTGGCTCCTGCTCCTGTGTGAGTCCTGTTCGTCCCCTGGGTCAGCCTCCCGCGTCTTGGGGACCCTCTGGAGGTGTGTGATGTGTGCTGCAGGCTGCAGGAGGGCACACATGCGCCCACACATGCAGATGCACACGCACATGCACGCACATGCATATATGCAGGACGCATACACGAGTGTAACGTGCACACATGTGCGTGCGCACAGGTACATACAGACACATGCACACACACTGAGGCCCCACAGCAGCGACCAGCAAGGCGTCCAAGGCCGCCCTGACTCAGCCCTGGCCCCGTGATGTTTATTCCTTATTATGCAAATGAAGTGCCAGATACTTTCAGGGACGTTGCAGGTGACAGTAACTGTCTTGCCGTCCAGTGACAGTGAGTACATGGAATTCTCATCCTGAACCACCCTGCAGAGGCGGGGTTTTCTGGCACCCAGGACAGGATGGGGGCCACAAGCCTTGCTTCACGTGGCTGCATGCAGGGCACACCAGACATGCGCACACATGTCCTGTCCCACCTGGGCCTGGGTGCACCGTGTGAGCCTCCAAGGCCAGCAGGTCAGGGATGCCAGGGTGACAGGAGCTCCCCGCGTGGGCGCCTATGGAGATTGACAGGAGGTCAGTATTCAGACCCAGCAGCACACTCGCACCCAGATTCTGCCCCAGGTGTGGTGACCCTGGGAGGAGCAGGCACAGGTGGGGGC
>NW_017731634.1:602005-626617 GCF_001890085.2 Hipposideros armiger | reverse complement strand
GTGTCCCCAGTCCCTGCCCGCCTCCCTCTCTTCCTCCCCAAGAGGGTCTTCTTCCGTCATTACAGGGGGCCGGGTCCATGGTGTGGGGAGCGGGGTTCCCTGTGCCCAGGGCCACGCAGGTGCGACGGGGCTGACCGCCTCCCCATCTCACCGCGCTGACGTAGGAGAGACCAAGAGCCTCCTTCCCAGAGGCCACATATGTGGACGGAAAAACCCCAAGCCCAAGTCGGTGAAATGGCTTTGGAGCGGGCGCCGTTTCTCCGACCAGTCATGTGAAATCGTCTCACTCCTCAGCCCGTCCAGTTGGCCCCCTCAACAGTGGAAGCTCGTGTGCGGCCAGGGTCTGAAATGACGCCAGCAGCTCTGCTGGGGATTACACGAAACCAAAATCGTTCTTTCTGTAAGCATTACACAATCGCTTTTATTTCAAACGTTACTCTCTGTCCTGGAGATCAGGAGTGAGACCCTCCTCTCCGAACCGTTGGCTGGAGCACAGGAACTTTTTCACAGGTTGAAGTCGGGGGGGACAGATGAAGACCTGGTCCCTTGCAGTGCCGGTCTCCAGATGAGGGCCACCTTCGGGGCGCAGACCGGCCCCCACACAGGTCCCTGCCTGGAGTGCTGGGGCGGATCTGTCTCCAGAAGTAGAGCTGGGCCGTGGAAAGGGAGTCTGCTCGTCTGCTGGCTGACGAGCTGCAAGAGCTGGACATGTGTCCCTTACGAAAGACGTGTTCCAAGTGCCATATGTGCCTTGGGACAGTTTGGCCGTGACCAGGAGGCGGGAACACGGGGAGCGGTTGGAAACCGCACGGGTGAGAGCAAAGCATGGAGGAGGCCGTTTGCAGCCGGGGCGAGGTGGGACCTGGGGGGTCCTGGAGCTCCTGGGGCGGGGTGGCCGGCTGGCTGGCCTGGAGCTTTGCAATCCTTCCTTATAAAGCCGATGTCACAGACCTTGAACTCTGGGTGGCGTTCACTTGGGCAGCCTGGCTGGGAACCTGCTGTCAACAGGGGCGGAAGGAACACTCCAGGCTCCCAGGAGAGACGTGACAACCCTGCATGGGGTGCCCATGGCTGTGGAAGGGCGCAGTGACCAGCACCCGGCAGCTCTGTATCTCAGCAGGACCAGTTCTGGGGCCTCTTCCTGGGAATGGGGAGCACAGGCGACAGGGGGACCCCACCCCTGACCAGGACTGCCCCCTTGACTCAGCTCTTCTGGGCCTTGGCCTAGGCCTGCCCAGGCCAGTTTTAGTGAGAATCCCCCCACTTGACACATAACCAAGTTCTTTGTAACTTCCACACGCGGCCCCTGCCCACTGTCTCTGGGTTCCCAGCTGTCAGCTATGCTCTGAGTCAGCTCAGCTCTGTGCTGGTCTACACCCCACTGCAGGAGCTCAAACCAAGCCTGTTATGTGACAAGTGTTGGTACAATTTCTTTGTGACACCCCAGGAACCCTGGCCTGGCACGAGCCTCTCACCAGAGGGCGCAGGGCCGGCCCCCCCACTCCGCCTGCTGACCGAGGCTTAGCCCCTCTCAGGGGTCTTATCCTGCCAGGACACAGCTCCTCACTTGGCCCTTCTGGGGGTGGTCACTCACCCCTCCTCCACTCATTCGCTCACTTGCAGAAGGCCCTCGAGGGGCCCAGACCCCCAGCCAGCTTGGTGGCACGAGGACAGAGACGGTCCCGGGTCTCCGTTTCTTCATCGGCAGACAGGAATGAGCACTGGGCAGGGGCTGCCTGCGGTGTCATCACCACAGCTCCCCAGCCTGATGGGAAGGCGGTCAGGGACACGGTCCCCGCCCTGGGACTCGCCGTCTGGTCAGGGAAGGAGACTACAGGCACAGGTAAATGGCTGCCGTGACAGGCGTAACAGGAAGAGGCCATCGGGAGAAGCTGTACCTTTGAAATGAGCAGAAAACCTACTCGGTTTCCTTCCAAAACGCCTTGTCTGGCAGCCCCCAGCTCAGCTGAACCCCGGGGTCCATGCCTTTCATCGTCTCTGACTCTTGTAAGAGCCCGTGAGGTGCAGAAAATGGGTAGCGATGGGGAGGACTGTTGCCCAGAAAGAGGCCAAGGGACGTGGCCGGCGGAGCTGCAGTCGGTCCTGCCCTGTGACTGCGCAGGGCTCGTCTAGCGCAGCTTCCGCTCGCGTTCCCGCCGCCCCGAGGACGGCTGAGCTCTGGGCTGCCCCCTGAAGCAGCTTTCACACCACATCACTTCCCTCATAAGGCAATGAATGAAGTCAAATTGTTGGCACATGTTTATCTTACACTTGCCTCAGAGTCACCAGTTTGCCCATGAAATTATACTTTAACTCCCTCAGAAAGAGCAATCAGAGAAGGCTTCCCGAAGGAAGTACAGGGGAGCTGAGACCAGAAGGCAGAGCAGGCGGTAACAAGGCGAAAGGGAGGGGAGAGCACGTGCAAAGGGCCTGCAGCTGGGGGGACATAGGAGCAGTCTGGGAATTGCCCAATTCCCCACCTCGCCCAGCAGCCTGGCCCCGTCTGACCATGGGCGCCTCTACGTCAGTCTGTGCATCAATGACACCTGCCTCCCAATGTCCTCTGATGACCCTGCTCCCCGGCACCCCTGTGTCTCCTCACAGTCCTCATCAATCCTGCTTTCCTCACCTGCCCCAGGTGGCTGAGAACAGCAGCTAAGGACCAGGTGTGGGGCAGCCAGCCTCCGTTCAAAGCGCAGCCCCAACACTTAGCTCTGCGACCGAGGGGAGGTTGTCTGGTCACTCTGGGACCCAGCGTCCTTCTCTATGAGCTGCAGAAGATGTGAAAAGTCTAGAAAGTGTCGAGAACTAGCTGAGGGACAGAGTAAGGGGTCAGCAGGTGAGGATGAGCGTGGAAGCCCATTGCCAATAACGGGAGGGGCTTGGCTGCTTTCTCATCTGTTGGAACCGCCCACAGGGGGCCCAGCTGGAGCCTGAGTTCACACAGCTTAGGAGTGGGGGTGTCAGTCCAAACCTCCTGCGCGTCGCCTCTCTCCAGGTGCGCTGTGTGTGTTTAATTTGCTCCCGCACTGCGGGTTCCCGGGGCTTTGTGGATTTCTCACTCCGCAGTACGTGTGTGAAGCTGTGTCCCCTGTGCAGTGAGAACACCTCATTGCCGCTCAGTGCCCCCTGGCTCTCCCCAGGGCACGTCCAGCTGTCCTCCCGCACAGGGGAGACCTGCCTGGCCCTGGGAGCTCTTCCGGGGCAGGTGGTGGGGAACAGCACACGGGGGGGGGGGGCTAACCTTAGCTCTGCCTGTCCCTTCGGGTGCCCCATCTCCGTACCCCTCCCCTGGGGTCACGAGGGGCCTGTTCCCCTCCTCCCCCACCCTGGGTGCCATTTCACTTTCAAATGTTTGCAAATTGGTTGGGTGTGAAGGTGGAAAATCTTTTCCAAAATTTGCATTAGTCCGATTCCTGTTGAGTTTGAAAACCTCTGTGCGTGTTTTGGCCACTGAAGGGCCCCCTCTCCGGCTCTTTACAGCTGCAGCACTTCCTTTCTATTTTGAATTAATCGCTTAGTCCTTTCAGCCATGGCACACATCTCCTTCCCTCCCCAGACTTCCCCTATCTTTCGCTGTTTTATCTCCTTATGTCTGGTACATCTGTTCCAGTACCTTTAACTCCGTTGTAGCCAAACCCCTTAACGTCCAGCTCCAGGTAAAGGTTGGACGTCTGATTTCAGAAGTGTTTACTGCCCAGAGGTAGCAGCCCTCATCCCACATCTACTTTCACTGATGAATCCCGGAGCTTCACCTTTCACACCTGGGACTTGATCTGTCCACAGGGCCCTGTGGAAAGGCTTGATTTTTTCCACCCGGTGCATCAGTTCTCCCAGCACACCCACTGACCCGGCTGTCCTTCGTCCAGACGAGGGGCCTGTCACGCCGCGGGCCCCTTTCTGAGCTCCGTTCTGCACGACGGGTCACACTGTCTCATTCCTACGGCTTCGCTCGGGTCTCGTCCGTGGTCAGTAGGGTGAGCCCTTGGCTTTGCTCTTCTTTTAAAATATTAACTAGCTATTTGTAACCCTTTGTTCAACCATGTCCGTGCTAGACAAGGTTAATTAGACCCTTGGAACACGCTGATGAGGTGTTGACTGGGATTGAATGGACTCTGAAGCTTATGTGGAAAAGGGCCATCTTCAAAACGTTGAGTCACCCCTTTCTCGAACAGGTTACGTCTTTCCTTCTATTCCTCCTGCTTCGTGCTCTGTGTCACGATGAAGCGTTTTCCTGGGAAGCCTTGTGAATCCCTTGTTAGACTGATTCCTAGGTCCTGGAGAGCTTTTGCTGCGAATATGAATGGCATCTTTTTTTTATTACTTTTTCTAATTATTTACTGATAATGTAGAGAAATGCTAGTATTTTTGTAGGTTGACCTTTTACCTGGAATCTTACTGGATGCTGTCATTATTTTGTGGTTGTTGATACTGTCTGTCTACTAGTTATTTAGGATCTTTATATAGATGGCTGTTATCTAGTTGATCCGTCTTCTACCTTTTCTATTTTTAGTTTATTTTTATTCTTGCAAATAACGATAGGTTAATTCCTTCCTTTGGGCTCTTAGGTGTCTCGTTTCTCGTTGGTGTCTGATCAAGGTGACTGTTAAGTGCCACTGAACAGGCACCGGGGAGCAGGAAGACTTTCCTCATATGTGATCACAACAAGAACACTTCGGAACTCAACCAGGCGAGAAGCCTGCTGCAGGTTTTTGGAGAATCACCTTCATCAAACTAAGAAAGCTACTTCCTGCTCCTTGTTTTCTCAGAGCCTTTAGAAAGGTAAGTGCTAATGTTTATCAAATATTTTGCTACACCTCTACATTTTTTCCTTAGTCCATTCATGTACATTGATCAATTTTCTGAATTTAAACTATCTTTGCATTCCTGGGATAAACCATGTTTGATCATGATGTACCTTTCCCAACATTTTATTAGGAAAGCTGTTAAACATACAGAAAAATTAAATTTCACAGTGAACACCTATATACCTACCATGTACATTAATATATCACTAATAAAACTTACATTGTACACCATTTACATTTTCAAGGTGGCTTTGTGGGATGTGCATCAAGTGTGTGCAGAGGACACGTGGATTGTGGTACCTGCCTCAGGTGTATACTGAGGACCAGGTGGATTCAGTGAGAAGTGGGTAAAAAGACCATCTCGCAGCAGGTGTGCATTCCATCAACATTGCTTCTTGCCTTCCTCAAGCAGGAAATAACGCAGCAGTGAGGTTCTGAAGGCTCGTGTTCCTCTTTTTAAAGTACAAAGAAGCAAGTCTCCGATAACAGAACTGGAATCTCTGTGTGTCTGAGTGTGTCATCGGCGTGTACGTCCTCCTGCCTCATGATGGCCCAGCTCACGGTCCGGGGAGAGTTTCCAGGCTGCTGTGCAGAGAGGGAAATCTAAACCAAGCCCACGGTTCTTGGAGAGTTCAGAGTTCTTTCAGAGGTTCACAGTTAGTGAACTTCAGGCAGCATTGTGTCAGTCTGACCTCCTGGCTCGTACAACAGCACCAGGGTTATGTAAGATGTTAACATCGGGACGAGTTAAGCAAAGAGTATTTTGGGACTCTGTGTGCTCTTTTGCAACTTCCAGAAGAGTGAAATTATAAAACACATATATTTTATACATTACCAGCCATGAGACAAAGTACTGAAGGGAGAAAACTGTCAACCTAGGATTCTATCCCCAGCAAAAATGTCTTCCAAAATAAGGCAAAAAATAAATGATTTTTCAGTCAAAATAAAAGTTGAGCAAATTTATGGTCAGCAGACCAGCATAACAATAAATGTCAAATAACATTCTTCCCGCAAAGGAAAATTACACCAGATGGAACTACAGACCTACACAGAGAAATGAAGGATGCTGGAAATGATAAATATGGGGTAAATATAAGAGCATTTAAATTAATTTTTAAAACTTTCAAACACAATTAACTTCTCAAAGGAAAAGAATAACAACATTGTAAAAGGTTTATAAGATGAGGAAGTAAAATTTATGACAATAACACAAAGGACAAAAGAAAGGAAGCAGACACACTAGTGGGAGGTTTTGCACTAGTGTGAAGTGGTATAACATTATCTGAAGGCACTTTGGTAAGTTAATCCTGTATATGGTAAAGTAAATAAATAAAGTTGTAGCTGATAAGCTCATAGTGGAAGTAAGATAGATATTTGAAACCATTCCTTTAATTCAAGAGGACAGAAAAACAAAAACAATGAAGAAGTGAGACAAAAAGGAAAACAGTAAGATGGTATATTTAAATGCAACCATATATGTAATCACATTAAATGTAAATGGCCTAAACATTCCAATTAAAAGGCAGAAATTGTCAGAATGGATTAAAAAAAAAATGAAGACCCCCCCCCACCCCATTATATGCTGTCTACAAGAAACCCAGATAAATCAAGAGTAAAAGGACAGTAAAGAGATACCATGTAAACACCCATCAGAAAAAGCAGGAACTGCTATATTCATATCAAGAAAGATTTATTTAAGAATAAGAAATATTACCATGGATAATATTTATCCATGGATAAGGACGAACATTTCATAATGATAAAGAAGTCAATTCTTCAAGAGGACATAGTGAGCCTACACGTGGATGCACCGAACAGCCACAGAACACACATCCTTTCCGCGTGCACATAAACAGGCCACATTCAGAGCCATAAAACAAGTCCCAATACATTTAAAAAGACTGAAATAACACTAAGTATGTTTTCTAACTACAAGGAAATTAAACTACAAATCAGTAACAGACAAAACTTGAAAATTTCCAAACATTTGGAATCTACTCAACACACTTTGTTATAAATAACTCATGGGTCAAAAAAACAAATCACAAAAGAAATTAGAAGGTATTTTAAACTTAATAAAAATGAAAACACAGCATTAGAAATGTGTGGGATGAAGTGAAGCAGTGCTTAGAGGAAAACTTGTCACATTAGATTCTTATATTAGAAAAGAGGAAAAAAGTCAAATTAACAATCTATGTTTCCTTCTGAAGGAACTATAAAACCAAGAGAAAAAATTAAAGTAAGTAAGCAGAAGGAAATAATAAAGAGAAGAGCAAACAGTAAATGAAATAGAAAACAGAAACACAATAGAGAAGAATCAATAAAACTGACAGCTCTCCTCGAAAAGGTGTATTGATAAGCGTCTAGCCAAACTGATCAGGGAGAAAACAGGAAAGACAGGAATTACCAATGTGTGAGGTGAGAGGGGGCACCTCTGCCAAGTCCACAGCCGGTAACAGGATAATGAGGGACGCCATGAACAACTTTATGCTGTACATTTGGAAACTAAGATGAAAGGGATAACTTCTTTTGAAAAACACTAACTATTGTTGCTCACTTAAGAATAGGTGCAGATAACATATTTGTGTAGAAAACCCAAAGGAAACTACAAAGAAGTTACAGGAACTAATACGTGAGTTTAGCAAGACCGCGACGTACAAAAGTCAATGTACAGAAATAAATTGGATTTCTACACACCAGCAATGAAGAATTTGAAGTTGAAAGAAAAAATTACTATAGAATTAAAAATATAATACACTTGGGCCGGCCGAGTGGTGCGTTGGTTAAGAGCTGGCTTGGGACGCCAGAGGGCCCCGGTTCGGATCCCACATATGAGGGCCGGTGACACTGCCCTCCACAGCTAAGATGCTGAACAACAGCTCAACCTGGAGCTGGGCTGCCGTGGGTCGCTGGCGACGGTGTGGGCTGCAGTCCCTGCTGCAGTGGGCTGCCATAAGCAACCGTGTGTAGCTGGCAGCCAGCGTGAGCGGTCAGCAGCCGCCGTGGTGGCCGTCCAGAAGCTGGCCTCACCTGGGAAGAGTGCAATGATGGTGCCAGCTTGGGCCAGTGAAGCGATACCCTCCACAACTAGACTGAAGAACAAAACAACAGCAACTTGTCTGTTCCCCTTCCCCTGATTCCCTAATAAAAAAATCTAAAATTTTATATATATATATATATATATATATATATGTATATATATAAAATACACTTAGCAATCAACTTAACAACAAAAAAAAGATAAAAAATGTGTAAGGCTCATACACTGAAAATTACCAAATATTGCTGAGACAAATTAAAGAAGATCTAAATAATTGGAGAGATAGACCACGTTTTTGGAATGGAAGGGTGAGTATTGTTAGAGTGACAACGTTCCTAAAATTGATCCATAGATTCAATGCAATACCAATAAAAAAAATCCAAGAATTCTTTCATAGAAATTGACAAGCTAATTTTAATGTTTATGTGGAAATGCAAAGGACCTAAAATAGCCTAAACAATTTTGAAAAAGAAGAAAAAGTTGCAAGACTTATAGTATATTTTAAGGCTTATTATAAAGCTAGAGTCATCAAGATCGTGTGGAATTGACGAAAGGCTAGAGAGTCCATGCAAAATTTAATTGGTCAATTAATTTTTGACAAGGTTGCCAAGGCAATTCAATGAAATGAACTACAATCTTACCTCATACCATACAAGAAAAGAAAAAAAAAAGCCCTCAAAATAGATCCTAGATCAAAATAGAAGAAATAAAACAGTAAAACTTGAAGAGAAAACAAAGCAGAAAATCTTTGTGACCTTGGGTTAGGCCAAAAAAATTTAAAACAGGACAGAAACACAAGCACAAACTATAAATGGGAAAAATAAAGCTGCTAAAATTAAAAATTTTGTTCTTCAAAAGGCGCCGTTAAGAAAACTAATTGGGAAGCAAACGCCAGGAGATCATCTCAAATCTTCTATCTAGGGAGAGGACATTGGATGACAAAATATTGGGAACAGAAGGGGGGCCCCTGGACACTCGGGCTGCCCTGGTGCCCAAACGGGCAGCCTGACCCAGTGCAGTTAAGTGTGCTGATGTTGTGCGAAGCATCACTTAACCTTTTGCCAAATTCCCATTTTTCAGGTCTCTAAACCTCTCACCAGATGTACTCATTGCCGGAGGGTCCTAACTGGGCTGGGCCGCCCCCTCTCCCGGCTGTGCTCATCCCCGTGGGCCAGGTCCTCAAAGTCACTGAGACAAAGGAGGCCAGTAAACCCGGGTCCCCACCACCCACCTGAGTGGGGTGGTCCGCTTGACTGCCAGCGTGAGGACCCCCCACCATGCTAGACCCTGTCCCCCTGGTCTCCCCTTGCTGGCCAGGGCTGGGGTGAGAGGCAGCTGGACCAACGCTCGGGGCACCTTTGGAAGAAATCCACCTTCGAGGCAAGAGGGTAAACGATCAGTGTGGTTATTCTGGCAGAATCTGGAGAAAAAATAATGTCGCCTTTATAAGGGAGTCAGCTGAACATTTTACAATTCTTCCCCAAATTGACTAAGCCATTTTCACAACATAAAACGAGCAAAAAATGTAATTATTTCAAGGTGTCCTTCACCTCGAATTCACTGGAGGCTCACAGCTTAGGGGTTTTTAAAAATACATATATTTAAAGCAAATATTATTGCAAATGACTACTCTGTAATTTGGATTAATTGCTTTGGTTTTTTCTGGAAATAAAATCTTTAAGGCAAACCCATAAAAACCCTGGAGCCGTTCCTGCAGTCCCTCGTTTGCAGAGAGCCTGAGCAGCCCCACCGGAGGCCTGGGTGGCTCTCAGCGTCCCCTGGAGGGCCAAAGACCCTGGAGGAGACTGTGCCACGCCCAGCAGAGCCCACAGCTGAGGACAGCCCCGGCCACACCACGGTGGCCTGGTTACACCCAGCTGGGAAGACACTTCGTGAGTTTCAGGGGTGGTTCCAAGACCCAACCCAGGAAGGGTCCATTGCTACTCCCTCTGCAGGGCGAGGTCAGAGGCTCAGCCAGGCCCTGCTGGGTCAGCCTCAGGGACCTGCCTGAGGGAAGACATGCTGGTGTGGGGCCGGGAAGAGCTGGGCTCCGGCTGTGCCCACGGCTGTAGGAAATGCGTGGCTGTGAAGGTGTTGGGCTGGAGGACGGCGTGCAGGAAAGGTGGATAGCTAGAAGGATCCTGCGCTCTGGGCACCTCCCCGGGGCTTCCTGCCCGCTGTGAACATCTGGGACTTGGCACCTAGCCAGACCCCGGCGCAGGGAAGGGTTTCAGTGAGGCCCTGGGGAGGGCGTGTGTGTCCATTTTCAGGAGTGAGTTGAATGAGCATGTGCGATGCTTGGGGAGGATGAGGAAGATGAGGATGGAGCAGGGGCCGTTAGATGTCTCTTGGGGCCCTTGAGAGTGGTTTCGGCAGAATAAGGCACAAAGGGCAGAGTGTCCGGCGGGGCGGGGCGCGGAGGTTGTGTGACCATCGTCACCTGGTCCCTTCAAGCTTCCCATCTTGTTTGTTCTGAGCAGCGACCACGAGAGTGGGCACCATCTTTTCTCTCCTGGGTTCTGCGCCCAGGTCAAGAAGTGACAGATGGGAGAACTGTGCTTCCTACCGGCGCAGGTGAGTGACGTGAAGGGGAGCTCCACCCTGGGGCCAAGGCCAGACGTAAGACATGGATCCCACCTGGTTGTCAAGGTGAAACTTACCACTGTAGACAGCTGGACAGGGAGGACAGGGGTCTGGAGTCTTGGCCAGCTTTGTCGCCAGTGTGCACTGTGACCTTAAACAAATTCCGTCCTTCTCATTAGGTGTCAGTTATCCCCAGTTCTTTCCCAGTTTCATCATTACACTCAGTTTCCTCAGATCATCGGGGAAATCCATCCACCCATCTATTGATGTATCATCCACTGACCCACCACCCACCACCCACCATCCATCCATCTCCCTATCCATCTTCTAGGTCCATAGCCTCCCATGAGAGAAGCTTGGGCAGAGGCACACACGTGGCTGCAGAGCACCGCTGAACACAGCACAGTGAGGGGGTAGCAGCCGGACGCTCTGTGGATGGATGGATGGGTGGACAAGGTGTGGTCCAGCCACACACCAGGTGTCACTCAGCCTGAACACGGAAGGGAGCTCCGACACCCGCTACAGCATTGATGGGCCTTGAGGACGTTACTCTGAGTGACATAAACCAGATACAAAAGGACAAGGACTGTATGACTCCACTCCCAGGAGGTCCCTGGAGGAGTCAGGTCCATAGTGACAGAGAGAGGAAGGATGGGTGCCCTGCAGGGGCTGGGAGCGGGGCGTGAGTGTTCACTGGGGACCGAGTTCCAGTTTGGGAAGAGATGGTGGTGGTGATGGCTGCACAGCACTGTGAGTGTGCTTAGGGCCACTGAGCTGTGCACTTAACAATAGTTTAGATGGTCAGTTCTATGTGTGGAACTCTAAGCCCTTCACAGGCATCGTGACCATCACCCCACAGAGGCCCAGAGTGGGGTGTGGTTCTCACATTTGCAGGTCAGGAGACTGAGGCCCAAACAGGTGTGACCAGCTCACTTGCACAGGGCGTCCGCGGGGTCAGCTGGCCACTTGCTCAGGAACCTGCAGTCCTGCCCCCTCCCACACCCCCAGGCCTCAGGGTTGGAGCCCAGGGTCAGACGCCCCTCCCCCAGCTCAACAAACTGGGAAACTGAGTCAAGCTCAGAATGCGTCCACGGCCTACCATGCCCTGGTACAAATGAAGCTTAAACTTATAAATTAAGTTTATATTCAGAAAATAAAGTTTTATTTAAAGCCCGTCTTGCATATATGCTGAGGGGAGCGTTACCAACAGCAGGTTCAGGTGAACCTTCTGGGAGGTATTGACATCTGAGCCAGCTCTTGAAGGACATATAGGGTTTTGTTCTTAATTTTAAGCCATGTAACAATTACATAACTAATATATAGTCGCTGGAGAAAAATAAAAATGTAGATAGGGCCGGCTGAGTGGCTCAGTTGGTTAAGAGCTCGCTCAAGAGTGGAAACTCTGGGGCCGGCCGAGTGGCGCGATGGTTAAGAACTCGCTTGGGATGCCAGAGGGCCCCGGTTCGGATCCCACATATGAGGGCCAGTGACACTGCCCTCTACAGCTAAGATGCTGAACAACAGCTCAACCTGGAGCTGGGTTGCCATGAGTCGCCGGCGACGGCTAAGCTGCAGTCCCTGTGGCAGTGGGTTGCCATGGGCTACCGTGTGTAGCCAGCAGCCAGCGTGAGCGGCCAGCAGCCGCAGTGAGCGGCCAGCAGCCGCAGTGAGCGGCCGTCCAGAAGCCGGCGACTGATCTGCCTCGCCAGGGAAGAGCGCAATGATGGTGCCAACTTGGGCCAGTGAAGCAGCGTCCTCCACAACTAGATTGAAGAACAAAACGACAGCAACTTGTCTGTTCCCCTTCCCCTAATTCCCCAGTACTGTTCCCATCCCCCCAATTACCCAAAAAAAAACTTTAAAAAAAAAAAAAAAAAAAAAAAAGAGTGGAAACTCTGAGCAACAAGGTCACTGGTTCAATTCCCGGCCTGAGCGGAGCTGCCAACAGGTGGCAGGATGGCTCAGCTAAAAAAAATTAATAAATAAAAAATAAAAAACTAGATAAACGTAACAGAGGGAAAAGTTATAACACCCTGAAATGCCAACACTCAGAGAAAACCACTGTTAATAGTTTAATTTACATTCCTAAAGGTCCCTCTTCCCCTTGGATTTCAGGACAATATGGCAATACGTATGTATCTACGTCATCATGTCCATCGTCTACACAGCAGCCGTTGTGTGGAACTAACCGACCTCATGGGACAATCCTATCTGTTGCAGGACTGTGCCACGGGGGAGGCTCCGGGAAAGTCAGTGGTCAGGACCCAGAACACCTGGGTGGGATCAGGTCCAGACCTGAGGATGGGTGCGGCCTTTCTAAGACAGCCACAAAGGCCTCTGGGTCAAGGTGGCAGGCTAAACACATCTAACAGTGTTCCCTCTGCAAAGCCCACCTCAACCACGATAAAGACTTTAAAAGACATTTACCTATAGGGAGGGGATGACAGTTACCCCGAATTTCTGAGAGCTGAATTACAGATGAAACTGTGGTAACCAGGTCACCGACAAGAGAAAGGCAGCCCTAAACAGAGAGTGAGGGAAGGTGAGATTTTACCCAATTTAATACAAAGAGCACCCCAAAACTCAGGATTGGCCATAAAAGTGACCCTGGGACTAGGGGTGCAGGAGTGGTGATGATCAGGGAGTTGAGAGCAAAAGGGGGTTGTGAGGAAGTTAGACTCCTGAATCTCCCCTCCCCAATGTCCCTCCCCCATATTAGCAAAAGTCCAAAGGCTTATTCCCAGGAGCACAGGCAGGCTTGCCTGAAGGCTGACTGCAGGGGCCACCTTGGCTCCCAGGAGACTGGCAGCCAGACCCCTCCCTCATTTCCTGGGCACTTCCCTCGGAGTCAAATCATTCCCTAAATCAAGGGTCCTCATCAAGGGCCCTCAGGATCACCATTCCATGAACCTCAGGGGCAACAACCCCACCCCCTTACTCTCAGATCTTCTACCTAGCTTTATGCTCCCCTCCAAATCGTGGGCAGACAGCCAAACATCAACAGATGTTGGAGAGAAGACAGGGATTAAACAAAGCTATTTGGAGGGCACACAGACTAGGTGGGCAGAAGACAATGTCATACTATCAGTTTCCAAAAACAAAGCAGAGGAAACAGAGGGTAGGAAATCAGCAAGGAAGTGTTTCAATAAAATTCCCCAGAGCTGAAGGACATAGCTTCCAGTTTGAAAGGACCCACAGTGGATGCAAACAGACTCACTCCAGGGTGCATCACTGTGAAACAATGGAAAACGTTTGGGACAAAGAAAAGACTCTGTAAGTTTCCAAGGATGAAAAAGCAAGTCACACACAAAGCATAAGGAAACAGACACCCCACAGACTTCTCAACAGCTACCCTGGAAGTGAGGGGCAACCATGGGGCAAGGCTCTTAAAATTCTGGATGAAAATCATGTCCCAACTAGAATTCTATATCCAGCCAAACTATCATGCTGGGAGGATGGAAGAATAAAGCCATTTTCAGACATGTGAGTGAAGGCCTAAGAACTTACCTCCTAGTTTACCAGAAGCTACTAGAGGATGTGTTCCATAAACACGAGAAATTAAGCCAAGAAAACATGGGCTCTAGGGAGCAGGAGAGCCAAAGGAATTTTCCCAGAGGATAACAACCAAGACCCTAGGAGGATGGCCATGGGCAGAACGTACAGGGCAGCTGGTCGGTATTGGAGCAGCGTGAGTAGGGAGCCGGCTGTGAGGACCTCTGTTATCAATGCCCTGCAGTCACTGTTCCCTTGTCTCAATTTGGGAGAGCCTGGCTCAGATTTTTACCTTAACCTGGCTTGTCTCGATCGAGCACGTGTGAAGTTCCTGCCCCCACCCCCTATGAGTTTCCTGTGGCCACTGTAACAAATTACCACAAATTCAGTGGCTTAAAACAGCACTAAGGCCTGTTTAAAAAGGGTCTCACTGGGCTAAAATCAAGGTATCAGTAGAGGTACTTTCCTCTCTAGAGTCTAGAATGCGTTTTCTTGCCTCTTCCAGCTTCTGGAGGCTGTCCGCATTCCTTGGTTCATGGTTTCCTTTCGGGGTTGAAGCCGGCAAGGCAGTTGAATCTTTCTGCCTCCTCTACCACATTTAAGGGCCTTTGTGAGGGCGTTGGGCCCACCATATATTCCAGAATACGCTCCCTATCTCAAGGTCAGCTGATTCGCCATCTTAATTCCATCTGCAACCTTAATTTGCACCCCCCCACCCACTGCCCCTCTGCACTGCTTTCCTGCTCTTTTCTCCTTCCATCCCTCTGCTCCAGCCACACTGGCCATTTTTCACCTCAGGGCCTCTGTACTGGCTGTTCCCTCTGCCCAAATGCTGTTCCCCAGGTGTGCACATGGCTCCTCCTCACGACTTCACGTCTCTGTTTAAATGTCACCACCTCACAGAGGTCGTGCCTGGCCACCCTATTGAAAATGGTACCCTCCTCACCCCAGACCCCTCCTCTCTCTTCCCTCCTGCTCTCCACAGCGTGGACAACCTTCTAACACGCTGTGCAGTGTTCTCGTGTATCTTGCTTAGCGACCTCCCCAAGAGTAAGTGAGCTCTGTAAGAGGTGGGGGGGGGGCTTTTGCTTATGGCCGTGCTGGCACATACTAGGTGTGCAATGAATGTGTGCCACTTGGATGAATAAAGGCCACACTGCAATCCACTGGACGCCTAACCTCGGTCAGCCCTATTTCCTGCTGGCTTCCAACCAAAGGTCTCCCGTCGACACTCCCAGGGTTGGCGCGGGACTGTGGTCTGGCTCATCACCTCTTAAAACATTCACCTGCCCAAGCCACCTCTGCCTTTCCTTCCACAGCTAGGCAACCACCAGTCTGCATTCTGTCCCTGTGGATTTGCCTGTTCTGGACACTTCGTATAAATCGTGTCACAATATGTGCCATTTAACGTCTGGCTTCTTTCACGTTCGCAAGGCTTAACCGTGTTGTAACATGTGTCAGAACGTCATTCCTTTTTGGCGCCAAATACCATCCCGTGGTGTGGATAGACCTCATTTCATTGACCCACCAGTGGCGGTGTTCATGTTCCTCATGCATTTCAACTTGAGAAAGTTCCTACAGCTAGACTCACATTTTAGACATCGGTATTAGGTGATAAAACAGGAGACAGTTAACACAGAACCTGGGTGGTGGTCACTTCTGGGCTGGTGGCACGGGGATGTGCTTAGGGGGGGAGGCTGCACAGAGGGCTTTGAAGAAAACGGTCCCGTGTTCATCCTTCACCGAGGTGCTGAGGCCGGAGCCCTCGTGACACCCGTCAGCGTGTGCACGTGCGTCTCACACACTCATCGAGCTGTATGCTCATTTCCAAATTTTTAAAAGAGCTTTAAAAGATGTTTAAACATGCATGCTCAGTAGTGGCTTTTTAAATGGTAGATTTATTGAGATGTAATTCACATACCCAAACACTGACCATTTTTAAACGTACAATTCAGCGGCGTTTAACACATTCACGGTGTCGTGCAACCGTCCCCACCATCTCATTCCAGAGCCTTTTCATCTTCCCAGGAGAGCGGGCACCCATGGAGCAGTACCTCCCACATCCCGCTCCCCCAGCCTCCGGCAATCACTCATCTACTATCTGTCTCCATGGATTTGCCCATCCTGGACATTTCACGTGAATCAAATCATGCAATGCGTGGCCTTTTGTGACTGGCTTCTTTCACTGAGAAGACAGTCTTTGAGGTTCACGCGTGTTGTGGCCCGTGTCAGCGTTCCATCCCGGTTTATGGCCAGGACCCTTCCGTGGTGTGGCCAGGCCACGTCTCATCCCCGCATCGGTGCCGATTTTCCTGTTCCTCCTTCACTTTGTGTGAATAGCCCACAGCTGGACTCATCGTAGGGTCTCAGGGACCCAGAGGACCTTCCATTTCTGCTGGGTCTGTAGGAGCTCTTGGGGAAGCGTTCCGTCCTTCAGCCTCGGATCCTGCAGCTCCAGGGCGAACGCTTTACAGGCAGCCTGTGGGGTTGAAACGGTGTTCACCGTTTAGGTCTGGTTCTGCGGGCTTGACCGAGGGAGAGACCTAGGCCGAGCAGCAAGGATGCGAGGGCGGCTTTTCCAGTTCTGCGAAAAAGCACACACACAACAGGAAACGCGCTCGGCGCGCGTTCGATGGGGCAGGCAGCCTTCAATGAATGACATCATTCGGAGAACATAAATCTTGGTTTGTGTGATTTATTTATGTTAAGGAGCCCACATATGATGCAGAGTTTTCAATGGCTTTGTTTAAGTGATAGTTTTTCCTTTTTAGTGAAAGTTGGAGCGAGGATAAACAGCTCCAGCTGTAAAAATTAAAGGCGGAGGTGAAGCCAAGGTGATTATTACACAAAAAAGCTGAGTGGGGAGGGGTATTTGGCCCTTCTATCCTCTAAAATGAAAATTACCCTCTGCCACGATGTGCCACGAACAATTACCTGCTGTTTATTAATTAACCTATTTTAAAAGCACCGCATTTCTACTAGACACTGTTATTTCTCTAATGTGAAAACTGGCTTATTCGTGTTTATTCGAACAACTATGTCCCACGTGGTCCGGGCTCAGTACACACTTAACTGACACATATATTTTTTAAATGACACATTCTATGATTGGAAATACCTTACTAGGAGCCCAGATGCTGAGCATGACTTGTTTGGTGTGTTAGCTCCACACCAGGCCCCCAGAGCCACTGGCTGGATTGCAGGGCCTGCCCCCAGAACAGTTCCGGGATGGCTGCCCTGAGCGGGGGGCCTGACTCCCCAGTGAGAGCTGGGGACCCCAAATGGCTGTCTTTCTGGACACAGGCAAATAAATGTCTCATTTATTGTCAGAAGCACAGGGCTGACCTGGAGAGCAGAGCACTCTGGAGCTCACGTCTCTGGTACCACATGGCCCCCGGGAAAGTGTCCCGGGCAGACACCCCTCTGCAGTGTTCTCTCTGTCACGTGCACACCCTGGAGAGCATCGTCTTGCTGCCTGTGTCACCTGGAGCCGGGCTTTGTAGTCAGGCACTGAACCCCACTCTCCTGCCTCTGTGACATGCCTTGCATCTCTGAGCCTCAGTTTCCCCATTTGTAAGGTGGAAGCAATTGCAGTTCCTACTGAATGGGATTGTTGTGAGGGTCACACGGCACTGTGAGGCATCCCAGGGGTAGGAGCCAAGCCGGGCAACGGCCAGCACCCTGCCTGGCACAGGAGTCCAGCACCACCTGGCTCTATAACTCCAGGCCAGGGAGCCTCACGGAGAGACAAGCTCTCTCCCAAGGGTGCTCTTTCCACCATGCCCCCTGCCTCCATCATCCCCCTGAGGCCTCTGAGTAAATCGGTTGCCTTATCCAAATGCGCCCCGCACGGCAGGGGACCTGGGCGGCTTGCTCGCTGCTTGGGCCCCTTACGTGGGGCTGGCACTGGCTGCTGAACACAGGCAGCCCTTTGCAAGTTGGGGCCGATGAGGGACAGGTCACTCAGCACAGGGCTGCTGCCTCCACTGCAATGTCCTATAAAGTTGTCTCTCTTCTCTTTCCGTCTGCCTCCGGGCTGAAACCAGGCTGCGGAGATTCCAGGGTCACTTTCCACACTTCATTCTTTCGTGACTCATTCATTCATCCATTCATTCAAGCAGGCTCCCAGGCTTGGGCCAGGCACTGTGGCTTTGGAGTGGTCAGACACCCTGGAGGTTCTAGGTCTGCTGGAGGAAACACCCTCCGTGGCCAGCCCGCACCAGGAGACTGTTAGTTCCAGCAACACTGGGCCTTAATGGGGCCTCACTGGGGACTCTGCCATGTGCGAATGAATGAATGAATGAATGAATGAATGCTAGGTCTGCAGCATGATCCAAGAGCTTCGGGCCCCCCAGAGGACAGTGGTGGACCTGTGAGAAGCACCAGCTGCAGGTGCCAAGAGACCAGCTGACCCTCCACCCTGACCAGGCAAGGCCAGGGCAGTCCCAGGCCAAGAGGGTGGCCTGGCAGTGGGTGCCTGACAGCTCCAGGGGCCCTGTCCTCATGCTGGCTGACTTGCCCTTTGTGTCCAGCCAGGGAGAGGGTCACTGCCCTCCATGGGTTCACTCAGAGCCTCCAGGGCCAGGCCTTGCCTCTGGGGGAGGAGGGGCCAGAGGGAGCC
This sequence comes from Hipposideros armiger, assembly GCF_001890085.2. Taxonomy (NCBI): domain Eukaryota; kingdom Metazoa; phylum Chordata; class Mammalia; order Chiroptera; family Hipposideridae; genus Hipposideros; species Hipposideros armiger. The sequence continues at coordinate 608,073 of NW_017731634.1, read as the reverse complement.
CAGACCCTGCCACTAACAGTCCTAGCGCCAGCAACCGTCAGAGCTCCCAAGAAACACAGGCCCACCCCTGTATGCTGCCATCCCCACAATAACCCCTGTCTTGTCTGCCTCCATATTACACATTAAGAAATTGGGGCACCCAGGAAGCTTGGGTGGGGGAGCTGTCCCAGGGTCTCAGCGGGAAGGGGAAAAAGCTGACTGCAAGCAAGGCGTCTTCTGTCCTCACCACCCCAGCTGTCTGCTTGCCCTGGAAGCGGGCGGGAGGGGGGCGGTCACAACACAAACACATGCGGGAAGCAGGAGGCCCTCACGTGTGCACGAGGGGCAGTGCCTTTGCCCCCCCACCCCACCCCCTCGGTCAAAATCCGGACAGTAGTTTAAGGGGAAACGACACCTGAGCTCCCACGGTCACACCCGAGGGCCCCGCCCAGACGTGCTGGATACACGCAGTCCCAGCACCTGGAAGCCGCAGTCCGCGCGGTGTGCTCCCGCCCACCCCCGCCCCCAGAAGCTCAGCTGGGACCAGGGCCTCCATCGCCCGTCCTCCCTTCCTGGCAGCCCCAGCACCCGCCCTCTGCAAGATATGGGGTGCGGGGTGGACCACTCTAGAGTTGGAGCCTGGTGTGTTAAACCTCTCTGCATCCTGGGCCCCAGAGGAGCCGGAGAGCTCTGCCCAGGGCGAGCCCAGCCGCTCCGGGGAGGAGCTGGACCCCCACGGTCCTCCACCGAGCCCGGGAGAGGGGAATTGGAGGATGGTGCGGATGGGGGGCGGGCGCGAAGAGCAGGGATGGGCAGAGATTGCTCAAGAACAACGGCGCGCCGCTTCCGGTCTGGCACCACCTCTGCACCCCACCGCGCAAACGTGGCCCCAAGGGGTGGGCTGTGAGCGGCACCCCCTGGCGCTTTCCATCTGTCCGTTCTCCCTCCAACCTCGCGCAAACCCGTGAGAGGGGCACAGGAGGGTCTGGCCCCATTTCACAGGCGGGGAAACTGAGGCTGGAGAAGAAATCCACGCAGCTCCCTGTCCAGGGTCACATCTGCTGGGTGTGGCGCTCTCAGGAGCAAAGAAGAGATTTCGTTTCCAAACTAAGAGGGTCGGCGGGGGAGTGGGGGCCAGGGACCGCAGCCTAGCAGACGGAAGGAGGGCCCTTTGCACAGAAAGGTGTGCAAGCCGATTTGGGGAGTCTCCTCAGGTACCAGGCGGCCAGGCCGAGGTCCTTGGCTCTGGGGCGTGTGGGGACGCGAAGAAATGGCTCCCACCCAGCGCCTCCCGGGTCTTGACCGCCGGAAAGGCGACGCGGTTAACCGTTTTCGTTGTTGCCAGGGCCCTGCCCGCGCGCAGCCCCGGGCGCAGGAGGCGGCGGCCGGGTCCACACGGGCAGCGTTCCGGAGAGGCCACGGTGCCACCTCGGCCGCGCGCAGCTCTGCGGACCCTGCAGGGCCAGGACTCTGGGGGAGCGAAGCTGCTCCGGGCGTGCGGGGCGGGTGGCCTGGGGGTGCGGGTGGCGCCAGGGTCCCCTCTCCGAAAGGTGCTGGCTACTGGGGGCACGGGATGGGCGCACCGCTCAGGATCAACGCAAACCGAACCACGGGATTCGTTGGCGGATTTTTAAAGGTTCTCGAACGGAGGGGGAAAGCGTGGGAAACCAATTCCGTTTATTGCTCCCCGCGGCAGTGGCCGCCCGCGCGCTGCAGCTGGAGCCCTGCGGCTCGGCGGTCGCTTGGTTCGGACCCACTGTGCACGCCGCCGGGGAGGGGACGTCAGGCTTCACCGGCGCCTCCTGGAGAAAAGGTTTGGGTCGGGATACTGGCGCCAACTCCCTCCCGGGCTCAAACGGGGAGTTCAGGCCCACAGCCTCAATCTCTTAAATTAAAAATCAAAACAAAACCAAAAACACTCCCGATGACCACCCACCCCAAATGCATGTGGCAGGTCCCAGGTGACCGCAGGAGAGTGACCCGCGCTCCTGAGACACAGTCGCCCCAGCCAGGACTCCAGAATGCAGGTGGGCAGAGAAACCTCGGGACCTTCCCAGGAGGCCGCCCATCTTCCAGGGACAATGTCCGCCTGCCCGAGAAGGAAGTAGCACCAAACGCCTGGGGTCTGGTGGAAATCAGCTGCGGGGTCCCCATTCCTGGGAGGGCCGGGCTGGCAGTGTCCCCAGCTCCCTCTGTGACTCGCTCCAAATCCAGGGACTGGGCATGGGCACCCAGAGGCCTCCACTCGGCGCGGCTTAGGGAACAGCCTTGCCACGACGGTTTGGAACGCGCTGGGCCAGAGACTGCAACCTGTGTTCTGTCCTTGAAATTGACCTGGGTCACAGTGAATTTCCCGGGGGCTGGGGCAGGAAGAGGGGCGAAAGGGGGCCCACAGTTGTAACCCAGAGTCCACGGAGGCCCTGGTGGCCCCAGTCTGGAGCAGAGCTGTGGTGCCAAGGAAAAAGGCTGCAGTGTGGCGGCCTCGCGGGGAGGAAATGGCCCTGGAGGTTGTCTGTGCCCTGCTCCCACCCCCATTCTTGACCAAACACTCGAGCTATTTGCCCCAAGTCCTCTGCGTTCAGTCCCCAACGAGTCCCTTGCTGGGCGCCAAAAGCACCATGTTTTCTCCTCTGCGGCTGGGTCTCCGGTTTGTCCCTGAGTATGCAGCTTTGTGATGCTCAAATCTGGGAGACGTTTCCATCTAGCGTAGGGCAGGAGAACGACCCCAGATGGGAGGCCCGATCTCCATCAGACTCGGTGCCTTGTGTGTGGGGCTGGGACAAGGACTGGCGATCTAGACCCCTTCTGGGGCAGCTCGGGGTCTTGGAGAAGAGCCCATGTGTAAACTAAGGGAGAAGAACTTGTATTCTCTTAGCTACTCAGTGTCTGTCTCTCTGAGCAGGAACCATAAGGTGAACAGACTTGACCTGGACGCTAATAGAGCCCGAGGCTGAGCGCCTGACAGCCTGCAGCCGAGCTCAGGGAGCCCAGAGGGGAGCGTGTAAGAAAAGCGGAGGACCTGGCCAGGTCAGTGCCTCTGCCTTATTGGTGGCTGGCCATCCCCACTGCCCAGCATGCAGTCTGCAGCAAGCTCCTAGGGGCCTGCGGGGCCGAGGCAAGGGGGCTGGGCCGGCTCTGCCCCTGCTGCTCTAGGCATACAGACCTTGAAATGCAGACCTCCACTGCAGAGGCCGGGCCTCCATGAGTTGGCTAGGAGCACTGGTCGTGGCCAAGCAAAGGGATGCTTCAGCCGGAGTGAGTGCGTGGCGGCGGCAGTGCGGTTTTACTCCCTATGAGCTACTCGAAAGTCCCGGAGTTAGGGACCTGCCTCATTCGTTGCCACTACAATGCTCACTACAGGACTTCAGGACTGGCTTTGCTCCCGCTCCCAAACCTGGCCCTTTCCCAAAGGAGTTCTCCTGATCATGGGTGTCCAGCTGCACTGCCCTATGTGCTGGACAGGCTGGGAGTGGGCAGAGCCCCAGCTGAAGCAGGTCCCAGTGTCCCAGAAGTTGGTGGTAAAAGTCCCTTTTCCAGTCCCCTGACCCAGCACTGAAGTCGGTTCTGAAACTCAGAGTGGAGGGCAGGTCCATGCAGCCAACCCACACAGCTCAGCAGCCTCCTACGAGCCTGGCGGTCACTGGGGATGCGGTGGGCAGCACCCCCATCCCCGGTGCGGGGTCCCCTTGGCGGCATTGGCCACAAGACTTGCCATCGCTTGGCTCACTTTGAAAACTGCCCTTAAACTTTTCAGTATTACCGAAATGAAAACTGGGCTCCACTCGTCCACACCTGTTCCCCTAAGTCCCAAATGTCCTCGGGCAGGACGCTGAACTGGGGGCCCCCGGGAGGACCTGCCTCTGATTCTCCCTGCTTCACCCTTTCTCTCTCGCTGGGGCTCCTGACAACGCCTGACCCGCTCTCCATTCTAAGTCTGGCCACGCGGGGGCAGGGCCTGGTCAGGCCAGGACCCAACTTTGGCCAGGGCCATGGCCTTGGGGATGGCCTGTCCAGGCTCCTCGAGCTGGTCGGCTGATTGGAGAGCGCCGGCTAAGGGGCTGCAGCACATGGAGGTGCTATCTCCGGGTCAGCTTTGCTCTCCCGAGCCGTCTCCCCAGGCTGGCCCGAATGCGCTGCCCCACCCCCAGCCCCGAAGGGTCCTAGCAGGCGGCAGGGAAGCGAGTGCAGCCTGGCCTTCTCCGTAGCCTCCTGCCCACCTTCCCCAGGCCCTGGCAGGCGGCAGTTCCACAGTCTGCAGGGTATCCTGGCCCAGCCTGGCCAGGGCTCTGAGGAGATTAATCGCCTCCTGAGCTGAGGGAAGGAGCAGGCAGAGGGCCTGAGTGAACTGGGGTGCGTCAGGAGAAATCTGGGCCCCCCCTAACCTTGGGATCACGGTCTGCTTCCAGGGCAGGGGAGCCAGTGCTGGGCTGGGCTCAGGGGTGAGGTGGGGACCCACTCTGCAGGTGGGAGCCTTCACAGGCACCCTTGTATTCTCTCAGGCCTCATACCTAACCTCGTTGGGAGGCTCCCTGCAAGGGGACCCTAGGGTGCTGAGGCACGAGGGTGACCTTGTGTTCTCTCTGGCCAGCAGCTCCAGCCAGGTTAGGCCCACCGGTTTGAGCCTGCCTTGGCTGAGTCAGGTGGGCAGGTCCAGAGCTCCGGGGTTCCAGCTCCCTTCCCTCCTGCCTCTGTCAGTGACCACCCTCCCCACCCTGGGGAGGAATGGGCCCTGAGCTGGCTAGGGCCTGCAGCAATGCCCTAGTCCCCCATGGGCACACTCCCCACCGAGTCGCGGACAGCCGGGCAGCAAGGCCCAGGTGCCCTCCGAGCCCAACTGTACTGCGCTCAGCCCACGGGAAAAGATGGTCAGGGTGTTTGGGGAGGGAGCGGGCGAGAGGCCCTCGGAAGGACGGAGGGAACTGGGGTTGGGGTGCCCGGACACTCAGTGCTGCTACCGCGGGAGACACTCACCTAAGGGCAGGAAACAGCGGAAAAGACTGTCAGTGAGAACCAGAGCCGGGCAGCGCGCCTTCTCCGTACAGGGCAGTGAACGCGGGAGACAAGCGTGGACACCCCCAAGCAGTGGGAGCTCTGTTGGGGTTCCCATCCCAGCAGGGAAGCGGCCGCGGGCTGAGGAGGCCCAGGGCCCAGCGCTGCACCGTCGCTGGCTCCTGCCAAGCCTGGCTCTGTGGGGCTTTTACTCTGGGGTACCATCGGCCATGCGCCCCTAGCCCTCAAGGTGCCTCTGCCAGGACCCGGGGGTCTCGGGTTAGCTCCCTCGCTGTGGCCGGTTCACCTCTTTTGTGATCAAGGGCACGGGGGTCGGAATGTAAGCCCGGGAAGGCGCGGCTGGTCTCACTGCACCACACAGGGGAGGGGCACGACCAGGAGGTCCCCCAGGCTCCAGAGACCCCAAATCGCCGGCTGGACCCCTTTCAGGCTCAGGCTGACTCTGCAGCAGCTCCAAGTCCTGCAACCTGGCAGAGCCCTAGTCCTGGAAGGGCACGGGGGCCAGCGCTTCCGGTGGCTTCCGATTCATTCTTGAATCCCAGACATGCATACTCGACTGAGGAATTCTCACCGTCCCCACCGGGTCCTGGGCCCAGACACCCTGCCTGCCCCCAGCCCGGCCCTCCCCTGCTGGGCCTCCGAGTTTGAGGGCTGCGGGCAGAAGGAGCACCCGGTGGGCTCCCGCCCCCACGCCTCCACCTGCTCCGCTGGCCCTCCCGCCCTGGGCGCACCTGGCCCGAGCGAGACGAGGGGGGAGTGTCCCCAGAGGCCCGGGTCCCTGGAGGTGGTCCAGCTTCTGCGCTCGCGCGGTGGAGTACTCACCTGGGGGCCGCGGAGGCAGGAGTGCGCGGGTTGCCCCCAGGACGGAGAGGTGCGGGGACGCCGGGCGTGCGGACGGCCGTCCCCGCGATGCCTCCCTGGTGCTCGGCGCGTCGCTCCCCGCAGCTCCGCGCGGGACCGAGAGCGGCGGGTCCGAGTCCCGCCCGCGCGGCCCGGGCAGCGGCAGAGCGCGGAGCTGGCGGCGCTGCCGCTGTTGTTTTTGAGACGAGGAGCCCGAAGCGGCGGCGGTTGGGTGGGGG